>NW_027206663.1:961979-1282639 GCF_032191515.1 Phaenicophaeus curvirostris | reverse complement strand
AATGCTTTCAGCATTGTCTGCTTTTAATCTTTTTTTAACTACTTTTATTTAGCTTGCATTATTTGAATATGGTTTTAAATATTTTAAATGAGATCTTGAGTGTTCAGAGCTACTAAGAAGTGAGACTTTTAAACTAAAGTCTGAGTGGAATAGAGCTTCCACTTAAAATACTCGGACAAAATGAATTGGAACAGCAATTGGAAGCAGTAATCTTTAGCATACGTATATATAAATATATGTTATATTAAGGCAGTTGACAGTTCTTTAAAAGCCATAGGATCAGGTTGTGATGGCCAGTAGTAGAAAAATTCAACATATAATGTTATAATTGGAGCAGTACTATCAGCTATACTGAGAGTTTTATGAGACCATAATATGCATAGCACGTGAACAAAAGGCATTTTTGGCCTGAGTGTTTCCTTATGGTATGGTGTTATGAACTTCCACAGTATTGTCTTAAGCAAGCTAAACGGACAAAATTTAAAGTAATTATCTGCATATAAGGAATTAACACTTAGCATTATGGCTGAAAAATTAATTAGATACTTCAAGACTTGGAAGTGTTAGTATATACAACTTGAAGGCTAGAAGCAGTGCCAAGAGATACTGCTTTATTTATTTTTTTTAAGAAAAGCATTGAAAATTTGCAGTCATTTCCTTCAAAACTTCTTTAGGAGTTCTTATGTGGAAATAAATCTTAATAAACCTTTTCTATACTGCTTGCAAGCCAAGAATTGCAACATAGCACTAGTATGTAAGAACTAGAAGGGGAAACTGGAAGTGAAAGAGAAAATACTCAAGTGTTTTGTTTCTTCATCTTTAAGAAAGGGTTCTTCTGTTCTTTAACGTTCCCTGTATTTCTGTATTTTTCATTGTAGAACACTGACTTTGCAGTGCATCTTTAAAACTTGTTGAATCTAATGATAACCTTTCTAACAGTTGAGAAAATGCACTTAAAATATTAACAGTACTTTTTTGATGACTTACGAGTATCCTATTAAGTAATGAAAAAAGTGTCTGTTGGACCACAGAGCTGTCACAATGACTTGTTAATTAACATGTGATCCATTAGAAGCATTTTATTTCTGGTATATTTTACTCTATATTTCTTGAAACTCTGTTTGTTCTTCCTTTTTAGACCAAGTGCTAAGACTTAAATTAGTTTTAACAAAAGATCTCATCTGTGAGGCTAAACTGATCTGAAGCAAGTCTTGCTGCTTATTTTGCTGTTGGTAGGAGCCTCATTCGCAGCCCAAGTTAGCTGTTTGCTTGTGAAAAGCTATGCTAGTTACCATATGAACCTTATAAATAGAATTTGAGTCTATAAATCAGTGTCTTTCAGAATCTGAAATCTTGTGACACGTGGGCTTTATACCTTAAGGACCATTTCAAGGATGTTTTGAATAATCTTTTATTCAGTAAAATATTAATTTGAGATTGTACTTTCTGAAACTTTGTTTCAGTAGTTTAGATACTTCTCCCAAGTACTCTGTGCTGCAAGAGAGAAAACTGTACCTATTAAAAGTACAAAAAGGGAAGGCCAGCTAAAATAGCTGAATTTGTCAGGTAGTTAGGAATTTGTTCCAGTTATTCCATTGAGAGTTCTGACCCTGTATGTAAAAATAAATGCAACCTTATTTTTTTCCTGTGATGTAATTTTCGTATGTTGGCATAGGAAAAAAAATGACTCAAATTAGGGTTTTTGATAGTTGGCTCTTTATCATCTGAGGATCATGACTTTGACCCTTCTGCTGAAATGCTGGTACGTGATTATGATGATGAGCAAACTCTTGAAGAAGAAGAGGAAATGATGGAAGAAAACAAAAATTTTAGCTCTGAAATTGAAGATTTAGAAAAGGTAAGAGTGACTTGCTCTCTCCTAAATGTCCATATAAGTTGGAAATAAGTTGCAATTGTACATTCTGCATACTGTTAAGTGACAGCTAGTTGCATTTCATTCTGTTGGTCAGATTATGTTTTTACAATCTGGAAATGCATTTCTGCTTTAGACACGATGGATCACATTGATTTGCTAGATAAATTGTAGTTTTGTGACTCAGTTTCAGCAGTTTGGCATTTGGTGGGTGTACAAAATGACCAGTGTGCTCCTTGGCTTTTCCTATTCCTTTTTACGCTCTTTAATTAATGTTTTTCCTATTTACACCTTTTGTTCATCTGTGGCAGTGCATCACCCTGCTGGATGCTGAACATCCACAAACTGATGCTGCTTGCATTACCATTCAGTGACCCACTTGATACCACTCAGCATAACTGTAGGGTTTGGTCAACAGAGTTCCAGGAAAGTGTAATTTTTGGCATTAAATATGAGGCTGTGTTTTTTGTAGTCTATGTAAAAACAAATTTTCTAAATGTAGAGTTGGCAGTGTTTATACTTCTGATTTTTTTTTCTTTTGTCCCACTACCTTTACAGTTACATTTTTGCTGATTATGAATTGCAGTTATAATACCAAAGCACCTTGCCAAGACTGGTGGTTAAAATGGAGCTGTTACTCCACAAAATGATCTTATTGCTTCTATAATAGAAGGAAAAAGAACTGAGCACCACTCATGTTAAACACTTTATTACTTATGTCCCAATCCTGGAAAGACTTGGGCGTGAGTTTGTTTACCTATTGTGAAAAGTCTTATCAGGACTAAGAACTTACACGGATTAAATTACTTGTTTTCTTTAATCAGCTATGAGTTAAACAAGAATTTTTTAAAAGTACTATAACTTTTGAAGGTATGGATATTGGAAAATATTCCTAAATCTTTGACTTCAATCAGGTAACTGAAAAAAGTCTTCACGATTTGTTGTTTCATTAATTGTGTTAGGATACAAGCATGATGATATGTAGTAAAAACATTGGATCAAAAGGTGTTAGGAACAACGAGGTATAAACCAAGCCTTTCTCTTGATTTTTTTTTTTTTCCTCTGTATCATAAGCTGTCTTTCTCCTATTACCTTCTGTACTGGTTTTGGCTGGGATAGAGTTAAATTTCTTCATAGCAGCTGGTATGGGGCTGTGTTTTGGATTTGTGCTGAAAACAGCACTGATAACACAGGGATGTTTTCATTATGGCTCAGCAGTGCTTAGGGAGTCAAGGCCTTTTCTGCTCTTCAGACTGCCCTGTTGTTTGGGGACTGGTTGGGCATTGGTCCTTGGTGGTGAAGGACTGTTTTAATTTGCATCACTTGTCTGTCTTGGGTTTTACTTCCCCTCTTTTTTTTTTTTTCTTCCCCCCTTTGCAAATTTTTAAAATTATTATTTCTTTTAAAATTATTTTTATCTCAACCCACAAATGTCTTTTTTTGCTTTTACCCTTCTGATTTTCCCCTCCATCCCACCACCAGTGGAGAGTGAGTGAGCAGCTGTGTAGTATCTAGTTACCAGCCAGGGTTAAGCTGCAACAGTCCTTTTTGGTGCCCAACGTGGGGCACGAAGGGTTTGAGATAAATTTGGTATCTGTTAACAGTTTTGGGTCATGATGTTGATTCATCTGTTCTCAATATTAGTTTATCTGATCTGCACCATGCTCTTTTATTTGCTGTATGTTAAAGATTGGTGTTGTCTTTTGCAGTTTGCTGTGCTCTGTAATGGTTAGTGATGTTTTGCCTGGGAGATTTGTTATTAAAACACTGGCCTTGAGCTTGATCTGGTATTTGGGCTCTGTCCTGAAGCCATTACTGTACTTTGGGTACTCTTGCACAGAGGCTATTAACAATTATTCTTCTTCCTCCAAGAGGCGTTTTTGTGGAGGAAGTACAGAATGGCACCTTCACAACTGTTTTCTGTGATGTTTGTGATGTTTTCTCCCTCCTTACAATAACTCTTCAGTATCTTGAACATCCTTGGATAGTTAAAATACTTCTATTGGTGTTTCTCAGGAATAGTTTTGGCTTTTTCTAAGGTTAATAAGCTGTTTAGCAATCATTTAAAATCATTTGCATCACTTGTCTTTCTTGGGATTTATTTTCTGCTTTCATTTTGGCTTGGTTTTTGGTGTTTTTTTTTCCTCTCTTCCTTACTTTTTTTAATTATTATTATTAAAGTGTCTTTATATCAACCCGCAAGTTTCTTTCTCACATTTACCCTTCCACTTCTCCCATCCATCCTGCTGGGGGAAAGTGAGTGAACGGCTGCGTGGTGTTTAGTTGCCAACTGGGGTTAAACCACAACACCTTCTCAACAATCATTATAAAATATATTGTGTGGGAGATGGAAAGATAAAAAGTTGCTGTATTGGTTTACTTTTAGGGTATTTTGCACACTTGCAGCAGTAACTATATGGGACTAAAGTCTTCAAGTTTTTCTGCATTTGTTTCTTGTAGTGGGATTGTTAGTGTTTCTAATCTATCTTCCGCCTTGAAGAAATATAGGCAAATTGTGTTCAACAGTATGAATTGGGAGCACGTTTTTAATAATTACTCTTTAGTTTAATCCATTTCTTCAATAGCTTGATGGGCTTTCACAACTATGTCTCTTGGCATATAATTCATTATTTCAGTCCTGTGCCTGAAAATATTTTAGGTCTTTAATCAAGATTCCTGCTTACAGTTAAGGGTTTTTTTTTGTTTATTTATTATTTACTTTTGTTTTTCAAAATATGTCTTATCCTGAGCTGTTTACGAATATTTGGCAATATGTTGAAATGTTTGTAAATCTTGTCTTAGGAAGGAAACATGCCATTAGAAGATTTACTGGCATTCTATGGCTACGAACCTGCAGTTCCAGTTATTGCCAGTTCCAGTGTGGATAGCTCTCCAAGCGAACTTGCAGATGAACTTCCTGATATGACTCTAGATAAAGTAAGTCAGAACTGATTTCCCCCATATTATAGTTTAAAAGCAGAAAACCAGGTGACCTTAAATTATATTTTGCTATCTCTTGATGTTACAAAATACATATCTTTGTCAACTTCAGTATACAATTAAGAGTACTAGTGGTGGACTTGGCGGTGTTAGGTTTATGGTTGGACTCAATGATCTTAAAGGTCTTCCAATGTAAATGATTCCACAATTATACTCTGAATTAATTCTTTTTCAAGGACATTGAGGATGTAAATCTAATTATAATTATCACACACATACATACTAATATTAGTGGCACTATATCACTATAAATGAGAAATGAATAAGGTAATGGTTCTTCTAAAACACATCCAGAGAACTTCTTTAAATTTCCTTTTTGGTTTTGTAAATAGAACTGGGACTTTTCTGAAGATAACTGTATTTTATTTTAATACATGCAATGTCCAGAACTAATAATTCTGACTTCCAACATACATGTCATGTATCAAACATTTGTGGATAACATTCCAAAGCACTCGGGAGTGCATTTTAATGTTCCTTCCAAATACATGTAATTTGGAAAGGTCTAACCTTTTTTGGGGGGGGGGTTAGATAGTCATTGCACATAAAACAATCTCTGTGTTGCATTGATGTGTCTTTTTTTACTTTATATAAGTATGAGGAAATGATTAAACGCCACAGAAAGTAGGGTATAATCATGGCTCTGCCCATCTGATTCTCATTAGGAGTTATGATTGCGTTGAGGCTACAGAAATGTAGTTGCCTTGCTGTCTAATAGAGTTCTTTTCCTCCCTAATCTCTCTCTATAGAGGGGTTCAAACATGCTAGTGGAGGAAGCGTGCTTTTACTTTTTGCAGGTTTTGGGGTTTTTTTAACCTACTGAAACATCACTTTTTGTGTGATTTGGGAAGAAAATGGGTTGTCTATTACCTGTAACTCTTCTCAGCAAAAATCTGCAGAAGTGCCTGGGTGTTGTTGTGTTTTTTGTATTTTCTCCAGAGTTTAAGCTTTTTAAAGCTTTAGTATATCTGTGATGCAAAGAATGACAGAATTCTAACGATTTCCACTGGCATTTTTTGTTGCAAGCAATTGGAAGAACATCTGAGATTTGATGCTTGCAGAGCTTACTACTTGTGCATTTATTTTAATAGAAGACAAGGGGGTAATGAACCCCCGTGTTCAACTTTGAAATGAGGTGTTATATTTGCTCTGAGATTTAGGAGGCGTGAACTAGTTTTTTTTAATTAATTTTAGCAGATCATCCTCTATTACTTATGGTAAAATAATTCATTTTAATTAATGGGATGTACAATTTGATGAATCTAGATGCTCGCCAGTCTATACTTAATTGTCAGTCTGAGGTTTTATTTGTTTGTTTGTTTAATTATTTTTAATTTTAATGATGCAGGAGGAAATAGCTAAAGACCTCTTGTCAGGTGATGATGAAGAAACGCAGTCCTCTGCTGATGACTTGACACCATCAGTTACTTCACATGAGGCTACCGACTTCTTTCCTCGGCCATTAAGATGTAGGAAATCTAGTTTTATGATATTACTCAAAAAGTCTTAGCATTGTATATAGCTTAAAATATCAAAGTCGCAGAGTAGTGCTGACTTTGCTAGTAGTTGAGAAATAGTGCTTTGCAGGATGTTGTTCACGAATGTTGTCTTTGGTTGATATTGATTACCTCAAAGCACAAGTATAATTGATTTTTCTGTAAATACAGTAACTTTTCATAATTAGTATTTAATATGTTGAGGAACACTCTTTGTGATTTTCAATATGTTACTGAATGACATGAATATGTAACCCATTCTTTTAAATTAGTGTTTCTCTAGTAAAACTTTGACTCCTGCTTTTAAGCCAGTGACTCCATTCAGCTATGGATGTGAACTGGGACGTGGGTTCTTTGTGATTTTTTTTTTTTTCCCCTTCACGCGTTCAACAGTTTTCCATAGGACTTCATGACCCAAAGTGGTTTTATATGGAACAGGGCCTGTGAACCCATGACCACCAAAATTTCACTACCTATGGAGCTATTATGGGAAAGATCTGAGAACCAGTGGTTCAGTTATCCAACCTGGACAAGATATTCCTCATTGCTCCAACTCTAGTACACCAGTGAACAAATGAACTGCAATAGGCAATGTGGAGGATTTTTATCACAGTTTTAATTTGGCAAGTATCTTGAGCTATTTCTGGGGGATTTCATCCCTCTAGAGAAGGGGGATGATAAAGGGAATGTGCCGTCTCAGTCATCAGTAACTGTGTAGCCCTTTACATGCTGCTGATTGTGTAATGCAAGACATTTTTGAGGTTTTTGTATCTCTCTCAATACAAATTATTATGCCCTTTTTTAGTTAAGCAAATCTCAACTTTGCTGGCACTTAAAACGTTGCTTGGGAACTGTTAATGAATATGACGCTGAAAGCATGGCAGCTTTATGGAAGAAATTAGCCCCTCTTCTTACTCAGGATTAAGTAACTGTCATCTTTGCTTTCAGCCATCATGGTTTTGTATCAGAATGTTACTCTTTCTCTATTAGAACTTTTGGGCATTTTAAAATCTACTTATCCACCATTTCAGGGAGGGAAATGTCAGTTTTCTGTGCTGTTGACAACTTCATTTTTTTTTTTTTTTTCTGATCCCTGTCCGCTTCTCTAAGATAACATTCAATTTTAAGATGGACGTCTGACACAGAAGCATTTGGATTAATTGAAAAAAATAATTGCATATCATTATCCAGGTGTATTGATGTTTCATGCATTTGTGTTAGCTTCTTGCTTGCTACTTCTAACAGCAAACAGAGATAGACTGGTGATTTTGGGAATGACTATAGAAGAGGAGCCTCAGTCCATACAATACAGTCTTGGATATTGTCTCTGATGTGGACAATTCTGTTTAGTTGTGATGAATCTAAAATTGTAACCCTATTTATTAGCATGGCGTTATGGAAAATTGTGAGTACAAAATAGCTTTAATCTTATTAGCCCTGGAAGTTCTCTGTTTTTCTCATACCTTTTCTATAAGGTATAAACCTTGATTGAAGAAAATTGATGAAGAAAAATGATCTCATTTCCTTTTGACTGTTAGAAATATAGTACATTGTCTCAGTTGCAGTGATGATAAATGTTTTGGTTCTGCAATATAAAAGTACTAGTGCTTTCTGACTTCATGCTAGTTTGATAGAAATGTAGATCAACAGACTCATGATGAGTGTCTCCCAGAATAAAAGCAGAGGCTCCTTTCAAAAGTAAAGGATATCTTGTAGTTGAGTGTTTGAACTGAAAATTCTTACTAGCTAAAGGCAAACTTCTTTGTCTGAAGCAAACACTACATGTGATGGAGATAAGGAATCGGATGGTGAAGACTTGGAGGCAGACAATGGTAATTCATCTGAAGATTTGAGAAAGGTAATAACTATATATTTAAAAAAAAACAAGAAAAACTTTACTATTGAGAAAAATGCATTAAGATTTATGGTACATATCTAAAATAGTACCTTAATTCTGGAATTCTCTGCAAAATGCCATGTTAAAATTTTGTGATGCTTCCATACACAAAATATTAAGCTAATATCTCTCTCTTGTGATTTTTGTTGCATCTTCAGGAAATAATGGTTGGTTCACAGTATCAGGCCGAAATTCCACCTTACCTTGGCAGATACAGTGGTAATGAAAAGAGTAAGTTCTTCTGACTGTTTTACTTTTTATCTTATGTTTATACATAGTAGTTGACTGAAAAAAATTTTATTTAAATTTAAGATGAATTCAATGGCTTTGTACAAGTCTCGGAGACCTTAAAAAGAAAAATCCAAACCAACTCCTGTGTCAACTGAAGTAACGCAACCACATAATTATATCTCAGAAATGTGATTTTACAACTTTGAGAGGAGGGTGAATTGCAGTGTTAATTCTGTGCTGTCTAGTAATATTGCGAGGCAACAAATTGTGGGTCAAGAAGGAGATATTTTCATCAGAGTATCATAACTGGGCTATGAGTATGTAACTTAGTTTACATTGAAGATCTTAAAACCAGTATTTTTCTTTGCTTGTTTTTTGGCAAGCACAGCAGTGTGTGTTGAGAAATGGATATGAAAAACAAAGCAATAAACTGTTTTAAATTTCCATAGCATGGATAGAAGATGTAGGTCCAGATACACCTTGTCTTTTAAAAATATGATGTTTTAAATATGTTATTTCTGTGTAAATTGAGGGTAAAAACTGCAATTGTGCTAGAGTAGAAAAAAATAACTTTATATTAAAGTTTTATTTGGTATTTTTAGAAACCTTCACTGTGGGAAAGTACAGCACGTATAGCTGTGGCATTCAAAAAGCAAATATTGAAAGAATCATAGAATCATAGAATAACCAGGTTGGAAGAGACCCACCGGATCATCGAGTCCAACTGTTCCTATCAAACACTAAAAAATGCCCCTTAGCACCTTGTCCACCCGTGCCTTAAACACCTCCAGGGAAGATGAATCAACCACCTCCCTGGTCAGCCTGTTCCAGTGCCCAATGACCCTTTCTGTGAAAAATTTTTTCCTAATGTCCAGCCTAAACCTGCCCTGGCGGAGCTTGAGGCCATTCCCTCTTGTCCTGTCCCCTGTCACTTGGGAGAAGAGGCCAGCACCCTCCTCTCTACAACCTCCTTTCAGGTAGTTGTAGAGAGCAATGAGGTCACCCCTCAGCCTCCTCTTCTCCAGGCTAAACAGCCCCAGCTCTCTCAGCCATTCCTCATAAGGCCTGTTCTCCAGCCCCCTCACCAGCTTTGTCGCTCTTCTCTGGACTCGCTCCAGAGCCTCAACATCCTTCTTGTGGTGAGGGGCCCAGAAGTGAACACAGGATTCAAGGAGTGGTCTCACCAGTGCCGAGTACAGAGGGAGAATAACCTCCCTGGACCTGCTGGTCACACCATTTCTGATACAAGCCAAGATGCCATTGGCCTTCTTGGCCCCCTGGGCACACTGCTGGCTCATGTTCAGTCGGCTGTCAACCAACACCCCCAGGTCTTTCTCCTCCCGGCAGCTTTCTAGACAGACTTCTCCTAGTCTGTAGCACTGCATAGGGTTGTTGTGCCCCAAGTGCAGGACCTGGCATTTGGCCTTGTTAAACCTCATGCCTTTGGACTCTGCCCAGCGGTCCAGCCTGTTCAGATCCCTTTGCAGAGCCTCCCTACCCTCCAGCAGATCGACACTTCCACCCAGTTTAGTATCGTCTGCAAACTTACAAGGGTGCACTCAATGCCTTCATCCAGGTCATTGATAAAAATGTTGAACATGACTGGACCCAGCACGGAGCCCTGGGGGATACCACTTGTCATCGGCCTCCAGCTGGAATTAACTCCATTTCCCACCACTCTCTGGGCCCGGCCATCCAACCAGTTTTCCACCCAGGAGAGTGTGCACCTGTCCATGCCAGAGGCTGACAGTTTCCAAAGCAGAACGCTGTGAGAAACTGTGTCAAAGGCTTTACTGAAGTCCAGGAAGACCACATCCACAGCCTTTCCCTCATCCAGTAGGCGAGTCACTTTGTCATAGAAGGCCATCAGGTTAGTTTGGCAAGACCTGCCTCTTGCGAACCCGTGTTGACTGGGCCTGATCACCCGGTTCTCTTGCATGTGCTTCATGATAGCACTCAAGATCACCTGTTCCATGACTTTCCCTGGCACTGAGGTCAGACTGACAGGCCTGTAGTTTCCTGGGTCCTCCCTGCGACCCTTCATGTAGATGGGCACAACATCAGCCAGCCTCCAGTCCAGTGGGACTTCCCCAGTCTTCCAGGACTGTTGGAAGATGATGGAAAGGGGTTTGGCCAGCACATCCACCAGCTCCTTCAATACCCTTGGGTGGATCCCATCCGGCCCCATAGACTTGTGGGTGTCTAGTTGGGCTAGCAAGGCTCTAACCACCTCCTCTTGGATCACGGGAGCCTCATTTTGTTCCTCTAGCTCCTGGGTTTGTACACAGACGGAACGACTTTCTTTACAATTAAAGACTGAGGCAAAGAAGGCATTAAGTACCTCAGCCTTTTCCTCATCCCCTGTCACTGTTGTTCTTTCTGCTCATGGGTAGAATGGCTATGAAATTAAGGAACAGTTTGGGGGATATGTTAATAAATGAAAGGCATTCTGATTTTTCTTTAAGTTACTTGTGTTCTAACTGTAACATTTCATGGGAATATCATTCTAGTGAAGCATATAAAGTCTTTTCACTGTTGCCAACTATTTATTGAAGAATGATCATTTGCAATAAAGAATGTTTAGTATGGATGGTGCTGGAAGCATTATCAAGTGACTATCCTTTCCTATTTTGTAAGCATCATGCTTGATTCTTAGTAGTTGTAAGAAATGGAGGAATAGGAACTGGATTCATCTGGATAGTCACTTTACTGTTTACAGTTCTTGATGACTTATTGGCTGAGACCTAGAGAAAGGCCAGTAACTAGAGGACCAATCAGGAAGGTGTTAATCTGACAACTTTCTCTGAAATGAGCTGGTGCTAGAGAGAACCAGCGAGAGTATTGTCTGCTGGCATGGCCAAGAAGAAAGAGCTCCCAGATGGTGAGAGCCTGAGGAGCACCTCTTGAGAATACCAGGCATGGACTCCAGCAAGAAGTGCTGGGTTCTTGGTTGATAACAGAGGTTGAAGCTGAGTGTCAGCAGTACTCGGAGAGGTTGGACCTGGCTGTATGGGTGGAGGATTCTGTGAAAGCCTCTTCTGTACTCCCTGAAGAGCTTGTGATGGCAAACAGGAGCTTATATTTCTTCTATGTAGTCCCAGCTAATGGAATTGTGCTAAAAGGCAGTTCTGCTCTTCTATAAACCTTACACTTGCGATGCGTCTGTTTTGAAAACTTTCCATATTCTTAAGCCATAACAGAATTTTCAAAGGTAATGTAATTTTATTCCTCTCCTTAGCTTAAAATTCTTTCTTGGAATTTTATGAGAGATTCTCAAATCTTCTCTATCTCCTTTGCTGTAACTGCCATTATACTTGTGTGTGATAACTCTAATTTTGTATTGCCAAGAGAGTGCACGAAGCATTATGTGTAATGTTCATCACATCTGTTGATCAGAGGAAAGGATTTATAGTTTAATCTAGAATTTAAATGTGTGCACAGACAAAGGTTCAGGCCGACACTTGAATATTTCCAATATATTATCTTTCAAATAAGCTACTTCCAAGAGGTGCATATGTGATTTCAGTACACTATGAAGGAGGATTATACATCCTGATTGCTTGTAAAATATGCAAAGTACAAGTTGTTAACAGCCTTTGGTTGTTAGTGAATGGAAAAAGAAATTACCACACTGAGATCTAGATTTCCATTTTGTTAAGTAAGTTTTGGCAAATTTTAGTTGAAAATGACCAGTTAGCCACTGCCTTTTTTTGGTTTTGTTTTTGGTTTTTTTTGACTTGTGATATTTGAAATATTAAGGTAATATCCTGCACTCTTACTGCAAACTATAGTTTATTTGCATAATACAACTTGAATCATCTAGCTGTCAACAAACTGCTCCTCTCGAAAGACTGTCTTAAGAGTTCAGTCACTTTATCTCATCCTCATGGAACCTGAATCTCTTTGCCATGCCACATTGCAGAGTCTGTCTCTTAACTGAGGCTTTTTGGGGAAAAAGTGAGTTGCCGTTTAAGTGGCATGATGGTGCTTGATTTGATTACTTCTCTATTCCTGTTCTTTGTCTTTGTAAAGTAACTTTTTATGTTATAGCCTTAATGTCATACCTGGTGTAAATGGGTTTCTGTTTTAACAGCCTATGAAAATGAAGACCATTTACTTTGGAAACCGGATGTGATCTCGGAAACTGAAGTTAAAGAATACCTTTTTGAAACCTCCTTAAGAACAGGAAATGAAAACATGATTGGCAGAAATCCTGAAGGATTACATACACGAGACGATGAACAAGTATGTTTTGTATCCTGTTCCATTTGTGACACATTGCTTTGTAATAAATGTGTTCTCTTTCTCTGCATTATAGTATAAAGGCAGCAATGTTCAATTTCTTTTTAATAAGATGTAATTGGAGTCAAGATCTCGTTTGTAATTTTAAGCACGTGCTTAAAATGACAAGTATTTGAATGTTGGCAGTGTTGTGATCTGTCATGTTTCTGATTGCCATGCTGTTGACAAATCTAACTTTTCTAATAATTGCATATTATGTAAAACATTTGCTTAATTAAACCTTGCCTCACCTTTTGGATGGTTTTGCTTTTGGTTGTTGTTTTAAAATTTTCTTCCTGTGTAAAGATAAATCCTCTTTTTTACATTAGATATGCTCACTGAAAGGCTAGTTTCAGAAGTTTTAGATTGGATATGTGCAGACTTTGACTCTTTCTAAAAAAGACTTCTTTTTTTTTTATAGGCACTATATGAACTTCTCAGAAGTAGACATAATGTTAAAGAAGCAATGGAGAGATACTGCTCAAATGGAAAAGCATCTCAGGGTAAGAGGAGTACCTGTTTCTTTAAGAAATGTGTGTTTGGAGGAAGAAAAAAATAAATAAAAAAACCCAACCCTGTTGTGTAGAAGAACCTTGAGTAAGATTCAGATTGATGAGCACATCCCATTACGTGATGTCTTTAGCACGGATTAGTTATAATCTGACTGTTGACCTGATGGAAATTTCCACTAGAGAAGTTTGCAACTTGTGTAAAGGTCGCAGGATCAACTTTTACACCTTTTCTTCCCTTCTTTCCCCCATTGCTGTTCCAAGAATGGCACAGACTGAGGAGAGAAGGATGGGGTGCTGTGATTTTGCTCCCATAAGGCAGTTCTCACTCACATTGTGGTACACTTTTGAGACCAGGATCAATTATAATCTGATTACATTTATACCAGAATTGGGAGGACATAGCTGGCTATGTAAGTGAGCCCCACTCTCTTCATCAGTGTGCTGGCATCGCGCTATGTCAAGCCTAAACAGGTTCTGACATATGGTTTTATAGGTCTTTGGTAGAGCATGGAGAAATTTACTAGAGTTTACAGTGGAAAATGAGTTTCCATCTTGTTTGTCCCAAATTTTATCACTCCCATAAATAAAAATCAGTTTATTGTTTAGCAAAGACTGTTCTTTGTCCTGTATCTGGAGAAGAGGAGGCTGAGGGGAGACCTCATTGCTCTCTACAACTACCTAAAAGGAAGTTGTGGAGAGGAGGGTGCTGGCCTCTTCTCCCAAGTGACATGGGACAGGATGAGAGGGAATGGCCTCAAGCTCCGCCAGGGGAGCTTACAGAATGTGGAAAAGGGGACTGGCCAATTGGGAACGCTGTCAGAATATGCAGGGATGCAATGAGGAAGGCTAAGGCCCACTTGGAATTAACTCTGGCGAGGGATGTCAAGGGCAACAAGAAGGGCTTCTTCAAGTACATCAGTAGCAAAAGGAAGACTAGGGAAAATGTGGTCCCGCTGCTGAATGAGGTGGGTGCCCTGGTGACGGAGGATACAGAGGCGTCAGAGTTATTGAATGCCTTCTTTGCGCTAAAGCCAGCCTTCAGGAATCCCAGACCTTGGAGGAAAGAGAGATAGTCTGGAGAAAGGAAGACTGTCCCGGGGTCGAGGAGGATCAGGTTAGCGATCATTTGGGCAAACTGGACACCCACAAATCCATGGGACTTGATGGGATGCACCCACGAGTGCTGAGGGAGCTGGCAGATGTTATTGCTAAGCCGCTCTCCGTTATCTTTGAAAGATCGTGGAGAACAGGAGAGGTGCCTGAGGACTGAAGAAAAGCTAATATCGCTCCGATCTTCCAAAAGGGCAAGAAGGAGGACCAGGGAAACTACAGGCCAGTCAGCCTCGCCTCCATTCCTGGAAAGGCGATGGGACAGTTCATTCCAGATGTCATCCCCAAGCATCTGAAGGAAAAGATTACTGGGAGTGGTCAACATGCATTCACCGTGGGGAAATCATGCTTGACCAATCTTGACAGCCTTCTACGATGGCATAACTGGCTGGGTAGATGAGGGGAGAGCAGTGGATGTTGTCTACCTTGACTTCAGCAAGGCTTTTGACGCTGTCTCCCGTAACGTCCTCATAGGTAAGCTTAGGAAGTGTGGGTTAGATGAGTGGACAGTGAGGTGGACTGAGAACTGGCTGGATGGCAGAGCTCAGAGGGTTGTGATTGGTGGCAGAGTCCTGTTGGAAGCCTGCAGCTGGTGGTGTTCCCCAGGGGACAGTACTTGGCCCAGTCTTGTTGAACATAGTCATCAATGACCTGGCTGAGGGGACAGAGTGCACCCTCAGCAAGTTTGCCAATGACACAAAACTGGGAGGAGTGGCTGATACAGTGGAAGGCTGTGCTGCCATTCAGCAAGAGCTGGCTGAGGCTGGAGAGGAACCTAACGAAGTTCAGCAAAGGCCAGTGTAGAGCCCTGCACCTAGGGAGGAACAATCTCATGCATCAGTACAGGTGAGGGATTGATGAGCTGGAAAGCAGCTCTGCAGAGAAGGACCTGGGAGCCCTGGTGGACAAGTTAACCATGGGCCCGCAATGTGCCCTTGTGGCCAAGAAGGTATCCTGGGGTGCATGAAGGAGAGTGTGGCTGAGGGAGGTTATCCTCCCCCTCTACCCTGCCCTAGTGAGGACGCAGCTGGAGTCCTGTGTCCGGTTCTGGGCTCCCCAGCTCCAGAAAGACAAGGAAATGCTGGAGAGGGTCCAGCTGAGGGCCATGATGATGATGATGGGACTGGAGCATCTCTCTTATGAGAAAAAGCTGAGACCTGGGTCTGTTCAGCTTGGAGAAGACAGATGCTATCAAATCCTGGGGTTTTTTTGGTGAAAAACTTCTTAAGAAATAATAAATCCAGTCTTTTGGATGTCCTTTGTCCTCCAGGATAAAAGATTTCAGAAATCGGACTCTTTTTAAAAAGAGTCTTTATAAACAAGAATGTTAGATTTCAGGTAAGATATCTGTACTTTCGAGGAAAGAACATGGGTCTAAACTGAGCTATTGAGGTTTCTGGAGTGTATTTGGATATTCATGCATTAGCAACACAAATATTTTATTCTCTGTAAAAGGTGAGTGAGTGAAAATAAGTTTATCATGCTACTTTTGCAATTGTCTAGAGGAGATGACAGCATGGACAGAAGAAGAATGCAGAAGCTTTGAACATGCACTTTTGATTTATGGAAAAGACTTTCATCTCATACAGAAAAACAAGGTTAGTGTTTTACAGGTAAATGGAAGAATTGGTAAATGATACTATACTGAAAATTTGTAGAAGCAATGCATTTTTCAGAAGCCACGTAGAAGAATGAAATGAGACATATTAAATATTCAACATATTAAAAACAGCCTGGCATTTTTGTGATAACTTTACCTCTGTTGTCATTGGAAAAGCTAGGCATTGCAAGATGATTCAGTATATTATCTCTGAAATACTTATGATGATATTGCTTCCGTTTATGTTATAATTTAGTCTAAATGTCTGTTTCTCCTAGAAGTATAGTATTTCCATACCATGGCTATGGGAGGGGAAAAATGCGTCTTTAATTATTTTTGTCACTAGGAAGGTGTAATTCTACAGAAACAGACTTAGGTTCTTGTGTTTTCAGGAAGTGTAGTTATGCACCAGTACTCCTGGTTTCTGGTCAACGAAGGAGTTCAAATCTTGATCTGAACTGCTTCTGATTGACTCCTCTGTGCCTGAAGAATAGGAATTGGATTTTTTTTTTTATCAAATATGATTATATCATCTGGTACAGTTGACAATATGGATGTTTTGAACCTTTCTGTACTTCTCCTGTATGTTTTGATACCACCTTGAGATTTTGTACTGATTTTGGCTGGGATAGAGTTAAAGTTCTTAATAGTAGCTGGTATGGGGCTGTGTCTTGATTTGTGCTGAAAATGGTGTGTATAATACAGGGATGTTTTAGTTATTGCTGAGCGGTGCTTACACAGAGTCAAGGCTCTTTCTGCTCCTCACACAGCCCTGGCAGTGTGTGGACTGGGGGTGCACAAGAAGCTGGGAGAGGACACAGCTGGGATAGCTGACCCCAACTGACCAAAGGGATATTCTATACCATATAACATCAAGCTCAGCAGTAAAACTAGGGGGTTAAGGTTGGTGGGGGCTGCTGTTGCTTGGAGACTTGTTTTTTGGGGGTTTAGTTCCCTGCCCCTGCCTTTTTTTTTTTTTTTTTTTTTTTTAGATTTAAAAAAATTCCTGTTAAGCTGTCTTTATCACACCTCATGAGTTTTCTCACTTTTATCCTTCTGACTCTTGCTCACTCTCCTCTAGTAGGATAGGGGAGAAAGTGGCTGTGTGGTGCTTAGTTGCTGCCTGGGGTTACACCATGACAAGCTTTTTCTTTAGGAGACTGGCATTTTTGTTGTATTTCAGGTAAGCTTTCTAGAGTTGTGGTTGCTGTTAAACAACAGTCAGCTAGTCCTGCTTAACACTTAGAATCATAGAATACTTTGGGTTGGAAGGGACCTTAAAGCCCATCCAGTTCCAACCCCTCTGCGATGTAGGCCCCCTTCAGGTACTGGAAGGTCGCTGTAAGGTCTCCTCGGAGCCTTCTCTTCTCCAGGCTGAACAAGCCCAACTCTCTCAGCCTGTCCTCATATGGGAGGTGCTCCAGTCCTCGGATCATCTTTGTAGCCCTCCTCTGGACTTGTTCCAACAGTTCCATATCCTTCTTATGTTGAGAATTCCAGAACTGGACACTATATTCCAGGTGGGGTCTCACAAGAGAGGAATAGAGGGACAGAATCCCCTCCCTCGACCTGCTGGCCACACTTCTTTTGATGCACCCAGGTTGGCCTTCTGGGCTGCAAGCACACACTGCTGGCTCATGTTGAGCTTCTCATTAATCAGCACCCCCATGTCCTTTTCTGCAGGGCAGCTCTCAATCACGTCATCTCCCATCCTTTTTTGAAACTGCAGTTTCCCCCGACCCAGGTGTAGGACCTTGCACTCGGCCCTGTTGAACCTCATGATGTTCTCTCAGGCCCACTTCTCCAGCTTGTCCAGGTTCCTCTGGCTGACATCCCATCCTTCCGCTGTGGCAACTGCACCACTCAGCTTGGTGTCATCTACAAACTTGCTGAGGATGCACTCAATCTCGCTGTCAGTATCATTGATGAAGATATTGAACAGCACTGGTCTCAGTACAGACCCTTGAGGGACACCACTTGTCACAGATCTCCATCTGGACATCGAGCCATTGACCACTACTCTCTGAATACGACCATCCAACCAGTTTCTTATCCACCGAACAGTACACCCATCAAATCCATATCTCTCCAGTTTAGAGAGGAGGATGTTGTGGGGGACCGTGTCAAAGGCCTTCCAGAAGTCCAGATAGATTACATCTGTTGGTTTTCTCGTGTCCACTGCTGTGGTTACCCCATCATAGAAAGCCCCTAGGTTGATCATATAGGACTTGCCCCTGGTGAAGCCATGCTGGCTGCCACTGATCCACCTCCCTGTCCTCCACGTGCTTTGGCAGAGCTTTTAGGAGGGTCAGTTCCATGATCTTCCCAGGCACAGAGGTGAGGCTGACGGGTTGGTAGTTCCTAGGGTTGTCTTTTCTACCATTTTTAAAAATGGGCACAATGTTGCCCTTCTTCCAGTCCCCAGGGACTTCTCCTGACTGCCGTGACTTTTCCAATGTCATGGGGAGTGGTTTGGCAACCACATCAGCCGATTCCTTCGGGACTCTGGGATGCAGCTCATCAGGTCCCATAGACTTATATATTTTCAGGTTCCTCAGGTGGTCGTGAACCTGATCCTCCTCTATGGTGGGAGGGGCTTTATCCCCATGGTCACCCTCTTGTTGTCCCACGACCCAGGCGGGGTGAGGAGAGCAGTTGTCAGTGAAGACTGAGGCAAAAAAGTTGTTGACTACCTCAGTCTTCTCCTTGTCTGTTGATACGTCATCACCATTTCCATCCATCGGTGGGGGTACATTCTCTTTGACCTTCCTTTTCTGATTGACGTACCTGTAGAAGCCCTTCTTGTTGGTCTTCCCTTGCCAAGTTCAGCTCCAGCTGTGCCTTGGCCTTGCTGACCCCATCCCTACACAACTGGGCAGTGTCCCTAGACTCTTCCCAGGTTCCCTGTCCCTGCTTGCACTGCCTGGGCAGTTCCCTCTTGTTCTCGAGTTTGACCAGCAGGTCTTGACTCAGCCACGCTGGTCTCTTCCCTTCCCTGCCCAATTCCCTACATCTGGGGACTGAGCGCTCTTGTGCTTTATGGAAAGCATCCTTAAGTATTTGCCAGCTCTGTTCTGCTCCCTTGTCCCCGAGGACCATGTCCCAGGGGGTCCTACAGAGTAACTCCTTGAAGAGCTGGAAATCTACTTTCCTGAAAATTAGGGTCCTGACTGTACTCCTCACCTGTCCCGTATCCCTCTGGACCTTGAACTCCACCAGTGCGTGATCACTGCAGCCCAGGCTGCCTCCAGTCCTGATGTCGCTGATGAGCTCGCTTGTATTAGTGACCATCAGGTCCAGTATTGCATCCCCTCAGGCAAGGGTCTCTCTTAGCTGGATTAAGAACTTCTCTTCACCTGTCCTATGATAAATATTTGGGCGTGTCAAATTTTAAATGGACCTTACCAATAAACAGTGATTTAGCAGAGAGAGATACTAAGAAGTAATTTAAAAATCTTCTTTCCAAGATGCAACAAAGCATATGAGTTGATCTGTCTATCACTGTGGACCAGACTTTGTGTGAATACCCAAAGTCTTCTCTGCTTCACTTCTCTTAGGTCATTGATTTGCTCAGCTTTTTCCATCCTAAGAGAGAGTCTGTCATCTTATAACCATTTTTTGACACTATAGGTTAAGAACAGAAGTACTTCAGATGTAGATATAGTTTCAGTCTAGTTCAAAAAAACCCAAACCAATAACAATGCATACAATAGAACAGATGCAATACGTACTTAGAATAGAATAGTTCAACTGGAAGGGACCTACAACGATCATCCAGTCCAACTAACTGACCGCTTCAGGGCTGACCAAAAGTTAAAGCACATTAGTAAGGGCATTGTCCAAATGCCTCTTAAACGCAGACAGGCGTGGGGCATCGACCCCTTCTCTAGGAAGCCTGTTCCAGGGCTTGTCCACTCTCTCGGTAAAGAAATTTGAAACCATAGATCTTTTGAGACTCCCGATTTAATAGTTTTGCTCCAGATACTAGAACGGTAAAGCTAACTGTTGCAGAAATATGGGGACTGGGGAGATAACAAAATTCTTTGCATTAATCTTGTCAGTTCTTCTTGCTGCCTTGTAGGTAAGAACCAGAACAGTTGCTGAGTGTGTGGCTTTCTATTACACATGGAAAAAGTCAGAACGTTATGATTACTTTGCTCAGCAAACAAGATTCGGAAAGAAGAGATATAACCATCATCCAGGAGTTACGTAAGTAAACCATTCTTGGAATATGTTTTCTGTTGGAAATTGTAAATGTAGAAGGTTATTTTTTCTTCCTGTCATTGCAATGTGATGCTGCAGTGGCTATGGCAACTGAAATTAAATCCAACATCGTTTTTAGGCCTTGTTTTCCTGTTAAATAACCTGTTATGAATGCCATGTTCTTTAAGGGACTACATGGATCGTTTGATAGATGAAGCAGAAGCACTTGGTGGAGCAGTACATTCTTCAACTTTAACATCTAATACTCGAACAGAAACCATTCCTGATCAACAGCTGAGCATTCTGAACTCTATTACTGCCAATGAATTGACAGGTAAATCAAGAAAAGAAAAAAAAAAATATCCTCCCTCCCCCCCCCCTTAAACAAATACCCACAAAACGAACACACATATGCGAGGTAAACAAACAACCAAAGAACCACCCCCCCCAAAAAACACTACCATACCCAACCAAAAAAAACCCAAAGAAAACAAACCAACAGTTTTGTTGTAACTATATAACCAACTATTTCATTTACATTCTGTGTTCATATTTTTTTCCTAGCATTGACAAACAGTGTAGCTACTGTCTGCCACACTTCAGATGTGAACTGCCCAGTTGATGCCTTTCCTCCTATGGACAGCTTACCCCGAGCACCAGTTAATCATGTGCCTGTTGGAACAGAAGAATTGCTTAACTTGCCTAGCAATGGTGAAAGTGATTGTTTTAATTTATTTGAGACTGGCTTTTATCATTCAGAGCTAAACCAAATGAACATGTGCAGCGAGGAGACGGAAAGACCTGTGAAGAGATTGAAAATGGGAATTGCTGTCCCGGAATCTTTCATGAATGATGTCTCTGTAAATAACCTTGGTGTGGAATTTGAGAACCACACACACACTATTACCAGTGCCAAAATGGCCGTTTCAGTGGCTGACTTCAGCAGTCTATCTGTAAATGAGACAAACGGTTTTATCAATACCCACGCTCTTCACCAGCATACTGCCCTTCACTCAGAATGACTGTGGAAAACTAAACAAATTGTGGATGCTTTATACAGTAGTAGTAAATTCAATGGGAGCTATCAGATTTCCTTAGTCTTTCACTGGAAATTTCAACTTTATGACATCAGTGATGTCTTGTTATGTATAGAACTATATCTTGATTTATCAAGAGTAATTTCTTTTCTCAGTCCATATATGTGGAAATGTTCAGCAGAATTTGGGACTAAGAACTCTGTGGTGCAGCTTTAAGCTCTGCTTCAATTTTATTTTTATTTTTTTTAAAAGCCTGTAGACAGAGGCTACCATTTCAAAACCAGCACAGAAGTTCTGAACTGATTGGATTTGTTTTTTTAGTCTAAGTTATCTTTGCCATAATGGATGCAGTGTAATAACAAAGTTTAAAGGCACCAATCCTGATCCCTGCTGAATGTAGCATTTGATTTTTTTGTTGGTTTTTTTTTTTTTTTCTTTTATAAAGGCAGGGATGGGTTTCTCTACACAAACATATAAGGATGTTTTTTAAATGGAACCTTCTCTTGTGTAATACTGAACTAGAGCACTTCAGTTTAAAAAAACCAGCAAGTTAATCTTGGTGGAAACTAGCACAAAGGACTTAACATGAGTAAAGTATGAAGACCTACGCTTCAATGGCGTTGCAAAATTATAGGCCACGGCTACCTTACACAGAAGTAATTATGCTGCCAGAGGTACCTGTGTACTTTAAACTTACTGGCTTAAACAGATGCGTTTTAGGCTATTGTATTCAGATGGGTTTTGTCCACAACTTTGAAGATTAATGCACCTGTATAACTTCATTTTCCTAAGGCAGCTGATAGCGTATAAAGCTTCAGTCTGCACAGCTTAGGATTTACCATTAAACAGTACATTTTTGAAGACATCTTAAATTGTTTGGAGCACTGCAGTTCAAAGTATTACAGTTTTGAGGGACTGTCTAGTTTATATAGTAGTAGAAGAACCTTGAAGTATGTATTTGAAAGCTTTTCTTCGGTGTAGATTGCATTTATTTGTTTTGGCAAGTCATTTGCTCAAAAATGGCACTTCACTACCGTGGTCAAATAGGAAAGGATGAGTAAAAATGTTTCCCATAAAAGCAAATATTTAACTTCAGTAAATTTTTATTTGGAACATTGAGTGCAATTTAGCCATCCACAAAGTTTGTCTTGCAAATGTTTTTTCCAATTCTTGCTGGAGAACATTACTTGGCAGGATTGCCCCTTTTCCTCCATATTTTTTCCTTGCACTGTTCATATTATGAATTTAATTGCCACTAACTTGTTTTCATTGTTGAAGTGATTAAGCTTGTGTTGATATTTGTAGTAGTTGCTTCAAGGTTATGCTGAGTAATTAGAAGTGACTTTAACAGTAGAAAGGGAAGAGGGTATTTATTATGCATACTGTGAACTGCATTCACATCTGAATTTTGGATGCAACATATGGAGTTTTCTTTACAGCGTTGCTTTGAAGCCTTTATGCAATAGCACACTTATCATATTAAAATAAATTAGCATGGTGGACAAAAGTAAAGATAACTGTGTAATCAGTTCTTAATTTATGTATCTGAAATATGTAATTCTAGTAAGTACACAGTAAGTAATGAGTAGCCTTGGCCCTGTGTTGTTTTCTGATGTTTTTAGCCAAGTTGTCAGCTTCTTGTTGCTGTGTTTTGTGCTGAACTGTGTACATTATTTCTTTTGTTTATGAATCAACACATTTTATGTAGTTTTGTAAAATACTGGCCATAATCCTTTATTTGTTTTACTTTCAAGTTTCTAAGTTTACAGTGAGTGGCTGGCCTGTATAAAACTCATTATACAAAGATGACTGAATGCTTATACCAGTTGCACTTAAATGAACATGCCCATTCTCATTAGCTGATGCAGTAACATATTCAATTTATCTATGCATTGCTGGGCTCTTAATGTAGGCAGAGACTTGTCTAAGGTTTGAGTTGTCAGCAAGTTGAATGGACACTTTAGTTATTACATAAAGACTTGACCAAAATTCAGGAAATAATGAGAAAAAAATGAATTTCTTGTAGTCTATTAGACTTTTAAATGCTGATCTTATTTAGCCTGTTAGCTAGCTAGCTGGTATCATTTACTTTGAATTCCTTGTTAAATTGAGGCAATAATTTGCAAGATTTTATAAATATGTAAATTCTTCATATCTTTTTAGATATCTATTTCAATAATTTTGACTACTTCTGTGTATAGTAACAATTTTGTGCATGCTTTATGTGACATTCCTAAATTTGTACCACTACGACTTTATCCATGTAAAATAACTATTTATTGAATTTTTCTTTTAGAAGTTGGACTTAATTATTTTTCTCTCAGTTTAAACATTTAAAATAGAGAACTTGTTACTGTTTATTAAAAGAATTGCATTTTGAAAGCCAGCGTGAAGATAACTGAATTACAACCCTATGAAGAAATTATATTGCCTTGATTCTTTGATGGTGAAGCACAATTCTTATAACAAACTGTGAATTCTTTGTCCTCTGTCATACTCTTTCTTCATTCAAATGAACCAAAAATCTATAATGGGCAATTGCAGTGTTGGTAAATGTATCATTTTATGTACAGGGAATCTGAAGAGGGTAGCTGATTCATTTAGAAGTGTAACTGGTGCTGTGATTATAGCAATACTTTTACTTTGGTTAGTCATACATCATCTTCTCATGCTAGGTTTTTAAGTGTTTAGTTTTCTTCTTGTCATGATGAAACTGCTTAATTTACTTGAAGAATACTAAATTGCATGCTACTCAGTCAATGAATTGTGCAATTGTTTCCTGGTTTTAATTTTTAAAACAGAGTTAAAAATGTATGAAAACTTCAGATCAAGTAGAACATGCTGATACTGCTTAATTCAACCAAAGTCTTTAGGTGAATATTTCAACTTTGAATGTGAATTAATGGATAAACAGACCAACAGTGACACTATTTGCCCAGCATTACAGGCACATTGTCGACAGATGGGGAAACTAAATACAGTAATTTATAAAATAATGGCAAGGTTACTATTTTTTTATTTCTATTTTTCATTGGAAGAAAGAAAATACTATCAACTGTAAAATACAGTAGGTATGGTTAGAGTCATCTTACTAAAACAGATTCCAGTTATTCTCAGTTCAAAGTAAGTACCTTGTGCATATCAACAAATTTAGTGACAATCAGAACATGTTTTTAACATCAAACGTTCAAGAAGAAGTTGCTATTGTTGCATTGGTTTTAATATTTGTATATAAATGCTGATTTTTTTTTTAAGCATTATTTTGTATTTGTTGTACTTCCATACCTGGTGTACAATACCAGAAATAAATGTCTGGATACCTTTCTTTACTTGTAAAGCTTTTCATGCATCTGCATTGCATTTGCTACTTACTTTTGAGACTTATTTATCTCTGGACACATTTTAAGATACTCTGGGTACTGCTGAAATGCACACTACCCCTCTACCTAATCTTACAGATGAATTATTCTGTAAGCAGCCAGGAGTATTATGACCACTTGTTTCATGGGGCACTTCAATCTACTGGATATCTACAGGCCAAACAATACAGCAGAGAGGAAACAGTCTGGGAGGTTCCTGGAGTGTGTTGAGGGCAACTTCCTGACACAGCTAGTGAGCACCCTGCCAGCCTTATTGTTTGTGAATAGAGAAGGACTCATGGGTGATATGATGGTTGGAGGCCATCTTGGGCATAGCGAACATGAAATGACAGTTTTTTATTCTTGAAGAAGCTAGGAGTGGGGTCAGCAGAACTGCCACCTTGGACTTCCAGAGGGCAGACGTTGGCCTGTTTAGGAGACTGGTCAATAGAGTCCACTGGAAGGCAGTCCTGAAGGGCAAAGGAGTCCAGGAAGGCTGGACATTCTTCAAGAAGGAAGTATGAAAGGTGCAGGGGCAGGCTTTCCCTATGTGTGGTGGAAGAAAACTGGCCTGGCTGAACTGGGAGCCTTTGGAAAAAGGGGCAGGCCATTCACGAGGACTACAAACGTGGTGTGAGGTTATGCAGGGAGAAAATTAGGTGCACCAACGTCCAACTAGAAATTAATCTGGGCTCTGTGGTAAAGGACAAATAAAAATGTTTCTATAAATACATTAGCAGCAAAAGGAGAGTGGAAGAGAATCTCCATCCTTTAGTGGATGCAGGGGGAAATGTAGTGACAAAGGATGAGGAAAAGGCTGCGGTACTTAATGCCTTCTTTGCCTCAGTCTTAAATAGCGAGACCAGGTGTTCTTGGGTACTCAGCACCCTGAGCTGAAAGACAGGGACAGGGAGCATAATGGAGTCCCCATCAAGAGGAAAGGGTTAAAGACCTGCTACACACAAGTCTATGGGATCCACCCAAGGGTACTAAGGGAGCTGGCAGAAGTGCTCAGCAAGCCACTTTCAGCCACCCAGTCAGCATAGGTTTCAGAAAGGAAGGTCCTGCTTAACCAGCCTAATCTCCTTTTATGACAAGGTGACCCACCTAGTGAATGATCATCTGTGGATGTCATCTACCTAGGCACAGTGTCCCACAGCATTCTCCTGGAGGAACTGGCTGCTTATGGCTTAGACAGGCATATTCTTTGCTGGGTGAAAAACTGGCTCTCGAGGGCTTGGCCCAAAGAGTTGTGGCAAATGGGGTTAAATCCAGTTGGTGGTTGGTCACAAGTGGTGTCCCCAGGGCTCAGTCTTGGGGCAGGTTCTATTTAATATCTTTATTGATGATCTGGATGAGGGGATTGAGCACACCCTCAGTAAGTTTGTAGGCAACACCAAGCTGTGTGGGAGTGCTGATCTGCTTGAGGGAAGGAAGACTCTACAGAGAGATCTGGACAGGCTGGATCAATGGCCCGAGGCCAACTGCATGGGGTTCAACAGGGATAAGTGCTGGGTCCTGCACTTGGGCCACAACCACGCCATGCAACACTACAGGCTTTTAACAAAGTGCAAACCAGAATTCCTATCAAAAATATCTGTGGTGAAAAGCCACACCTTTGTTTTTCCAGTTGTTTAACATAAAGATCAATGTTTTTAGACAAAACAAATAATAATGGCCAACTCCATCCTGTCCTTTCTTGTTTTGATGCAACTAATTGTTAGCCATGCAATGCTAGACATAAAAATGGGTTTAGTATATTGAGCATATGTATATACAATGTAATCTTCTTCCCCTCAACTCGGTAGTTACTTTAGTTACTTATATTTTCAATTCACTGCAGAAAACAACTGAGAAAGCCTAGGGTTTTTGTTGTTGTTTCCACGTTTATCAAGTCAGACCAGCTCACAGTAGGGTCTGATGTGTAGTGGCCAGGAAGGAATAATGGCTTTGAGAACAAGGGAGGAAGGAAAGATGGGCAGCAGCATTTACACATACTCACACCTTCCACTCCTCTTCTACTGTCAGAGTGCTATGGGAGTTGCCTGGGTAATGTTAGCTGCTAGACAAGTCCCAGTTAGATATGCGTATAATTATATAAAAATACAGTTGTGTGTATTTATATATATATACATGTATATGAATGTATATATACCCTTCAATAGTTTAACAGATTATTTTTTTCAGTGCCTGACAAATTCATTCTCAGTCTTTCCAAATCTGAAGCGATACAGCAGGGAGATGCTTGCCCTGATCACACTCTCCATGGCCACACGTGATGGTGACAAATAAAATGTCTCTGAGAACAAATCCCTGAAGGAAGGGTGGCTGCCTATCAGCTGCCACCAATCACCCCCCAGCCCAGTCCTTCATGGCAGACTCCTATGCAGACAGGGATTTCAAACACAAGTGTGCTAGCTAGGAAAGCTGTCCAGCTACTCTAAATCATACTTGTGGTTGTGCATCAGCAAGCAAAAATCCCACCACCATTCTGCAGCCCTGATTCAATAGTCCTACTACTAGGCCAACCTATACTTCTCTGCTCTGGCTCTTCCCAGTAGCATCTCATCTTCCCAACTCCCTGAGATACTGTCCTCAGACGCTGAGAGTTACTGCTCTGTCTTGCTTTAAATGACCATCCTTTCTGTCAGCAATTCATCCAATGTCATAAGTAAACTACTTCTGTTAACTTGCATACTGATACCTGTTCTCACTTTGCCAACAATCGTTTCATCCCTGCACCTAAGGAGGCTGCAAATGGAGTTACAGAAACTGCAAACATATAACCTTATGCAAGTTTCTTAGCTGCTCTGCCCCTCCACAATGAGGGTTGAACTCTTCTGGGAACTGGGGTGCCTTTTCAGACATGGTGCACCGTATGCCTCATTGTTCTCAGCAAGCCAACTAAGCAGTCATCAGTCACACCTGTTCCAAGTAAACTTTTTAATACAGGACAGTCATACTACTGCTCCCTTCACTGTCTTCAGTAGCTTGATCAACAAGTGAGTTTCTGATTCTTGTGCTGACCCACCCCTTGCAGCTTCCTCCCCCAGCAGACATGTCCCTCTCCTACTATGGGCCATCTCTCAGTTCTTTCTGGGAATCTGCAGCAACCCTGCAAAGTTTTTTTAGCTCATCTCTTGATCTTTCAAGCACCTCTTTTCCTGCCATCCCAAATCAACAGGGATTCCAGTTAACAGTCTTCTGGAGAATTACAATTGACTGTTACCACCAGCTTTGCCTTTTGAGTTAAGTCAAAAGTCAGAGACTTGCAGACCAATTTTCTTCAGAAGAGCCGGGTGAGAGCAGCTGGGTGTCTCTTGATGCAATCTCATTTATTCAAAAAATCTGATTTCACCATCTGAACAGCAGCAGCAGGCCCTCACAGTTTCAAAATCAATAATGTAGTGTCAAAGACTCCATCCACCTGCTGAGGAAGCACATGGACTCAGCCCAACCTGCTAAGCGTCTCAGCCTCTCACACCCCCCACAAGTTGGCAAGTTGCATTTGAGCCTGCAATCAGGGGACTCCCTCACTGGTAGCACCAGGATTGCCAGGACATTTACCACAGGGGTGAGGAGTGATTTCAGACAAATCCAAGAAAAATAAGCCTAAAACTCTCCATGCAGTAGTGAACCTTTCCCTTTTACCCCCACACTCCTGGTTTTGCTCTTATGTTGGTGATCCTCACTGAGGATCCAAGCCAGTACATCACAACTGGCAACAGATTTAAACATACAAATTATGTCCTGAATTAGTACAATATTTTAACATGTGCAGACTATAGGTCTGTATCTGGGAGGACTTTATAGACCTGGTCTATAAGTAGACCTATAAATTGAAACTACCTAGTTTGATTGTCTTTTCCTTCTTCTACCACTAAGTGTACAGGCATATAGAGGTAGAATTAGCCAATGAAATCCCTATTTTTAGACAATTCCAATACAAATTACCCAGGCAAATCATCTTTCAAGAGAGAGATTGTACTTACTGTAATAAATAATATATTATTAACAAACAATAAATCGATTGTATGGGGAATTTTACTGGGATATTAATCAGATTTCATGTTACATCTGAAATAATATCAGAGTGCATTATCAGAATATAAATATATCAGAATCTGAAATAATAACAGAATATCAGTACTACCCGACTGCACTTCCTCCTCCTGCTAGTTTTTGGTTTTCTATAGCCACCATCAGACAAAACAAAAAAAATCAATTGCTGCTGCCAGTTGCAGGCCAGGTCTTGCTTTCCCTCATGTATGAGCAGTCCCTGAAACAGACTGTCAGGTTGCAGTATTTCAGCAAGGAGAAACCAGTCTCATGTGTCCTGTTGGTGATATGCAACCTGCACTTCAGCACTGCAATCCTCCACTACTGTGCAACATCCACATTCAGGAGGCAGCAAGTACAATAAAGCAAAACGTTCTCAATAAATGAGTTGTAAACCTAATTTCCACAGTTGCCAGACAGGAATATACTTCAAATGTGGTCATTTAATAATTATTAAGTGTATAATGAGACAGCATGTCAGCCTGGAGAAACATGAACAGCACCTGCCTTTTCTGGCATGCTGAGACTAGCATTCCCCATCTACCCATAAACCCTGACCTATTGAGCTAAGCAACACTGCAGACACCCTGACAACTAGCCTTCTCTTCAAAGTTCAAGAAATGCCAAATAACCCCCTCCCAGAGAGAGCTGGGGATAAGGTCCAGCTCAGGAAAGAAGGGATCCTCAGAGTGATGGAGGAGGAGCATCCTCTTCAGTAAGCTGGAGATCACTGCCTGCCCTGATCTGTTACCACAGTGAAGACACAACAAGAGCTGCCACTAGAAGTTGTTCCCAGCATCTTCATAAAGCTTGTACAACCCATGAGGAGTCACATGCCACTATCTTCAGCTCTGCTGTTTAAATCTTCAATCTGAGAACTTCCAGATGAATATGAAAGACAATGTTCAGGCTTGAAAGGAGCCCAAATAACAGACACCAAAAAGCTTTTAATTCTGAAAGGGAGACTAGATGCTTCTGCAGCTAATCAGGGCACCTTGGCTGTCACAATCACTACTAGCTTTGTTAGAGCAAACCATTTTGCGGCTCCTCCTTTCTAATGATCTTAAGACAACCACAAATTCTTTGGGAGGTTTGCTTGGACTTTTGCAGAACAATTCTGGGCTGATTTTAATTTATCAAGCTGTTTGGCTAGACCCAAAGACTTTCTGAAGGCAATTTGCAGACAGCAACAAGAATTAACATGGGAATGGCTGGCTCTGTTTATGCCAGTAACTCATTAAAAAACCCCACAGAGCACACTTGGCATTATTTCCTCCAGCTATGCTGCAACATGAAATTTACTCTCTTTGATAATAAAAGCTGTGAAAGTTGCCACATGCCAAGAAACCTTCACTGAACCACTAAAACTAGGATCGGACAGGGCCTCAAGATATAGTATCTTTCCTGCTACCACAAGACAGGCATAGCTAAAGCAAGCAGTACACACCTCAAGTGTACTGCATCCAGGCTTCCTGAAAGTTCAGGCTTACCTCTTATTTTATAAGCATTTATTTATTTATCTCCAGTTTATAAGTGCATCCTTAACCTTGCCTCAACAAAGGCTAAGGTTAATTAGAAAAGCTGTTTCTGCAGTATGCACCATTGCTCTCTCCAACCAAATTTCAGAGTTTTAAAATAGCTCCAGAATTACATCACAAGTCTAGATGATCTGCTCTAAAATCCTTATACATCCTCTAATTAAAGAGGATTAATTTGATCCCTGAAGGTAGCAACTGGACCAGAAGTGCAATTTCTTTGGTGTGTTAAATTCAGTACCAACATTATGACTTTCTCATAGCTTCAAAGTTATTCTTGACTACATACCTATACAGGGCACTCACTTGCAGACAGCTCCTTGTAAATGTTCATCTAATTGTCACATTTCCCACATTTCCAAACAAAACTACCAGTACAACAAAGCTACCACACTGTAGTGTAACCACTGCTTGTACAACCACTTCTTCAGAGCTCATTTGCTAAGACGCGGAAAAAGTAACAAAAAGAAATAGTCTTGTAAATTACTTAATACTGGTCTATTCAAAAAGCTAATTCTTCTACACAGGTGCACACTTTTGTCTAACTCATCTTCATATGGAGTAATATTCTTCTTCAGCCATGTTTTTCTTTTTTACACGTACAGTATGATTTTTAATTCACTGCTAATCTCTCTATGTTGCAATTGTAGACGATGTTTGATAGAAGCTGTTTCACTTCTACTGAAAAATATCCCAGCACATCAAACTCCTGATAACATACATTGGTTGCTTTTTCTAGAAATAAAAAAAACCCCAAGTCTCTGTGATACTGAGAAATTCTTTGATAGGGTTTAGAGATGTGTAAGAATATTAAATGTACTGCTGCAAAAGGACCAGATGCTTCACCAAGCCGGAAAAAACATTCCTCTGTCAGGAGCTACTTAATCCTCTGAAGTCCTATTTTGAATTTACAGACAGATATACAACCAACTATAGGAGCTTTAATGCATCCTTATTGCATTAAACAGGGTGACCTGATTATCATAGAATCCCTAGGTTGCAAAAGACCCTTGAGATTATCAAGCCCAACCATACCTGTCTACCACTAAATCATGTCCCTCAGCACTTCATCTACCCGTCTTTTAAATACCTCCAGGGATGGGGACTCTACCACCTCCCTGGGCAGCATGTGCCAGTGCTTGATAACCCTTTCTGTGAAGAAGTTTTTCCTAATGGCCAATCTGAACCTCCCCTGGTGCAACTTGAGGCCATTCCCTCTTGTCCTATCATCTATTACTTGAGAGAAAAGACCAACACCGACCTCTCTGCAATGTCCTTTTAGGTAGTTGTAGAGAGCAATAAGGTCTCCCCTCAGCCTCCTCTTCTCCAGGCTAAACAACCCCAGGCCCCTCAGTCGCTCTCATAAGACCTGTTGTCCAGCCCCTTCACCAGCTTCATTGCCCTTCTCTGGATTTGCTCCAGGACCTCAATGTCCTTCTTGTAGTGAGGGGCCAAAAACATTGAACCTGGAAGAAACAGTTTCATTGGCCAGAGCTTTCTCTCTGTGCCAGTCAATCCCTGGTTCGCTACTCCAGCAACCTTTCTGTAGAGGATTGGTTAAGAAGGAAAGGGCATCAGGACGCTGGCTCTTTAAGGCTTGATATTTTGGCAGGGCCTCAATCTCAGAATAACCTTGACATTTAGAGGAAGTTGGCTTGTAGCAAGGCGAAGTGGGTAATGTAGTAAGTAGTACAGCTAACCGCAAGGCAGGAACAAGAACAGAGCATGCTTGGCATCTGCTACCAATGGGCACCTAGTGCGTAGTAACTGCTAACCAATTAGTGCGTGAAGAGTGGACACAGACCAATAGGCACTTTACGTGTAGACTGTAACACGGTGTTTAAAAGTTGGTGGAGGGTTCGTAATAAACTGAGCAAGATTCTAAACTCATATTGGGTGTGGTCTTGACTATGGCTGACTCTCCTTGCAACATATTGGCGCCCGAACAGGGACGTGGCAGGGTCCTGGAAGGAAGGATCACGGAGGACTTCTCAAATCTGCTAATAACGGGGGAGCAGATGGAGAAGGGGAGAGCAGAGCGAGGAGGCATCTGCTGCAGGGAAGCAGACAGCTGGAGCTCTTCTACCGAGTGCACCGGGAAGAGCCTCGGACCGGGAAGACCGCGCAGATGGATAGAGACGCGGCACTCACGCTTTTGGTTGATATTCTCTCTAAGAGAGAAGTAGGCGTGAGCAAGAAAAAGCTTTTGGAGCTTTGTGACTGGGGACTTAAATGGGGCTGTTTTAAAGACCCAAAGATTTATTTTGACACTGTGGAATGGCGGAATGTGGGCAATCAATTGTGGGATGCTACGATAGAGGAAAAAAAAAGGAGTGAAAAAGCTAGGGGCTCCCTGGCAGAAAGTTTTTGAAACGTTAAAGGTGCATGTCAGCTCTAAAAAGCAGAGCGATAATTTCAAACTGAGTGCAGGATCGTCAACAACTGTATTAACCTCCCACCTCCCTAAACTGGCTGCGCTTGCCTCTGCACCCCCCGACGGGAGGGCTGACAATCCCTTTGATCCGGGTCCGATAGACACCAACAAGAAGCCCGATCCACCCCCTCACTGTCCCTCAGACCAACGGGTGCAAGTCAGGAGGGAGGCACAGCAGCAGGGAGAAGTTGAAATATTGCAAGCTTTGATCTGTGCACGGCACGACGGTCTATGCTGGGAACTAATTAGTGACGAAGCGATAAAGGAGATTCCAAAAAACTGTAAGAAGAGAACCAAGCCACCTGGCCGAGGGCCGCTCCCCCACCCCTCCAGCTCCCGTGGAGCAGTTCGCCATGGGGGGGCCTCTGCCCTGGGCTAAGGGGGGTCCACCTGCTGCTGCTGGGAATCCCAAACAGTTTTCAGCATTGCAGAAGGGACTGTTGGCAGATGCGATAGGAAATGGCTCAGTTGGACGGCGTTGGTAGCAGTTCAAGAGTCAAGACAGTTTAAATAATGCAATTTTACAACAGATGTGGCTTTTTGGTTTGTCAAGCATTTATAAAGATACCGGATGTTAGAAAGTTGAAACAGGCATGACCTGTATATGGTGTTTATAGATAGATTGAAGGATGTGCTTGACAAGCAAGTAAGACAACCGAGCAGTTACAGAAGCCTTAATTTTGCAATCACTGACAAAAAATCCTAATGACGAATATGGAAAGATATGGTGTGGTCTGAAAACTCCTACAACAACAGCTGGGATCATTTACCTATTAAGCACAGCTCGTAGCTGCTGCCCTGGCTGTAATCTGGGACAGAAATACGTTCTGTCAGAGACACGGCAAAGAGAGACATTTTAAAAGAGACTGCCACACGCAACGCCAGGAGAGAGGGCCTAGGGTCTGCCCTCGGTGTGGAAAGGGCAAACATTTTACCAGTTGGTGTGGATCAAGGTGGGATAGGAACGGGACAGTATTGTCAGAAAACCAGGAGCAAAGCATGGTTCAGAGGCACGTACCAACACAGACGCCTCCGCAGTGAGCAGCAGCTCTCACCTCAGAGCAAGAACCAGAGGCAGCACAGAGATAGACGTGATCACCACCATCGCAGTAGTGCTGCAGTCGTCTGCACTTCATACAATACCATGGAACGTAAAAGGACCATTGGAGGGTGGCTTTACTAACTTGTAATTAGAATGATTATTAATAACTCGATTGGGAATCTTTGTTTTACCTGGGGTCATTGATGCAGGCTGTACTGGAATAATTCAGGCAAGGGTATGGATGCTGTCTCCACTAGTGTTATGAACACCATTTCCACTAGTATTAATACAAACAGATAGCCGGATAGTGTATTTAATTTTGTTCAAAGCAGCTGTGTTCCAAGCTGACTCTGTAGAGCATGGCTCACAAGGATTTGAGTCTATAAGAATCCCTGAAATACATTTGGCTTAGTCCCTACAAACTCAGCCTCTTAAAAAAAAAAAAAAATGAAAGGAGGAAAGCCAGAATGACTGAAAAATTGGGTACATTGCAAAATTTAGTGGAAGAGCAAATAGATCATGGGCATACAGTCCCATTTAATAGTCCTTGCAACGCACCTGTATTTGTGATAAAAAAAAAGAAATCTGGAAAATGGCGTTATTCACATGACTTTTCTAGACAAACTACAAGACGCCTTAAATAAGCAGGCAGACAATATCGCCGCTAGATAAGTGTTGCTTAAACAATTAGCCTTAAAGAATGCAAAGATGGACTTAGTGCACTGTTAATTGCATGATCACCTGTTACAAAGATTGTTTATTTTACCAGAATTGACTGATGCTGACTTTATGAGAGCGATGCAAGTAATAGTTTGGATGCCTATGGCTCCTGACTTTATATCAAAGGGCACTAGAATCACTCATCTGATTTGTTTTTCAGCAATTGTACCCCATGAAGAGACAGAGGCTGTGGTTCAACTGACCAGTCTGTGATTCTATCAATACAGAAACTACAAAAGACTACCATAAGTGAAATATTTGTTAGACAATCGATATAAGCCTTATTAGATAATGCATAGATAAGTATTTTAAGTGTTGTATGTTTCCAGTACCATGTGTAGTTTAAATATTCGTAGCATGGAAAAATTGTGGATCCAATAGTGATAACCAACATTGTATGAATGTATTCGGTTAGCTGAGAAATGAGTGGTCGTGTGTATGTGTGTGTGTGTTTGAAGCGGTTCAAACGTTTGTAAGACTTAGAAATTGGTTTTGATTAATCTTGGAGATATACCTCTGGGACCTTTCAATCTCAAATGTCCACTAAGCCGGCAAACAGGTAGATTTACCTGGGGATCTTTGGAATGAAGGGCTTCAGAAGGAAAAGTTTTAAAATACTTAGTAAAACATGTGTGAGTGCCCCCCCCCCTCCTTCCTTTCTAAGTTTTTTTTTTCTTTCAGCCTTGAAGAAGTCCAGAGGAGTTAACAGTGTTATCTCTCTAGGGGAATGTTGTGAGAACACTGTGCATTCCAGTCTCACTGGAAGTAGTCAGCAATTGCTGGGTCCTAGTGCAGACAACCTTTAGGGATAATTGAGGCAATGATAGAGGAAAATTCAAAAGATTCATTACGAATTATTGAGTGGATATTTTGCCACACTAACCCCAAAAAACCATAGTCACTAAATTTGAATTGATTACAATGATAATCACCGGGGGAAGAAAAAAAAGAAGTGTTCAGTTATTAGGCCAAGACTCGACAATCATTTATATCCCAATGACAAAAGAATATGCTAAGTGGTGCATGGCAAATATTTTGAATTTACAAGTAGATCTAATAGATTATCCAGAAAGTATTGATATCCATTTACCAAGTCATGCCATTATTGAATGTACCCATCAAGCAGTAAAAACATTGTTAGCAAAACAAAGCAGAAAAAAAAAAAAAAAAGGGGGAAATCAGGAGAGGAGCAATATGTAATGAATTTTTTGCAATTAGCAGGAGATGATCAAATTGTGCTAAAGTTGAAGCATGTACAAACCATGTCGTCAAAATCAGAGCAAATACAAGACAATGTGAAAGTGCTATTGAAAAACAGTTATTATGGGCAATGGACAGGTCTGTATAAGCTACTAACATGGGAACGAGGTTATGCTTGTGTTTTAACAGATAAAGGACCACTTTGGGCACCTGCGAGGTGGATCAAGCCCATGTTGCTGCGTGACAACTGTTAAGCCCCAGCCACGAAAACAGTCAACAAGAATGAGGAGGACGTTAACATTATGGATGCTCTTAATCTTATAGGTGGTAGTTGAAGGATGTCCCTGGGTGATCGATTCTCAAAAGAATGGGTGGATAACAAGATGGGTATGAGAACCGTTGGTCAAAGGAGGAATGTTATTTTTAATGGTGTTAATTGCTTTGACAATTATCCTGTGTGTTACAGTGTATACAACGTCAAGTCAATCATATGTTTCACCTGAACACTTTAGTCGAAAAACAAAAAGGGAGGTTAACTTTACTAACACCAAATACAAGCATGATTTGGAATGTGTCACGACATTATTATAAACGGGCGAGGCCAAAGAGAATGACCCATGTGTTTTCTAGTAGCTGCAAAGATACGGTCAAGTTTTGGAACCCAGAAACAATCATAGTAGTCTCAATTTTAGCTCCGGGAGTAGCAGCTGCCGGAACCTTGGCCCAACTGAATCAACTGGGATGCTGGCTCTCTAAACAAGCAAATGCTACATCCAAAACGCTGTCTGAATTGTTGCTTGATGTAGATTCCGTACGACATGCCACGTTAGAGAACCGGGCAGCTATAGATTTTTTGTTGTAGCGCAAGGTCATGGTTGTGAAGAATTTGAAGGCAGGTGTTGTATGAATTTGTCTGATCGTTCAAAGTCAATATATTGTCACTTCAGCGAATTGCAAGAGCTAGTCGGAAAATTACAAATTAGTGATAACCTGGAATTGGATAAATGGCTTAGAAACCTGGGACTCTTTGGATGGCTCCCAGAGACGGTTAAGGGAATGACTCTGATTGTGATAATTGTTATTGTAACATTGTTAATTGTACCTTGCTTGTTACATTGTTGACAAAGAGCAGCAGGAAAGTGGTTAAATCAAGTGTTGATAGTGCAAAAAACAAAAAGGGGGAATTGTAGAGGATTGGTTAAGAAGGAAAGGGCATCAGGACGCTGGCTCTTTAAGGCCTGATATTTTGGCAGGGCCTCAATCTCAGAATAACCTTGACATTTAGAGGAAGTTGGCTTGTAGCAAGGCGAAGTGGGTAATGTAGTAAGTAGTACAGCTAACCGCAAGGCAGGAACAAGAACAGAGCATGCTTGGCAACTGCTACCAATGGGCACCTAGTGCGTAGTAACTGCTAACCAATTAGTGCGTGAATAGTGGACACAGACCAATAGGCACTTTACGCGTAGACTGTAACACGGTGTATAAAAGTTGGTGGAGGGTTCGTAATAAACTGAGCAAGATTCTAAACTCATATTGGGTGTGGTCTTGACTACGGCTGCTCTCCTTGCAACACCTTTCTGGATGCTACTTGGAGGCAGGATATCTTTAGTGTAATGCATGTTCTGAGATGCTAAGTATGGTAGCAATTGAACTTTCTGTATCTCACAACCATTCCCATGAGTTATTTATTCCCCCAAAACGTAAAACATATTGTGAGGCAGAACAAATAAATAGTTCCTCTTCATGTCCAACAGCTATATCATACCAACAGTTTCCTAGCTTTTGCACACAAAGTTAAGGAAATCTAAAAACATATTATAGTCTAAAATGAGCAGCGATAGAATCTTACTGTACATGTCTCTGTGTGCATGGTTTTCTCATGAAGCCTGCTAGAACCACACTGGGGAACTCTGTCTGCCATTCTGTGCACTGCCTCAGTCCAGTGGTCCTTTGTTAGATATCCTTCCCCCTAGTCTCACATTTTGAGATGTGTGCCTTTCATTCAACATACCAATAGGGAGATATCAGGGGAATCAGTGAGAAAAGCACAAGGATATTTGAAGCATTGCTATGCTGAAGGATTCTAACACTTTACTCTCACAAAAGGCTTCAGAAACTCTATCCTGTAAGAACCTATCTTGTTTTAAACAGCAGTTTTGCCTCCCAAGGTCAGTATCTGATTCTCTGTTGTCACCTCCAAGATAATTTATATCCATAAAGACAAACTCAAGCCTGGAAAGTTTACCTGGCAACTTAACACATGAGCAGCTGTTGAAATACTGTCCCATCGCCAGTGGGTTTTGAAGGGGAGCTGTGAGCCAGCTCATATTATTCACTTGAAATGGGACAAGTTGTTGTTTTGGTTTGGTTTTTTTCACCAGCTTTTGTTGCCCTTCTTTGCGTATGCTCCATCATCACAGTGTCCTCCCTGTAGTGAGGGGCCCAAAACTGAACACAAGATTTGAGGTGCAAATTCACCAATACCAAGTACAGGGTATCAATCACTTCCCTGGTCCTGCTGGCCACGCTGTTTCTGGTCCAAGCCAGGATGCTCCTGGGCACACTGCTGGCTCATGTTTAGCTGGCTTACGTTTATGTCAGCTGTCAACCAACACCCCCAGGTCCCTTTCTGGCAGGCAGCTTTCCAGCTGTTTGTCCTCAAGACTTTAGTGTTGCATGGGGTTGTTGTGGCTCAAGTACAGGACCCAGCACTTATCCCTGTTGAACCCCATGCAGTTGGCCTTGGGCCATTGATCCAGCCTGTCCAGATCTCTCTGTAGAGTCTTCCTTCCCTCAAGCAGATCAGCACTCCTGCACAGCTTGGTGTTGCCTGCAAACTTACTGAGGGTGTGCTCGATCCCCTCATCCAGATATTGAACAGAATTGGCCCAAGACTGAGCCCTGGGGACACCACTTGTGACCAACCACCAACTGGATTTAACTCCATTTGCCACAACTCTTTGGGCCCAGCCCTTGAGCCAGTTTTTCACCCAGCAAAGAACATGCCTGTCCAAGCCGTAAGCAGCCAGTTCCTCCAGGAGAAGGCTGTGGGACATGGTGTGAAAGGTTTTACTAAAGTCTAGGTAGATAATATCCCCAGGCTTTCCCTCATCCACTAGGTGGGTCACCTTGTCATAGGAGGAGATCAGGTTAGTCAGGCAGGACCTACCTTTCCTAAATCCATGGTGACTAGACCCAATCACCTGGTTATCCTGTATGTGTTGCGTGATGGCACTCAAGATGACCTGCTCCATAACCTTCCCCAGCACAGAGGTCAGGCTGACAGGCCTGTAGTTCCCTGGATCCTCCTTCCAGCCCTTCTTGTAGATGGATGTCACATTTGCTAACCTCCAGTCAGATGGGACCTCCCTGGGTAGCTAGGACTGCTGATAAATGACAGAGAGTGGCTTGGTGAGCACTTCTGCCAGTTCCCTCATTACTCTGGGGTGCATCCCATCCAGTCCCATAGATTTGTGCGTAGCAGGTCTCTAACCATTTCCTATTGGATTATGGGGGCTCCGTTCTGCTCCCCATCCCTGTCTTCCAGCTTAGGGGGCTGGGTATCCAGAGAACTTGCTATTACAGGTATTGCTATTACAGACTGAGGTGAAGAAGGCATCAAGTACCTCAGCCTTTTCCTCATCCTTTGTCACTACATTTCCCCCCACACATCCACTAAAGGATGGAGATTCTCCTTCACCCTCTTTTTGCTGGTAATATATTAATAGAAAGATTTCTATTGTCCTTTATCACAGTAGCCAGATTAAGTTCTAGTTGAGCTTTGGCCCTTCTAACTTTCTCCCTGCATAACCTCATGACATCTTCATACTCCTCCTGAGTTGCCTACCCCTTCTTCCAGAGGTCATGAACTCTCCTTTTTTTCCCCCCCGAGTTCCAGCCAAAGCGCTTTGTTCAATCAGACTGGTCTTCACATGGGGACAGCCTGCTCCTGCATCTGTATTAGGAGGATATAGTCCACATGCTCCAGGAACTTCCTAGTCTATTTCCTCTCTGCTGTATTGTATTTTCAGTAGATATCCAGTAGTTTGAAGTTCCCCGCAAGGACATGGGCTAGCGATCGTGAGGTTTCTCCCAGATTGTGAGGTCTGTCTCCTCATCCTGATTGGGTGGTCTGTAACAGACTCCCACCACAATATCGGCATTGTAGGCCTTCCCCCTGTTTCTTACTCATAGATGCTCAACCCTATCATCACCATCACTAAGCTCTAGACAGTCAAAATACTCCCTAACTGCGGGCACGAAAGATTTCACTGTGGTGTGTATGCTGGGACAAGCGTCTGATGCCTTGGCATACCTGTGATATTAGCAGCAAGCACAGAGAAAAAAGCTGGTTTTCTCATGGTTGCTAGCTTGTTGAGACCTTGGAATCTTTACTAAGACCCGTGAGTTAATAAGAAAAGAATGCACTAGATGGAAAAAATGAAGATAAAGGGCACATCTGTGGTAAATAGTAGGTTGCACTCCATCGCTGTAACTGCGAGATTCTTACAGGTGGAAATTCACTGGGGTAGCTGCTGACTGGATACAGAAGCACTATATAATGTTTGCATCCACTCAATAAAGGTGATCTCGCTTGTTGCCTCATTGATGGGGTCCATGCCTTAATCGCTACACCTAACATACAGGACTACCCTACCGGCTCTCCTTCCTTGCCTTATCCCTCCTGAAGAGTTTATAGCTATCCATTGCAGCACTCCAGTTTTGTGAGTCATCCCGCCATGTTTCCGTGATTGCAATTAAATCATAGTTTTCCTGCTGCACAGTTGCTTCTAGCTCCTCGTGTTTGTTGTCCATGCTGTGTGCATTGGTGTAGAGGCACTTCAGCTGGGCTGTTGGCCGTGTTGCTTTCTTAGAGGAACACCCCTCAATTCCTTTGAGGTGTTTCACTGTTGTTTCCCTCTTGGCTCCTATTACCTCAGTAGCCTCTGGCTCATCTCTGTACAACTTCAACTGCGCTCTGGTGCACCCAGTACATCTCAGAGACACAGGCTGAGGGCCCTCACTTAGCACTCCGTCCCTCTAACCTTGGCGTGTCATCCCTCAGCTTGTCTTGGGCAAGCCTGATCTTGTCCCCCTCCCCCTTCAAGTCTAGTTTAAAGCTCTGTCACTGAGCCCTGCAAGCTTGTGAGCAAAGACCATATTCCCACTTTGAGAAAGGTGAATTCCATCAGACCTCAGCAGGTCTGGTGCCGTGTAGGCCATTCCATTATCAAAGAGCCCAAAATTGTGCTGATAAACACCAGCCATGGAGTCATGTGCTAGACTCCCCCATATACTGGGTGTGTCTGTTTCTTCCAGTGTTGCTGTCTGTAACTGGAAGGAGAGAGGAGAAAATAACCTGCGCTCCAGATTCCCTTACCAGTTGTCCCAAGGCCCTGAAGTCTCTTTTCATTGCCCTTGGACTACGCCTTGCAGCTTCATCACCTCCCACATGGAAGAGCAGTAATGGGTAATAGTCCGAGGGCCATACCAGGCTAAGAAGTTTCCTAGCAATGTCCTTAACCCGGGCCCCAGGGAGGCAGCAGACTTCCTTAAGAGGGGAGGGTCTGTCTGGCATATTGGACCCTCTGTTCCCCTCAGAAAGGAGTAGTCTACAACTATAACCTGTCTTTTCTTCCTCGTGGAGGTGATCTTGATATGGGGGGATAGGCCTTTCTGACCTTGGCAGCATCTCTGGTATAGGTGGACTGTTATCCACATCTGTTGACTGGCCTTCCACCTCCAGAACCTCATACCTGTTGCACAGAGACATCTGGGAAAGCGAGGTGGGCAAGGAGGGTGTTTGCCTGCTAACCTGAGCATGGACTTGCCTCCATTCACTCCTTTCCTTTGAGGTATTTCTTTCAGTCTGCTAGAGAAAGGATACAATATCCCCTTGATCTTGGTTGGTTTTTTTTCTGGTGGCTGCTCCTCTTTCTGCCTCGGGGAGGGCTCTTCTTTCTCAGCCTCCCTGATGCTCCTTAGCCTTTCTACTTCTTCTCATAGCTTTGCCACCATGCTGAGCAGATCATGCACCTGGTCACACCTCACACAGCTGTTTTCACTACTGCCATACTTTGCAAGTGAAAGGCTCTGGCACTCCCTGCAACCTGAAACCTGGGTTGGACAGCTTCATGTTTTTGTGGGAGCTCTGTCTAGATTGCTACAATCATTTTGGTGAGTGTATAAGACAGAGCTTTCTTCTGCATGGATACCATTGCTGGGCTCCTTCTGAGAGGACGGTGATCTCTGAATGAACTTGCCTCTTGGGCTGGTAGGTTTCCTATGCCCTTCCTGTTTGCCCTGCCACACCACACTGGCTGATGCACCGTGCTCTGTTTGCCTGCTCTAGTTGCAGCACTCTTGGCCGTTAGCACTCCCTAGGCTGCTTTGGCGGGGGGGGGGGGGGGGGGGGGGGCGGCAAGGGTGGGGGCGGGGGTTGTGTGTGGCATGGCACCATTTCTTTGGCAATGCCCATGCCTGGTCTCTTTGGAGAGCTGCTGGCTCCTGGTGAGTCTCTCCGCTGCCCTGGTGCTTCCCTGCCTCAGGAAAACCTGTGTGCCGAGATCAGCTGCTCCACTGTGGATCAGGCTGGCTCCAGAGCAGCTCCCCTCAGCAACTGACTTATCTTGCATTCTCTTGCTTGCTGAGAGATGCTTTCCCACTTGTGGAGACAGCATGGGGTAGAAAAAGTACTCTTGCATTTTATCGTAAGCCATTATCTCCTCTTACCCCTTTTCAAACTAGAGAAATTTACTGGATTTTGACAGTATTTCTGAACATGTGAACACTGTTTCCATTTAATCTAGAGAAAATATGGGTCTTGTGGTGGTCCTGAGTATCTAGTTCTTTATTAAGGAGGTCTCTTTATTAATATGGTCTCCAAGATTAATTTTTAGGGACTAATTTGAAAAATCAGCTGCTTCTAGGAAACTAATGAAATAGCTCCTACAATCCATTCTAGATAGTACTGGAAAACATTTCAACAAGCTAATTTTGTTACAGCTTTCTGCACAGACCTTACACAAGATGCTTCATCCCATTTATAACTGGAAATAAAGAAGTGAATGTTACAGTTGTATTTTCATGATACCTGTGATATATTTGATTAGTGTGACACTTCGGTAATAAAAATGCAGATATGCTGCTTTAAATGAGATAAGGCTAGTTAGATTCTAAAAATGGATCCGTGTCAGAAAATACCAGCAAACAGAAGGGAAATAATGATCAAAACACCACAAGTATAATCCTCTTATAAGATAAGCATCTGAAAAGTAATTATTTCTTGGTTTGTTTTGGTTTTTTTTTTCCAGTTACAGGGACTTGCCATGAGATGCTGAAGCCTTGTTTCATTGATTCAGAGAGACTGGATCTAAATGGCGCAGCATGACTTTGTTCCAGCCTGGCTTAATTTTCCTACTCCGCCATCGTCAACAAAAGTATGTTCTTTGCTGTTCTTTTGAACAGGCAGTCACATTATTAGAGAAGCATGTGCCTGGAAAAGTTGTCATCGCTGTTGTTGAATTAAGATTGCCTTTATCAGGACATTAAAATGGATTATATTTTTTTGTGCTAGAAGTAGTAAGACAGAGGCATGTGCTTAATGTTCTTGCTTCTGATTTTGCTCTGTCCTATAAATTTTACAGAAGTGTTATTCTGTCATCCAAGTGATGAAAAAAATACTTTTGAAATAGACCGTCTGAAACCACTCTTTGGTTGCTGGCAGGATGCTTGCAGCTACTGGTAGTGTGTAGTGCTTTGAAATAATTGTGCGTTCTCACTGTGGTTCTTTCATCAAGATTACTGTTACTCACTTTATACAGTGGGACAGCTTGGAAACAAGAAATAGCAATCTCTGAATCATTAGGATTTGTAAGTATTCTAGGAAGTCATGAATATGTCTGTCATAAATTTTTCTTTTTTTTTCTGGCCTAGTACTCTTTCTCAATTTGTGTGAATGCCGAAGCAGAGGCAGTACCGGTTGTCTTCATTACAGTCTTTTGAATGCAGCTATGAGAGTGACATTGCTTTTGCTTTGATGCATTTATATGTGTCTTGTTGTCTTTTATGTCCATGGAAAATGTTTAGTCTTTATAAACTTACGGAGATAGGCTTCTGCTGTTGTTAAATGCACAGTCAGCTGTCAGCATTAGTTGAGTTCCCATTGACCCATTGCTTTACTTATATATGTCTATACACATACATGCATGATTTTTTTTTAAGTCAGGTCCTTGAATGTACTTATTTGTTATATTGCTCTATTCATCTTTCTTCCACACTGATCTAGCTAGCTTCTTTGATTAGTATAGTTCGTCAGCAACTGTCAATTGCTTTTCTGGGAACATCAGGCCTGTCTGTTCCAGGATGGTTCCAGCAATGTGTTTATTTTCTTTCTACTTAATTTCTGAAATATTAAACTCTCTTGATCTGCTTTTTCCAATTTGAATACGTTTTCAGTCAGAAAAGTAATCAGAGCTTAGTGTAATATGGTGTCACAATTGCAAAGCAATCTTTCTCCACATATTTCAAGAATCTGCTGGAAAAGCTTTACCTGCATACTTAAAGTGTCAATATAGCAGGATAAAAATAAGTTCCAGCACTACCCCAGTACCAGTCAAATATATCTGGGGTGTGGATTGTACTTGTTAACTCATTCCTGAATTGTGTGAAATTTCATTGCAAGCTTATGTTGTGGATCCTGTTCTCTTCCATGAATCTTTGCCTTAAGGAGTTTGGATAGACTTTCTTTCATCTCTTCCAAAACCTGTAGTTGTATGCTTTCTCCATTCTAGTCTTTGTGCTTCATTGTTTGACATGCAGCTTATTTCCTTGTGTTACTTCCTCCCTCAATAATCAGCATTCTGTGATATAGAGCACATTTGGATATTAAACACTTGAAAAGTCTTTTTGGTCCTACCCAATGTGTAGTAATTCCTAGTTTACGGGATAAGGCTTATCCTATCGTTCCTCTACAAGATGGGTCTCAAATGTTGTGCCCCCCTTGCTCCCTGTCCCCTCTTTTTACTGCTTCCCATATCTCAACAAAGCAGCTGAAGAGAAAAGTAGATAAGAGGGATGGAGATTAAGAGGAAGAATGGGGTGAGGAAGGCAAAGTGTCTCATATTCCATGCAGAATGGAGCTAGCATGAGGCTATGGCATCAACAACATTTAGACTTGAGAAGGAAAAACTGAACTCTGTCCAGTTAGTTTTTATTTCCCCAAAGAAGTATTTTTAGGAATTGCATCTTTGAGTTTGGTTTTCCCTTCAATCCTAGGTAGCTGAGGCTTTGCTTTACATAGGTAAAGGCTAACATTAGAAAAATCTGATGCCAGGAAGCATGGGATTATGAATGAGATTTCTTGATGTGACTGATACAGATTAAAGCTTGACTAAATTCATCTCGCTTGTTGCTGATTATTTCTTCTTAAGGATAAGCTTTTATATCATCTCCCTGCCACTTATATAGCAAAGTCTACTGAGATAGCTGGGTATCCATTGCTCAGTAGCTTTATTTCACATCTGGAACCAATATTTTTGCATCAGTGTGGTATTGCAGTTGAGGAGGTGCAAATGCAAAAGTCTCATGAATAGTGAAGCCATCTTGGGATATGGACAAAATTTTTCAGAAAGGATTGCTGTAAAATGTGAAGAGGGAAGGGGACATATCAAGGCTTGATTGAAAAAAGTCTGGGAATGGCACTCCAGATTCTGAGGGATAGTGTGCTGGCAAGGACCCTTGGTCTGCCACCTCACAGGAAGTGAGGGATAGCACCTCAAATGGCACCGCAGAAGGGTTAGATAATTCAGTGAGTAGTTGCTTAGGAATTAAGACTGTACCCCCTTAGGAGCATAACAGGATCAACAGCCCAACTGAAGTGCATCTACACCAATACATGCAGCATGGGCAACAAACAAGAGGAGCTAGGAATTATTGTAAGGCAGGAGGACTATGATATAATTGCCATCATGGAAACGTGGTGAGACGACTCACATAACTCACATCCCCTTGATCTTGGTTTTTTCTTTATTTTCCGGTGGCTGCTCCTCTTTCTGTCTTAGGTACTATTTCTATAGGAATAAGTATAAGCACTGGCCTTTCTGCATACCATTGCCCCGTTACTTTGGTGATAACTATAAATATTAAGCGTTATCACTTCTAGAGGCAGACACTATCTGAAAAACATGCAGTTAACTTTCAGAAAATGAAGTTACTTAGAAGAGGCTTAGCTGAAACATTAGAAAATTGGTTCTGCTTTAGCTCAAACCAGAACACCTGCACAGCCTAACATCTGGGCAGGGAGCACCCATCTAAAGGGAGAAGGTAACTCACAAGGACCAATGAGAAACTTATTAATGCCAACATGGACCCAAGTGCAGCTGGGACTCTTCAGCAGTTGACATCATATGAAGAGCTAGTTAACCATAGGATACTATGTATAAAGTCATGATATATTTGCACCTAAAAAGGGAGAGTTGCAGGTACTGTAAAAGAAAACCTGTATCCCCTGGCTGAATATGTAAATACACACACTTATCTAGCTAAAAGATATTACATACCCCTTCTGTGTTTTATTCAACAATTAAAAAAGGCAAGATCTAATACCAAAATGAGTTTAAAAAAAAGTGAGCTAGAAGCAGCAGTTGAACTCCATTTCCTTGACAATTCTACATTGAGGAGCAATCCAAACACTATCATCACCTCACCTTTGCAAAATTATACTATGCCTGCATCTACTGCTGCTGAAGACTGTTAGTATCTTAGATGATACACTTCAAAGAAGTTGATCAATAGCCAAGAACTGAAATCCGTTAACATTTCTGCCCACTTTTGAGTAGTATTTGACCCTGGTGAAAAGAAACCATGAGTTTTACTTTGTAGCATCATAAGTAACTGCAGCTTGAAATGTACAGCCCACTTACTCATGTGAAGCAGTCTATGTCATTTACAACAAACCAAAAGGAATATAGTTACAAATCATGATCATTTAGGACTCAAGTGTGAGCAAAAACTCTTTTGGTGCCACACTCTACTATCAATTGTCTGTAAAATGAACCAAAAAAAATCTAGCAAAGCAAGCAATCATTCAGCAACTGATCTTCACAATTTAACAAAGTACATTTTGTATTGGTACCCAGGTGTAAATTTACATAAGTCAGCCCATATGCAAACAGAGTAACATTTGGGAAGAATGATAAAAACATTTATCAACTTCTAAGAAAGAGATTTTTTATAAAAAATGATACGAAATGGCCAGGCCAAAAGAGTGATGATAAATGGAGTTAAATTCAGCTGGAGGCCAGTCAACAGTGGTGTTTCCCAGGGCTCAGTGCTGAGTCCAGTTCTGCTCAATATCTTTATCAACGACCTGGGTGAGGGGATCAAGTGCACCCTTATCAAGTTTGCAGATGACACTAAACTGGGAGGAAGTGTTGATCTGCTGGAGGGTAGGGAGGCTCTACAGAGGGATCTGAGCAGGCTGGATCAATGGGCTGAGGCCAACGGGATGAGGTTCAACAAGGCCAAATGCCAAGCCCTGCCCTTGGGACATAACAACCCCGTGCAGCACTACAGGTTTGGGGAAGAGTGGCTGGAAAGCTGCCTGGCAGAGAAAGACCTAGGGGTATTAGAATCATATAATCATAGAATGACCAGGTTGGAAGAGACCCACTGGATCATCGAGTCCAACCATTCCTATCAAACACTAAAAAATGCCCCTTAGCACCTTGTCCACCCGTGCCTTAAACACCTCCAGGGAAGATGAATCAACCACCTCCCTGGGCAGCCTGTTCCAGTGCCCAATGACCCTTTCTGTGAAGAATTTTTTCCTAATGTCCAGCCTAAATCTCCCCTGGCGGAGCTTGAGGCCATTCCCTCTCGTCCTGTCCCCTGTCACTTGGGAGAAGAAGCCAGCACCCTCCTCTCTACAACCTCCTTTCAGGTAGTTATAGAGAGCAATGAGGTCTCCCCTCAGCCTCCTCTTCTCCAGGCTAAACAACCCCAGCTCTCTCAGCCATTCCTCATAAGGCCTGTTCTCCAGACCCTTCACCAGCTTTGTTGCTCTTCTCTGGACTCGCTCCAGAGCCTCAACATCCTTCTTGTGGTGAGGGGCCCAGAAATGAACACAGTATTCGAGGAGCGGTCTCACCAGTGCCGAGTACAGAGGGAGAATAACCTCCCTGGACCTGCTGGCCATGCCATTTCTGATACAAGCCAAGATGCCATTGGCCTTCTTGGCCCCCTGGGCACACTGCTGGCTCATGTTCAGTCGGCTGTCAACCAACACCCCCAGGTCTTTCTCCTCCCGGCAGCTTTCTAGACAGACTTCTCCTAGTCTGTAGCACTGCATAGGGTTGTTGTGCCCCAAGTGCAGGACCCAGCATTTGGCCTTGTTAAACCTCATGCCTTTGGACTCTGCCCAGCGGTCCAGCCTGTTCAGATCCCTTTGCAGAGCCTCCCTACCCTCCAGCAGATCGACACTTCCACCCAGCTTAGTGTCATCCGCAAACTTGCTAAGGGTGCACTCAATGCCTTCATCCAGGTCATTGATAAAGACATTGAACAGGGCTGGACCCAGCACTGAGCCCTGGGGAACCCCACTTGTCACTGGCCTCCAGCTGGATTTAACGCCATTTACCACCACTCTCTGGGCCCGGCCATCCAACCAGTTTTCCACCCAGGAGAGTGTGCGCCTGTCCAGCCCAGAGGCTGACAGTTTCTCAAGCAGAATGCTGTGAGAAACTGTGTCAAAGGCTTTACTGAAGTCCAGGAAGACCACATCCACAGCCTTTCCCTCATCCAGTAGGCGAGTCACTTTGTCATAGAAGGCCATCAGGTTAGTCTGGCAAGACCTGCCTTTTGTGAACCCGTGTTGACTGGGCCTGATCACCCGGTTCTCTTGCATGTGCTTCATGATAGCACTCAAGATCACCTGCTCCATGACTTTCCCTGGCACTGAGGTCAGACTGACAGGCCTGTAGTTTCCTGGGTCCTCCCTGCGACCCTTCTTGTAGATGGGCACAACATCAGCCAGCCTCCAGTCCAGTGGGACTTCCCCAGTCTTCCAGGACTGTTGGAAGATGATGGAAAGGGGTTTGGCCAGCACATCCGCCAGCTCCTTCAATACCCTTGGGTGAATCCCATCCGGCCCCATAGACTTGTGGGTGTCTAGTCGGGCTAGCAAGGCTCTGACCAACTCCTCTTGGATCATGGGAGCCTCATTTTGCTCCTCTAGTTCCTGGGTTTGTACACAGACGGAATGACTTTCTTTACAATTAAAGACTGAGGCAAAGGAGGCATTAAGTACCTCAGCCTTTTCCTCATCCCCTGTCACTGTTCCTTCTGCGTCCAATAGGGACTGTATGGTCTCCCTAGTCCTCCTTTTATTATTTATATATTTATAGAAGGATTTTTGTTATCTTTCACAGACTTTGCCAATCTGATTTCTAGTTGAGCCTTAGCCATTCTGATTTTTTCTCTACGCCTCTACACAGTCTCACTTCCCTCCTGTAGTCCACCCAAGAGGCCTGTCCCCTCTTCCAGAGCCCATAAACATTTCTCTTCTTCCTGATATCACTCAAGATCTCTCTATTCAACCAAGCTGGTTTTCTCCCCTGCCGGCTTTTTTTTCCGGAACATGGGCATGGCTTTCTCCTGAGCTGCTAGGATTTCCTTTTTGAAGAGCTCCCAGCCCTCATGGGCTCCCTTGCCCTTAAGTACTGTCTCCCATGAGACTTTGCCAACCAGCCTTCTGAACAGACTAAAGTCTGCCCTCTGGAAATTTAATGCTACTGTCCTACTAACCACCCTCTTCACTTCACCTAGAACAGAAAACCCTATCATCTCATGATCACTTAGTCCTAGGCGTCCACCTACTGCCACATCCCCCACAAGACCTCCACTGTTCACAAACAGCAGGTCTAGGAGGGCACCTTCCCTTGTCGGTTCATTCACCAACTGTGCAAGGAAGTTGTCTTCCACGCACTCCAGGAACCTCCTGGACTGCTTCCTTTCTGCTGTATTGTACTTCCAGCAGATATCAGGAAGATTGAAGTCTCCCACAAGAATGAGAGGCATTGATCTAGAGATTAACCCCAGCTGTTTATAGAAGAGCTCATCAGCTGCTTCTCCTTGGCTGGGTGGTCTGTAGCAGACTCCCATCACAAAATCTACCTTCTGGTGGGCTCCTCTGATTTTAACCCACAGGCCCTCAATCTCCTCATCGCCACAATCCATATCAACAGTGTCCAAGTCCTCCCTTACAAAGAGGACTACCCCACCTCCTCTCCTACCCTTCCTGTCCCGCCTGAAGAGTTTGTACCCCACCATAGCTGCACTCCAGTTATATGAGTCATCCCACCACGTTTCCGTGATGGCAACGACATCATAGGCTCCTTGCCCTAGGACAGCTTCCAGCTCTTCCTTCTTATTCCCCATGCTGTGTGCATTGGTGTAAATGCACTTCAGCTGAGCTGCCGAGCCTTCAGCCCTCATAGAGGGAACAGAGTTCGTTCCCAATTGCCTGGTAACTGGAGTAGCTAACACCAGAGTGCCTGCATCTCCCTTAGCACCCCGAGGTGTGTTCTCCCCCACTTTCTGTGTGGTGAGGTACTGGTGGTCCTCACCAGCACATCCTCTCTGAATCACCATTGCCCCACGTCCAGGCTCGTTCCTGTCTAGCCTGGGCTCAACCCCCTCCCCCTTCACATCTAGTTTAAAGCTCGATTTATGAGCTTAGCTAGGTTTCTAGCAAGGGCTTTAGTCCCCCTAGGAGACACACGTGTCCCATCCGTAGCAAGAAAGCCTGGGGGTGCGTGAGCCACCCCATGATCAAAGAAGCCAAAGCCCCTCTCCTCACACCAGGCTCGGAGCCTGGCATTAATCGAATTCTTCTTCCTGACTTCCTGCTTCTCTCTATTTAGCCTTGGGATGGAGCAGAATACTATTTGTGCCCCAGAGCCCTCCATCATTTTCCCAATGGCCCTGAAGTCATTCTTGATGGCTTTGGTCTTTTTGTTTACTAGACCATTGTTGCCAGTTTGGACTACTATCAGAGGATAGTAGTCTGTCTCGTGGACCAGGAAAGGAAGTTTTCTAGCTACCTCCTTCCCTGATGCCCCCGGTAAGCAGCAGACCTGTCTGTGGAGCGGGTCCGGTCTGCAAATGGGTCCCTCCGTTCCTTTTAGGAGGGAGTCCCCTACAACAATCACCCTCCTCTTCTTCTTGATGGAGGATGTTTTTATCTTTTTCTGAGGATGGTGCGGCCTAGGGAAGGATTCTAGGCTGTGGGAGCCATCATCCTCATCCTCAGGGTTGGATTCCACCTGCAGCACTTCATATTTGTTCACCAGGGGGATCTGGGGTTTTGTTGTATGGTTGAGGGGAGCAGGCTTCCTTTCTCTGGCAGGAACTTGCTGCCATTCCCCATCTCTTGTAACCCCAACCTTGCAATTTGCAGGTGGATGGTGTTTGGACACACCAGCTCCAGCAGCCCACTGAGTTAGTGAGAGGGCACTGCTCCACTGGTCTATCTCCCTCTCACACTCCCTGATGGTCCTCAGCCTCTTTACCTCCTCCCTTAACTCCTCCACCATGTGAAGGAGTTCCCCTACACGAGCGCAGCTTTCACAAGTGGAGCCAGTACCAGAGGCACGAGCTGGTGTGGGAGGGGGCACTGCCTGCAGCCCAGGGTCTGGGTAGCTGCATGCACCCACTGAGGCTCTGTCTGGGTGGCAGCATCCACCCTGCCTGCTGCAGCACACAGAGCAGCTTTAATCTTCTGCTGGGTGGCCACCATGGTCCTCGGTGTCTTCTGTCTAGTCTCTAGGTCCTCTCTGCACCCTGCCCACTCAAACTACCCCACTCCTCTTGGCAGTGCTCCCAGGGGGACTGTTTAAATCTCCCGCGGTATCCGCCGGGACCGCCCCCTCCTGTCAGGCACCGCGTGGGACCAGCGTGTGGGGGCTGTCAGGACCCCCCGCCCCCGCCTGGGTTTTTCTGGGATTTTCCCGGCTCAGGGAAGCTCCCACCGCCTCAAAAAGTCCACCCCACCACAGAACTCACCGTCCTGCTGCCGGGTGCTGCCGAAGAAGCAGTGTTAATGGCTTCTCCGCGTTTAAATCTCCCGCGGTATCGACTGAACATGAGCCATCAGTGTGCCCGGGTGTCCAAAAAAGCCAATAGCATCTTGGCTTGTATCAGAAACAGCATAGCCAGCAGGACCAGGGAAGTGATTGTGCCCCTGTACTTGGCATTGGTGAGGTCACACCTCAAATCCTGTGTTCAGTTTTGGGCCCCTCATTACAAGAAGGACATTGAGGTCCTGGAGCGTGTCCAGAGAAGAGAAACGAAGCTGGTGAAGGGGCTGGAGAACAAGTCTTAAGAGGAGCGGCTGAGGGAACTGGAGTTTAGGGGAAAGGAGGCTGCGGGGAGACCTTATCACTGTCTACAACTGCCTGAAAAACACTTAAAGTGCTTTACTGCCATCTTCTGGGCTTTGTTGGTAATGATACGGAAGAAAGGTAATTCACAACTGAAATTCTGAATTTCAGCATCTGTGTGCTTTAATGAGAGAACAACATGCATGTTTGTCACAGTGTATGTATATTGTGGCTCTTAAGCATGAGTGTCACATTAATGATTCAACTCAACAAGGAACAGTAAACAACGAGAGAAAAAGTTGATAAGGGAAATAGTGTCTCAGGAGATAGGAACAGTCAGGGCAGAACAGCCATGCATGAGTTTACCCACTCAGATGATGAAGAGGAAATACACGATCCTCATGACATTCCAACATGCTCTCAAAGCAATCATTGTCTTTCAATGAGAACTTGCAAAGATGAAGCACTGTCAGAGGTCAACCTATGACAGTCACGTAGAACACAATGTAATAATGCATGGTTTAGTGTTTGTTAGGAATGGTTGGACTCGATGATCCGGTGGGTCTCTTCCAACCTGGTTATTCTATGATTCTATGATTATTCCAACCAGAGAAATAAAAATGGACTTACTATTTGCCTGTGGAAAGACTGACTATGCCCTTTCCAAATGAAGGCATATGGTTCCATAAGTAGGTGTCTTGGACATTTACTGTCAGCTTCTGGAGACAGGTTATCTATGCCATCCCTTATTCCTAAAAAGGAGACTGCAACATTATAACTACCACACAGTACTGTAAAATTCAGTAAATAAAATGAAGGAAAAATACCTTACACAATTTATCTTTTATTTAAGCCTCATCATATGTTCTCCTTGACATTTCAGTTAATATATTTTTCTGATTTTAGAAATTTTATAAATATTAGAATTTAATTGAATATCGCTGCTGCCAAGTTTTGCTGGTCGCTTGATATCATAGTCATAGAATGGTTTGGGTTGGAAGGGACCTTAAAGATCATCCAGTTTCAACCCCCCCTGCCATGGTCAGGGACACCTCCCACTGGATCAGGCTGTTCAAAGCCTCATTCCACCTGGCCTTGAACACCTCCAGGGATGGGGCATCCATGACTTCTCTGGGCAACCTGTTCCAGTGCCTCCCTACCCTCACAGGAAAACGTTTCTTCCTAAGATCCCATTTAAATCTCCCTTCTTTCAGCTTAAATCCCTTACCACATGTCCTATCCCTGCACTCCCTGATAAAGACCCCCTCCCCAGCTTTCCTGTAGTCCCTTTCAGTACTGGAAGCTGTTATAAGGTCTCCCCAGAGCCTTGTCTTCTCCACACTGAACAAGCCCAACTCTTGCAGCCTGTCCTCCTATGGGAGGTGCTCCAGCCCTTGGATCATCTTTGTGGCCTCCTCTGGACTTGCTCTAACAGATCCATGTCCTTCCTGTGCTGAGGACTTCAGAACTGAACACAGGGCTCCAGGTGAGGCCTCACGAGAGCAGAGAGGGGCAGCATCACCTCCCTCAACCTGCTGATCACATATTTGACTGGTGGTGGGTTGTGCATAGAGTTGCCTGAGAGTGCAGGCAAGGGAATACCATTTGGAGCATTCGATATAGACTTAAGATCAATATATGATTCATTTAGACTGACAAGCAACACCCAAATGTTGTGGGAGACTTGGAAAACTTATGGAATGAATCCACAGCAACAGAGCTCAGAATGGATTATTCGAGCCAGGGTAGCCAATTTATCAGGCAATTTACAGTGTGTCAAAGAGGATATATATACCAGACACCTTCACAATGGCACGTCAATAACAGTGGGGGAAAATAGCACGGAAATATGTGAAGTTTTTCCTTGGTGGCCTCCCAGTGAGGAGTTTACACCACTTATACATCTGTTCACCGTACAGACTAACTTGACCTGGTGTTTTCATTTTCCACGTACATTGGGAAAGGATTGTAGCTGACCAGGTAGGAGTCATCGGTACAGTTATAATGTGTCAGCTGATTGTGTCTGGTCATTATATTCTTGGGCAGGGTTACAACCACAACAAGGACATCATCCTTTTGACCCTCTCAACCCTAAACCAATGGGGGTTAATGTATTGAATCCATTGTTTGCTTGTCAGACTGTTCTAAACTGTTCCAATTTTGGGAACTACCTTAAACCCATATGGAAAACAAGTGCATTAGTCACTGTGTTCCGACAAGCTTGTTTATGTTATAACTATACCATACCATTACCCAAGAAGCTGGATAACTTGTCCCTATGTAACATGACTTTAGGTCCTGCAGGAATGAATAAAAATGTATTTGAGTGGAATAATCTGACAGATATGTGTAAGATCCCTCAGAAGCCTTTTATGACAAATCCAGATGGGACCATCCATCGACGATCCACTGGAACAGATGAATCTAATTGTGACACAGCTCTTTTCCCAAGCCCAAAGGGCACATTGTGGGTTTGTTCTGATGGAAATCTGTAGTCCCACATAAACCCCAATGAGCACTCTGGACTCCGTTGCGGAGTTTGGCTCCCAACACTGAGTCCCTCTAGAATGTTATCGCATCTACCATCACCCCTGTCAAAAAGACACAAACAAGAGGTAGGATTCTCTTATTTGGATTCATGAGCAATGCCCAATTATTACTCATTTGGACAGAAAATTTCTTTGGCCTTTAGATCAATCTTTATGCCAGGGAGTTTGGCCCGGGTGCATCAGTTTGCCATTGAGAACATCACTTGGCAGGTGTCACTATTAAGTAACTGGTCACAGGTAACCTTTGGGGCCATGAACTGTCAAATACAGGCTGTTTCTAAAATGGCTTTACAAAACCGATTAGCATTAGTTATGATTTTGTTAAAGGAAAAGGGTGTATGTGGTTTATTGAATTATTCTATTGATGAGTGTTGCATTGCTATACCAAATGTATCATCCACAGTGGAAGAAGCTCAAAAGGCTTTAGCAACTATTGGAGCCCAGACTAGTGAATTGTTCCTGAGAACACAACCTGGAACCGATGGCCCTATTGGATGGGTTGTGGGGTTGTTACAAAAATTTGGAACAAAGACTCAGAGGTGGTCCTCAAAACAATCAAAAGTACTAATAAGATTTGTATGAGTTTTTGTGACGGAAGCATCCTGATATACAACCCGGGAGTTCTATGGATTCCTACACATGGGTGGAGGTTGCACTACAATCCATTGTCCCCCCCATCATCGGAACCACCGACAAAAGGTAAAGAAGATTGGGCCGATTGGCACCCCAGATATTATCACTCCAGAACGAACTATAAATAACGAGAGAAGCAAGCACAAATCAGAGCTCCCTCTCAGCTGGCCTGAGACTCCCCCCACCGACATTGTCCACAACCCACGGACACCACGTCAGAGCATTTGCAGAAACTTCACTCTCAGCAGCTTCGAGGAAACATCTAAGGACTCCAGCACCGAACTCCATACAGGTCATATAGTCTTTTTCAACCCTTATAGAACACTAATATTGGCCTAGAAGTAAGCTTATAATCTTGACTTAGAATTGTAACATTATAGTTAATAAACTAAATGTTTAAATACATTTCTGTGTACCTCGGTGTGTGACACACAGTCCTCCGGGACAAGGGAGCAGAACAGAGCTGGCAAATATTTAAGGATGCTTTCCATAAAGCACAAGAGCGCTCAGTCCCCAGATGTAGGGAATCGGGCAGGGAAGGGAAGAGACCAGCATGGCTGAGCTGAGACCTGCTGGTCAAACTCAAGAACAAGAGGGAACTGCCCAGGCAGTGCAAGCAGGGGCAGGGAACCTGGGAAGAGTCTAGGGACACTATCCGGTTGTATAGGGATGAAGTCAGGAAGGCCATGGCACAGCTGGAGCTGAACTTGGCAAAGGAAGTGAAGACCAATAAGAAGGGCTTCTACAGGTATGTCAGTCAGAAAAAGAAGCTCAAAGAGAATGTAGCCCAATGACAGTTGAAAATGGTGATCTCGTATCAACAGACAAGGAGAAGGCTGAGGTACTCAACAATTTTTTGCCTCAATCTTCACTGACAACTGCTCTCCTCACCCCTCCTGGGTCAATGGAGAACAAGATGGGGACCAGAGGGGTAAAGCCCCTCCACTGTAGGGGAGGATCAGGTTCATGACCACCTGAGGAACCTGAACATATATAAGTCTATGGGACTTGATAAGCTGCATCCCAGTGTCCCAAGGGACACTCTCCACAATATTTCAAACGTCATGGCAATCAGGATAAGTCCCTGGTGACTGGAAGAAGGGCAACATTGTGCCCATTTTTAAAAATGGTAGAAAAGACAACCCTGGGAACTACTGACCTGTCAGCCTCACCTCTGTGCCTGGGAAGATCACAGAACAGACCCTCCTAAAAGCTCTGCTAAAGCACATGGAGGACAGGGAGGTGGATCAGTGGCAGCCAGCATGGCTTCACCAGGGGCAAGTCGTGTATGACCAACCTAGTGGCTTTCTATGATGGGGTAACCGCAGCAGTGGACACGAGAAAACCAATGGATGTAATCTATCTGGACTTCTGTAAAGCCTTTGACACAGTCCCCCACAACACCCTTCTCTCTAAACTGGAGAGATATGGATTTGATGGGTGTACTGTTCGGTGGATAAGAAACTGGTTGGATGGTTGTATTCAGAGAGTAGTGGTCAACGGCTCGATGTCCAGATGGAGATCTGTGACAAGTGGTGTCCCTCAAGGGTCCGTACATCCTCAGCAAGTTTGTAGATGACACCAAGCTGAGTGGTGCAGTTGCCACAGCGGAAGGATGGGATGTCATCCAGAGGGATCTGGACAAGCTGGAGAAGTGGGCCTGTGCAAACTTCATGAGGTTCAACCAGGCCAAGTGCAAGGTTCTACACCTGGGTCAGGGCAATCCCCGATTTCAGTACAGGATGGGGGATGATGGGATTGAGAGCTGCCCTGCAGAGAAGGACTTGGGGGTGCTGGTTGACGAGAAGCTCAACATGAGCCGGCAATGTGTGCTCGCAGCCCAGAAGGCCAACCGTATCCTATGTTGCATCAAAAGAAGCATGGCCAGCAGGTCGAGGGAGGTGATTCTGCTCATCTATTTCTCTCCTGTGAGATCTCATCTGGAGTATTGTGTCCAGTTCTGAGATCCTTAACATAAGAAGGATACAGAACTGTTGAAAGAGGTCCAGAGGAGGGCTATAAGGATGATTAGAAGACTGGAGTACCTCCCATACGAGGACAGGCTGAGAAAGTTGGGGTCATTCAGCCTGGAGAAGAAAAGGCTCTGAGGAGACCTTATAGCGACCTTCCAGTACCTGAAGGGGGCCTACAAGAAAGCTGGGGAGGGACTGTGCACAAGGACTTGTAGTGATAGGACTAGGGGCAATGGGTATAAATTGGAGAGGGGCAGATTTAGACTAGACATAAGGAAGAATTTCTTCACTGAGAGTGGTGAGGCACTGGAACAGGTTGCTCAGGGAAGTTATGGATGCCCCATCCCTGGAGGTGTTCAAGGCCAGGTTGCATGGGGCCTTGGGCAGCCTGATTTAATGGTGCGTGTCCCTGGCCATGGCTGGGGGATTGGAACTAGATGATGTTTAAGGTCCCTTCCAGCCCAAACTATTCTATGATTCGATGATCCTGCTGAACTATTACGATTATCTTCACCATTTTCAGCTTGTAGTTGGGGAATTATTGGCAGGGCATCTTGAGATGCTGACATTGCCATAGCAATAGCTAAAGCTTCCTCTTCTTCAGCTTCCATCTTTTCCTTGCATTTCTGATTATGATTTACATCATCTTTGTAGGTATCATAATTTTCTGCCTGCTCAGGAGAAAGAACTGCATCTTCGGACTTGAATGTAATTGTGCCATCACTCATTGGCATTGAGCTCTTGAGTAAGTCCTCAATACTGGAATCAACCTCTGCATTAACATCCAATTGACATTTCTCATCTACTGGTGCAAACACTGTCTCTTCTCTTGGTATAACTGCACTGCACTACTATTGCCATTACACTGCAAAATACCATTAAGGCCAAGTGTCATAGTGTTTTTTGAGGTTTCTTCCTGTTTGTTTACATCATTTGGAATGGATTGTAAGGGCTTTGGCCCATGTATGTGACTGGATGGCAATGGCCTGGTTTGGGTAAAAAGTGGAGAAAGTTTCTCTGGTTCTTTATTTTCAGAACAGTTTCTCTGAAACCAAATATAAATTTTCTGCTGTGTTTGAGGAGAAGGTGAAGGGATTTTGCAGGTAACAGATCTCTGAGGTCTGAGTTTAGAGACATCTGTTATGGTGCTGCCTAGTATAGACGGGTTTGAAGGAGACAGAAGCATTAGGAACAGTGACTGAGAATGACTGGATGAGGGAGAAGAGTTCAAACACTGACTGGAGAGTTTTCCTTTTGTTTGAATGGCTGGCTTTGGTTGCTCAGTGGTTACTGATGAAACGTGAAGCCCCACAGTAAGGCTAGTCAGTGTCTCAGAAGTACCCTCTGGACGGGCACTCAGTTTTTATCACTTAAACTTTTTTCTCTTTTCCTTGATAACTGGACAGTATTGTTAGGTCTATTACTTTCTGTAGCTTCCATAGAGTTAGCATCTGGTACAGGTAGCTGCAAGAAGCCTTCATGTTGACATTCCCCACAGTGCATTTCTTCCGTGCCTAACTGGATGGCATCTGCAATTTCCATTTAATCTGCTATTGCCATCAGACATCGATGCATCCTTGTGTAATGAATTGAGCTTGTCACACTCAACATTTCTAACAGCTTTACAAAAACATGAGGCACTCTTGCCACCATTCTTGCTGCACTCAAAAATACTCTCTGCAATAGTTTTCCAACCACTGAGTGGGAATTGTCAATTAACTGCAAGGTGAAATTTAAGAGGGAGAGAAGTTTCTTATACCTGAAAGTTAAAAAGAGAAAAAGGAAAAAGAGAAAAGAGGAAAAGATAAAAGAGAAAAAAAAGAAAAGAGGAAAAAAGAAAAAAGAAAAAAAAAGAGAAGAGGAGAGAAAAAGTCTTATAAATTGATATGCTCTAGTTAACTAGTGTTGAGAAAGCCATTTAAAAATAATTCGCTGTCAGTTCTGCAGTAGAAAAGAGACTTTATGCTACAGTGATGCTTCAGAATTGTTTCACAGGTCAGAATTTAAAAAAGCAACCATTTACAGGCACATTCTTCATATAAATATACACTATTTGTTTACAGGAATTAAACCAATCAATTTTTGAAGAAATCGCCAACACCACATTTAACTACAAAGAGTAATAGTCACATAGTGTAAGTACGTACCTGTCTAATACAGTATCAGCCTGTAAAACACCTCCACAGACAACGTGGGGATAAAATTCACCATGAAATTCCAACAGAAGTCTGTCTATTAGACAAAATCACCCTAGTAGTGTTTGCCAGTTGCTTGACTTGGTTTGGGTTCCAAGAATACAGTTTAAGACATAATCAACACCACTGGTACCAACATATCCTATAAAAAAAGTCAATAAAATAGGGATTAGATATGTTCACAATCTAAATTCTGATCTAAATAAAGATCAGAATAATATCATACAGAAATACACAATGTGTGCCCAAATTAACACCACCCTCTTCCCCACCACCCTCTGCCAAGAGCAGCACTCTTCTCTTTGCCATGCTGGCAAACACAGGATAAATCCTGTATTACATTCAACACACTTCAGTATATTTGCTTGTAATTATAATACAATTTTATATGAAGAGCTATTATTACCAGATTTAAGTATTTCTCTCCCAACTGCCAGCTCTCCCGCTTGGCCTTTACACACCTCCAATAGTGTCAAGACTGAAAGTTGACTTGTTCAACTAAGAACTTAAAAAAACCCAAACAACTTTTAGCAGATGCTTTCAAGAAAAACCATTTTAATCATAACATTTCAATAACTCTTAGCCTGGATATGTGCTTGGAAAAATATTTCACATCACTTTATTGCAATACACTTTTATAATCCTCTATCTGTAAGCTACCGATAGTTTTTACTTTTTACAAGGACACTTGCAGAAACATAATGTCTATCAGTAATAAAGAAAAAATCCAAGTAGAAATATGCTTCCCCATTTCTCAAATTCTTTGAGACTTTCAGGCAATATTCTCTTTATTAAAATAAATTAATTCAACTACACATTAGGATCTCATTCTCTTGCAGAAACAGGCCAAATCCAGGAATCCAGCACCACAAGGAACAGTTTTACAAGGTCCAATGCAAAAGAAATGAGACTAACGCTATAGCTCAGGAACCAAGAGTGGGAGATGAGAGACAGAGATGGATATAGAACATGTCGCAGTGAGGCAAGGCTCAGCTTGATCGCTTCACTCAGTACAAGTGGATGCATGTTCAAATATCAATGTTTTCTTACCCTTGGTTGGAAAATGTCAGTGTGCAAGAGTGAACAGCAAGTTCACATCAAGACAACGTTCCAGCCTACAACACTTTGTCAATGTCACTGTGTTTGAGCACCCACCCTATTCACCAAACCTGACTCCCTGCAATTTCTACCTCTTCCCAAAGATCGAGTCAGTACTCAAAGGAACCCATTTTTTTATCGGAAGAAGATATGAAAGCAAAACTGACGGAGATCCTCAACAACCTTTCAGAAAATGAACGGAAACAGATTTGAACGTTGGCAGCATTGTATGCAGCCATGTGTCAACTCAGAAGGGAACTATTTTGAAGGTGATCGTAGTTGATTTTCCTAATTTGTTAAATAAAGAGTTACAGGATCAATCTCATTTTTTATGTGTTGGACCATGTATATTATATGTACAAAATTTGATGATTGTTAATTGCTGAAGGGTATTTTCTGACTGCTTAAATGAGACCCATGAGACCAAAGCAATATCAACTGAGATGAGGAGGATGGTTGATGACTGCACCAAACACATCTTACTTTACTTTAAGGGGGAAAAAAAGGCCTTATGCAAGCAAAGCATCATTTAAAATCCAGACGTGCTGGAGAACATTAAAAAGGTGCCTTCAAAACCTACATCTTTAAAGACAGAAGTTGGTTGGTAGCAACTATACTGTTACAAAAACATTTATACGTATGATCCACACATTTTATTTCACTATCACCTATAAATGGTCTCCTAGTTCCATATAAAATAGCAACAAGTGAAGCTTTGAGACTTTTCAGTAACAATCCAAAATGAATTTGAAGTTTACAAGACACCATACCTGTTTGCATCTGCACATTTAACTAATATTGTCTCTACAGCTGGCTTGAGAAGTTGCTGTAGTCTATTCCTCTCTGCTGAAGTATGACAAGGAGTATATACCACCATGGCTCTTAAGGTTTTCTAAGAGAAAGAAAAAAACAATACATGAAAAGAAATTAGCTATATATTTATTTTGTTAAGAGTTGTAAATAGCTCTATATAAATAGCATTCAAAATATCAGTGAAATGTCTAAAGGATAAACAGCTTACTATGTATTCACTGTTAGAATTAGTTATGTATTCTTTGAGATTGGAAAGAATTTGGTCATACAAGTACTGTTAAAACTTAGCACCGTAGCAAGCATTTCCTTTTATTTGACCAGTGAAATCATGCCATTTCACTTTTGCTAAGGATTTTTTTCAACTCACTTTAAGATGACGGTTAAAAAAGTCGACTCATTAGTGGTGCTCAACCACAATTTTTAGGATTCTCCTCCCTTTCAAAAATGAAGTCACTTGGAAGTTAGAGGAATACGAGTAAACAGCTACTTACTAAAGCAGCAACATACACTCTGTAGGCAGGGTCAGCACAGACCATAGACAGCACACTGCAGCAGGATTCTACCACATCTCCTGAGATACTGGTCTGAGATGACCCACCAAATGCTCCCAAAGCTCCAGCACTTGTGCTGTTTCCATTGCTACTTCCAGAATTTCCAGTGCTGTAAACATTAGCCAGCAATAGAACACCACTAACATAATGGAAAAGGCATCTAAGTGCTATCTCTCATATACTCCAGCTTTGGGAAAACAAGAAGCCAACTAACTCCATTTCAAATACCTGCCAAGGAAAAAGCAACATTGCGGGAGTCGAATTGAATAATACTGCAACTTAAGTAGTTAAGAAGAAGAGCAATCAAAAAGAGCAAAGAAATGTTTTTCGTGAAAGGTCATCTTAAGAAACCTGACAACAAAAATGTGCCAGAAGGTAATATCTTAAAAAAAGATTCTGTGATAGAAATGAAACATCATAAATAATAAGCCATCGGTTCACAATAGCCTCTGCCAAGAGAAGATGGAGAATGGCTATGAATGGTTTCATTCACTCTGAATTTTAATTATTCAGTATGGAGTTAGTTTCTTCTCTGGGCAACCTGTGCCAGTGCCTCACCACTCTCATTGTGAAGAATTTCTTCCTAATGTCTAGTCTAAATCTTCCCCCTTCCAATTTAAAGCCACTGGTAGCGCCCACAGGATAGTCCTTGAGGACCGAAGGGCTGCAACAATCAGAAAGTTTAGCTGCCTTCAAAGAACAGAAACCCATCACACTGCAGTTCAGCTAGTCCCTAGGGCAGTTAAGGGCCCCTTGGGAAGCGGACTTAGTGCACTGTTAATTGGATGATCATCTGTCACAAAGCAAGGATTGTTTGTTTTACTGGGACTGATTGATGCCGATTTTACGAGAACAATACAAGTAATGGTTTGGACCCCTATGCCTCCATGCTTTATGCCAAAGGGCACTAGAATTGCTCAGCTGATTTGTTTTCAAGCAATTGTACCCCATGCAGCAAATCGCATACGGGGAGATGCAGGCTTTGGCTCGACTGACCAGCCCATGATTCTATGGACGCAGAAATTACAAACATCATGACTGACATTAACCTGCAAAGTGCGACATTCACAGAGCAACAGAGAACAATATTTTACGGGTATTATAGACAGCTATATACTTTTCTGAAGGAACTGAAATATCTTTTAGACAATCGACATGAACCTTATTTTATAATGCATGTATGTTCTTGTAAAGTCAGCTCTCTGCCTTAACCATTTCACCTGAAGACTGCCTGCTTGTGTGTCGGGTTCAACAGAAGGGCAATGTAGGAGCAGGCACCCCTCTCTCTTGCTTGGCTGGGCTCCGGACCCAGAGCTGGCTGCGGTTGGGTGGAGGTGACGCAGCGGCGGGTTCGACTGAGCAAGTTGCACCCTCAAGTGTCACCACTATGGACAGCATGGACCTGAGTTTTCGATCTGACTTTTGTGACAAATGTTTAAGTCACGGGGTGAAATATAAAGTCAGACTATGTTTATCTATTTGCCTTAAACATTTTGCCTGAGGACTACCCACTTGTGGCACCAGCTTGTCTGTAGTGCCGAGGTTCAGCGGGGGGCAGTGCAGGAGCAGGCACAGCTCTCCCTCGCTGGGGTGAAGTCGGGCCCCAGAGCTGGCTTCGGTGGTGGGAGGGGATGCAGCCGTGGCTGCTGCCCCTATACCCCACCCCCCCCTCCAGTGGAAAAGGGGGTTTGGGTTGGCCTTATAAAGGACTCTCAAGGAAGCAGGGGGGCAGTCCCCCTCTTGTAATGAGTAACAGAAAGTAATTTGCTGATCAAGCCAACTAAACCAGCAGCGGTCTTTCTGTTCCAAAGCACAGGAACATCTTGTTTGGTAAGAAAGCCACAATGCTATCTTAATTAAAAGCTAAAGGTTACCATGACAATATACGTTTTGTATATAGATAGTATCTACTGAATTTTACAACTAAGCCTTTTGAAACCGCCTGAAGCAAGCGTCAAAAGTAACAAATCACCTCGGGCCCCAGCAGACGAGATTAGCCAGCTCAAAGAATGCAGCCTTGTGCAAGTAAGGAACAAGTTGCCCAGAGATAAGGAAGAAGGGAGGAAGAGGGGGATTTAGAAACTGTTTGACAAAGAGCAGGACTGCAAACTTGAAGATTGCTGAACTAAGACAACTCTGTAAACTTAGCTGATTTATTATCTGACCTTATGGAAACTGCATGTACCGGGAAGGAACCAAGGGGCGTCTTCAAAGATGTTGAAACGAACTCTGGGAGGATAAAAGGGGTTGCTCAGCTTACCTGACTTTGCGAGCCTTGGTGGAGCTGCGACTCCCCGGCTGCCTAGTGCTGCTTTTGCTTTCCTATCTAAATAAATAGTAAATTGATCCACGTTTGGACTTTGTGTTGTCAACACAATTATAACAATTTGGTGCCGTGACTCGGATCCAGACAGTTGACTCGGACCTCGACTCTGGGAGGGTGCCCCTCTTCGGATGGTCCCGAAGGAGAGTTCTAACTTACCTGGATTTTCCGAACTGAGATAGGAAAGCAAAAAGAAAGAAGAAATACTGCAGTTCCCTATAATTTTTGTGCACGATGAGCCAAGCGAAGACTCGAGAAAGAGTAAATATATTGGGATACCGTTTGGTCGAGCCAGGCAAAGACTCGGGAAAAGAGTAAGTGGATACCGCCTGGTTGAACCAGGTGAAGACCCAGGATAGGGTGAGTATATTTGGATACCGCTTGGTCGGGGATTTTGGGTACCCGAAGTGTGAGTGAGTGAGACGTCCAACGGACTTAGGAGTCCACCAGACAAAGTGAGTGTGGACCTCCAAATAGTGTGGTTCCCATTGTCCGCGAGGACGTGGGCCACAAACGGAGGGAAGTGAGAGGATTGCATGAGAGAAGGCACTTTCGGAAGATGGACCAGAAGAAGAGTAAAGTTTCTGGTTCCATGCAGGAGAAAAGGGGTGGGGGTGGGCTCCCTGATATACCCCTAGATAGCCCATTAGGATTAATGATTAAACATTGGGATAGTTTCCCCTCTCAAAGAGGGAAGTCTGTAGAGGATTGGTTAAGAAGGAAAGGGCATCAGGACGCTGGCTCTTTAAGGCTTGATATTTTGGCAGGGCCTCAATCTCAGAATAACCTTGACATTTAGAGGAAGTTGGTTTGTAGCAAGGCAAGGTGGGTAATGTAGTAAGTAGTACAGCTGAACGCAAGGCGGAACAAGAACAGAGCATGCTTGGCAATCACCACCAATAGGCACGTAGCACGTAGTAACTGCTGACCAATCAGTGTGTGAGTAGTGGACACAGACCAATAAGCACTTTACGCGTAGTCTGTAACGTGGTGTATAAAAGTTGGTGGCGGGTTCGCAATAAACTGAGCAAGATTCTAAACTCACATTGGGTGTGGTCTTGACTACGGCTGCTTTCCTTGCAACAGAAGTCCAAAGGGAAAATGATTCATTATTGTATGGAAGTATGGGGAGGTAAGCAGATAAGAACAGGCTTATATTGGCCAATTTATGGATCCTCTGAGGATTGGATATGTCAGCAATTAAATATATACGTTAACAGCAAACAACTCTTTAATAAAGAGGAGAGTGAATATGCCTTTTTATGGATCTTGAGTACAACTCAGACAGCAAATTTGTTCCCATTAAAAGAGAAAAGGAAATGGGGCGCTTATTAGAAGACCCACTAAGGGTCGCTGAACGTTTTGACCAATTTCTCAGTCTCAATATTTATACCTGGGCGAGATGGAGTCCATCTTAAAGATTCTGTTTACTAACGAAGAGCGGGGAATGATCAGAACCGCAGGTATGAGGCACTGGGACCAGAGACACCAATACGGTCCTGCTGGAGATATAAAATGGCCCCCCCTCGGCAATAGAATGTTTCTATTGCCACAACAAAGGACACCTGCAGAAAAATTGTCTTAAGAGGCTGCAGGATGAGGAAATCTTTAAAGAATATTAGAGGGGTCAGGGGCTCTATTTGCTGGGGACCCCTAAAGTTTCAGAGCCCTTGATAAAATTGAAATTGGGTCCTCAGCATGAGGTGTTCGAGTTCCTTGTGGACTCGGGTGCCGAAAGATCAACTGTTCAGAGGTTGCCCTCTGGATGTGTCGAATCTAAAGACAAACTCCAAGTAATTGGTGCAAAGGGGGAACCTTTCAAGGTACCCCTGATAAGGAATGTAATTATAGAAACTCCCAATAAATATGGGGTGGGAACATTCCTCTTGGTCCCGGAAGCTGAATACAACCTTTTGGGACGAGATTTAATGGTAGAATTGGGAATCAGTTTAGAAGCAGACCAAGAGAAATTGAAAGTAAAATTATGTTTTTTGACCGCGGAAGATGAAGCCAAAATTAATCCGGACACTTGGTATAGTCCAGGATCGGTGGGAAGATTAAATATCAAACCGATCACGATCTCTATAAAGGATCTGGACCAACCAATTAGGATTAGACAATACCCCATTTCTAGAGATGGAAGAAAAGGGTTACAGCCAATAATTGAGAGACTTCTGGTCCAAGGGCTCTTGGAACCATGTATGTCTCCTCATAATACTCCCATATTACCGGTAAAGAAACCGGACGGGTCCTATCACTTAGTACAAGATTTGAGAGCTGTAAATGAGCGAACGATTGCCCGGTTTCCTGTAGTGGCAAACCCCCACACTATACTAAACCAATTAAGTCCAGACTATAAATGGTATAGTGTTATAGATTTAAAGGATGCCTTTTGGGCTTGTCCCTTTGAAGAAAAATGTAGAGATTATTTTGCATTCGAATGGGAGGACCCTAAACCACATAGAAAACAACAATTACGATGGACCGTATTGCCCCAGGGATTTACGGAATCCCCAAACTTGTTTGCGCAAGCCTTGGAACAACTATTAGAATCTTATGAATTAACTGAAGGCCTGATTTTGATCCAGTATGTAGATGACTTGTTGGTTGCCGGGAAGGCCCAAGAAGAGGTTAGAGGTGAAAGTATCAAATTGTTGAACTTTTTAGGCCTTAAGGGGTTGAAAGTTTCAAAATCTAAATTACAATTCACAGAAGAAGAGGTAAAATATTTGGGACACTGGCTTACGAAGGGATACAAGAAACTGGATCCCGAAAGAATAAAAGAAATATTATCTCTAACTACACCCAGTAACAAGAGACAGATAAGACAATTATTAGGATTACTGGGGTATTGTCAACAGTGGATAGAGAACTATAGTAGCAAGGTAGAATTTTTATATGAAAAACTGACCAAAGATGGGTTGGTGAAATGGACTCCTGAAGATGAGAGTCATTGGGAAACGATACAAAGAAATTTAATAGAGGCACCTGTCCTTAGCTTACCCGATATTCGTAAACCCTTTCAACTTTTTATCAGTGTAGATAATGGGACAGCGTACAGGGTTTTAACCCAAGAGTGGGCAGGGCAGAGAAAACCTGTAGGATATTATTCAAAAATATTGGACCCTGTTAGCCGAGGATGGCCCACCTGTTTACAAGCAATAGTGGCCACAGCATTATTAGTAGGAGAAGTCGGGAAAGTCACCCTGGGAGGTGAATTAAAGGTATATACACCCCATAACATTCGCGGAGTACTGCAACAACGAGCCGATAAATGGCTTACTGACAGCCGATTGCTAAACAAGATCGGAACTATATACACAGATTCAAAATATACCTTTGGGGTGGTACATACTTTTGGGAAAACCTGGGAAGAGAGGGGTTTGATTAACACCCAGGGAAAAGAACTAGTTCATGAAAAACTGATTTTAGAAGTTTTAAAAGCATTAAGGAAGCCCCTCAAGATGGCAGTAGTCCATGTAAAAGGACACCGAAGGGGATTAAGCCCTACCGTCAGGGGAAATAACATAGCAGACGCAGAAGCTAAACAGGCTGCACTATTAGTGGTACAGATACAAACTGTAGGAGAAGAACCTGAGAAGCTAAGAGTAGGTAAGACATTTACTCTCCAGGAACTAGAGAAATTGAAACTAATTGGGGCCAAAAGAAATGGTGATAAATGGCTATTACCTGACGGCCGAGAGGTCCTTCCAAAGGGACTAGCAAGAGGAATATTACACAAACTACATCTTAAAACTCATGGGGAGTCCAAGCCTTGGTAGACCAATTTGAAACACATTATACTTGTATCGGACTATACGGTGTGGCTAAAAAGATTTTAGAAGGATGACTAACGTGTCATAAAGTAAATAAACGACAACTCAGAGAGAAACTTCAAGGAGGGCGTGAATTGGCTAAAAGGCCCTTTGAAAAAGTACAAATAGATTTTACTGAACTACCAAAGGTCGGGAGATACCAGTATTTATTGGTTCTGGTGGATCACCTTACTTATTTTGTGGAAGCCTTCCCCGTAATTAGGGCTACGGCAAAACCAGTGATTAAAATACTCCTTGAAGAAATTATTCTGTTATTGACTCAGACCGAGGCCCACATTTTATTTCCAAAATAATAAAAGAAACAACTGAATTATTCGGCATGAAATGGGAATACCACACACACTGGCATCCACAAAATTCTGGAAAAGTAGAAAGGATGAATGGAGAAATTAAAAAGCATTTAACTAAATTAATGGTAGAGGCAAAAATGAATTGGGTTAAGTGCTTACCACTAGCCTTACTCCATATTAGAACTCAACCAAGAACTGATACTGGCATATCCCCTTTTGAGATGTTATATGGAATGCCTTATGACTTTGGAATTTTAATAGAACATCCAAAAGTTGAAGATAAAATTTTAACAGAATATACTTTGGAACTTTCAAAAAGAAGACACAAGCTTAGAAGAAAGGGTCTGGTAGCACAGAGACCTCCTTTGGACATTTTCATACACCGAATAAAGCCTGGAGATCAGGTTTTAATTAAAACTTGGAAAGAAACCTCCCTAACACCCCAGTGGGAAGGGCCTTTCGTTGTTTTACTCACTACAGATACTGCCGTACGGACCGCAGAAAAAGGATGGACGCATGCCAGTAGAATCAAGGGACCTGTGTACCCAGAAAAATGGACTGTGACATCCGAACCAGGGGATATGAATGAGTTACTCCAGGGAGTAGTAAGATACAGCCTCTATCGGTGGTTCCAGGTGTCTCCTCAAAACTCCTCACGAAAAAATTGAAATACCCGAGACTCCTAGGATTGAGAACCTTTTTGGAATACCGTGTCTGAAACTCCCCCTCTCGGGACATTGGGCTTGGGTGATTTGCAAATGTCTAAGGTGTGATAAGAAGTGGCTCTGTGTCTCATTTAAAAGGCAGACTTATTGCATGAAATGTCGCAGTAATACCATATATGTTGAAGAAGGAATACAGGCAGTGTTGAGAAATGGTTAAACGAGCAAGGACATATTCCTTTGGAGGAATTGTACAAGCAGGCTCCTAGCTGAACAATAGTTGGGAGCGGTTGGCTGTACAAGCAATTCCCTGGTAGAACATTAAGTTTAGCTATAGATAAGGTAGCGTGTTCATGGATGCAGAAACCGTAACAGTATGCTGCGTTCTTGGTCATAGTGGTCGCACAAGATGTTAAGAGTCAAATAGCGTGTGACAAGTAGTGATATATTAGTATAAAGGGGGATGGATATTCAATATGCTTGTAACCATGGAACATATAATTATGTGTTTGATCAACCAATGAAATTATAATACAATGATGTAATCAAGTAGAAGAAAAGTATATAACCTGATTCTTTCTCAATAAAGATGGCCTTGCTTTATCAATCATATTGATTTGATCGCTTGGTCCCTCCCGTCCCGGCATTTTGGCGCCCGAACAGGGACCAGGACAAGGATAAAAAAGGCATTTTGGTAAGACCGGAAAAACGGCGGGAGCTCGGGAGAGCACCAGTGGGCAGCGACCGGAGGGCAAAAATCGACGCCTGGCTGGAACAGAAGTACGCCGATCGTGCCTGAACTGACCTCAGAGAGAGGGGTTCGCCATCCGGGGAGGGCTACTGCGGGAGAAAAAAGTGTAAGGCTGCACCAAGTTGTTGTTAAGAGTTACCGGTAACCATGGAAAAGCAAGTAGCCCTCGATTTATTGCAACGCTTTTTAGAAAAGCGAAAAGTAGAGGATATTAGTCCTAAAAAAGATTTGGCAGGATTGGTAGCATATGGAGTGAGTCTTGGGTGTTTTCAGGATCCTGGGTTGTTGTTTAGTGAAACCGCCTGGCGAGAGTTTGGAGATAAGCTATGGGATAAATTTATAGATGATTATAAAACTGCAAAAAAGTGTATGAAACAGTGGCGAGCAGTTATTAATTGTCTTAAACAGTACCAGGCAGAAAAGAAAGTTGCAGCCATAGCTACTACTCAGTTGGAAGGCGTCCAAACAGAGCCAGGGTGATTTGTTTTGGGTAATGATTATATTTCAGAGCCACCTATTGGCTCCACAATTTTATTGGGACCCTCACATCCTCCTGAGGAAAAAGATCAAATCCCTAAGCCCTCAGCCCCTCCAGCAGAAGAAAATGATCAGTTATCTGATAGTGAGGAGAGTGAATTAGAGGAAGAAGCAGCAAGGTATCATGCGGGGGGTCCCCCTAGTTACCAACCTCTTGAAAAATTGCTGGCAGCGGTTTCGGTAAAACAAAATGTATCAAGGAGTGCTCAGTCATCTGCTATTCTTGGGATAAATTGGCGTGCAATTATGAAATCGGCTATCGATCAAAATGATTTTAAAATTTTGGAGGATTTGGATGGTTGCCAAGCTTTTCCAGTCGTTTATAACTTTGACAACCAAGGAAATGCTACGGTGGTATACCATCCTCTTGACTGGAAATTATTAACTCAGTTGCGAAATACAATTACTGAATCGGGCTTGCATGGTGAGCCCGCGAAGCAAATGTTAAATTATATTTGGAGTACAGGTCTATTGTGTCAAGAAGATATTAAGGCTTTGATGAGATTGATTTTAACTCAATCACAAATATTGTTGTTTCAAAGGCGTTGGGAAGAGGCTTCTGATAGATTTTTGAATAGTCCATTGAATCGTTTCCCTGGTTTAAATTTGCACCAACTATTGGGTGTCGGACCATATGCAACTGTGGAGGAGCAGGCGCGTCTTGGACCTGATGTTTTAAAAGAAATGATGAAACTAGCAAGGCATGCCTTAAACAGGGTTAAGACGACTCCTCCTGCGCCGTCGTATATGTCTTTAAAACAGGGCAGAGATGAACCATTTGCTAAATTTGTCGATAGAGTGACTGACGCTATTAATCAGTCTGATGTGCATGAGTGGATGAAGGGTGCACTCCTTAGACAATGTTTAATGGAAAATTCTAATTTGGCAACTAAAGCTATTATTGTGACATTGCCCGGTGATGCCACAGTTGAGGATATGATAGAACGTATGAGTCGTGTGCCAGTGAGGCATCAGGCTATGTTAGTGGAGGCAGTACGGGAGTTAGGAAAAGAATTGGTGCAAGCTCAAAATCAAGCCTTCACCACCCTCGCTCCACTACAAGCCCAGGCACAAAGTGCTCCTAGCAATAATTTGAAGGTTCCAACCTGTTATTGTTGCGGTCGCCGAGGACACATTAGACAGCTGTGTCGCACTCGAAATCTATGGTGTCCAGATTGTCAACTGAGTAACCACAATCCTGAGACTTGTCGTCGCCGATCGGGAAATGGGAAGCAGAGCGCTCAGAGTCGCGGCGCGCGGACACCAACAGCGGCTCACATAGCAGCGGTGCCCCCTTGTGTCCTGCCAGCCAATTGCAACCTGCAACCAGAGGGAGCCTCGGCCTGGACTTGGCAACAGCAGTAGAAGCTACTTTAATTGGCAACAGCAGTAGAAGCTACTTTAATAGACAACAAACCCCAGCGACTTCCAACAGGGGTTAAAGGTCCAGTGACAATAAATGGGCAAGCACAAGGAGCCTTACTCATAGGCCGCTCATCATCTGGATTAAAAGGACTTTGGATATTTCCTGGTTTAATCGATAAAGACTATGACGGTGAAATTTCAATAGTAGTACAAACTCATTTTCCACCTATGTATATTCCTAAAGGCAGCAGAATTGCTCAATTGGTGCCAATACCACATTTGATTGCAGCGGCATCAACTGCTTCCCTACCAGCTCGTGGGTCTGGAAGCTTTGGATCTACTGGGGAGCTTGCCCTGTTGACACTACCGATGTCCCAACGACCCATTGTTCAAGCAACATTTCGCAATGGACAAGAAGTAAAAGAACTTTCAGTACTTTTGGACACTGGAGCAGACATCACCATTGTTTCGTCCCTAGTATGGCCTACACATTGGCCCGTCCGACAGATTGCTGAAAGCGTGGAAGGAGTGGGAGGATCTGTCACTGTTCAACGAAGTATAGATAAAATAGACATTGAAGTCGATGACAAGAAAGCATCTATTTTTGTCACAGTTATGCCACTGCCCCATAAAGTCAATGCCTTAATTGGCCGAGACGTTCTTGGGCAACTTGGTATTCTACTCACAACAGATGGACATTTTTAGCAGCGGTCACTGCATGGACTTTCCCGATTCCTCTATGATGGTTAACTGATAAACCTGTATGGATCGAGCAGTGGCCGCTCAAGCAGGAAAGTCTACAACAAGCGCATGCTCTTGTTTCTGAGCAACTGCAACAAGGACACTTAAAACTGTCTACAAGCCCATGGAATACTCCTATTTTCGTCATTAAGAAGAAATCTGGAAAATACCGATTGTTACATGATCTTCGGGCAGTCAATGATCAAATGCAAGCAATGGGGGCATTGCAGCCTGGTGTCCCAAATCCTGCCATGCTGCCAGAGCAATGGAATCTTTTAATAATTGACCTAAAAGATTGCTTCTTTACTATTCAACTTCACCCTGATGACACTCAGCGTTTTGCCTTTACTCTTCCATCTATTAATAAAGTGGCACCTGCACAACGCTTTGAGTGGGTGGTTTTGCCGCAGGGAATGAAGAATTCACCCACATTGTGTCAGCTCTTTGTGGACTCTGCATTACAACCAATTCGTGTGGTGTGGCCCAAGGTATTAATTTACCAGTACATGGATGATATTCTTTTGGCTCAAGAGCAACCTTTTTCTAAAGATCAAGAACTTCGTTTAATCTCACAGCTGCATACGCATGGACTATGTGTAGCCCCAGAAAAGGTCCAAGGTACCTCTCCATGGAAGTATTTGGGGTGGCAAATTTCTGATTCACAAATACAGCCACAAAAACTGCAGATTTCAGTGAACCTCAAGACGCTTCACGATGCCCAGAAACTAATGGGGGATTTGCAATGGCTTCATCCTATCGTTGGTATATCCAATGATGAGTTGGACAAATTGCGCCCTCTTTTAAGAGGACATGATCCAGCCACTCCAGTTCATCTCTCACCGACTCAGCATGAGATAATCCAACGAATTGCCTCTGTGATTGCACATCGAGTAGTCGACCGTATTGATCCAGCTCTACCCATTGATCTGACCATTTTGACTGGATCTACTCAACTCGTCAGTGCACTTACACAGTGCAAAAAGAAAAGCGGGAATTCTGGTGAGGAATGGAAAGTCTTAGAATGGTTGTTTACTAAGATACAACCGAAAACAACGTTACAGCAAAAGATTGAAAACTTGGCAGAATTAATTCAAAAGGGACGGACACGAATTATTCAGATCATAGGACAAGAACTGGGTGTTATATACTTGCCACTGAAAAAAGACGAATTAGATTGGTATTTGCAACACTCTGAAGCATTGCAAAGTAGTTTACTAAATAGCCCGCAAGCCATCAAAGTGTGTTCAGTAAAAATGCCTGTCTTGAAATGGATGGCCCAGCATGAATGGATTCCAATTCCAAAGCGAAGTGAAAAGCCACTGGCAAATGCTGTTACAGTTTTTACAGATGCCGGCCGAAAATCACGTCGAGCTGCAGCTGTATGGTATGCTGATCAACAATGGCAACAAATCATCCTAAAGGCAGAGGAGATTCCTTACAGACCTTAGAACTGTCTGCAGTGGTTTGGGCTTTTAAACAATGGCCACACAGCAAGCTAAAGGTAATATCGGACTCATTATATGTGGTTGGAATTGTGCAGCGCATTGAAACAGCAAGAATCAGAGAAATTTCTAATGACCGTCTGTTTGACTTGCTGCATCAATTGCAGTCAGCAATAAAACAAAGACTCTTGGAGTACGCTATCCTACATATAAGAAGCCACAAGTGGACTGAAGGTTTAGGTGAAGGAAATGCTCGTGCTGATCAATTAGTGACTTTATCAGTGCCATTGAGTGAATTCAACAAAGCAAGAGAGGCTCATACCACTTTTCATCAAAATGCTCGTGGACTGCACAAACAATTCCGTATCACCATGGAAGAAGCTGGAGGAATCGTGCGAGCATGCCCTATGTGCAGTCATCATGGGCCTGGCCTAGGAATGGGAGTGAATCCTCGTGGACTGAGCCCGAACGTCATTTGGCAAATGGACATAACCCATGTATCTGAGTTTGGGAAACTTAAATATGTTCATGTTACTATAGATACTTATAGTGGTTTTTTATGGGCCTCTGCACAGTCTGGCGAAAAGGCTTTGCACGTTATACGACATTTGACATTGTGTTTTGCTGTAATGGGGGTTCCTGAACAAATTAAGACAGATAATGGTCCAGCTTATACTAGTGAAAAAATGAGACGCTTTTGCCAGTTATGGGGAGTTCACCATATTACTGGAATCCCTCACTCCCCTACTGGCCAAGCTATAGTAGAACGAGCACACCAAACTTTAAAGCAGTATATTCAGAAACATAGTGAGATCAGAGATATACAAGAACGGTTGTCTAAAGTGCTGTTTGTGTTGAATTATCTTTGTGTTTTAGGCAATCATGATGTCCCACCTGCCTATATTCAAAGTGAACGCAATACTTCACAAAAGACAACAGAAAAGCCTTTTTATGTAATGTATAGAAACTCAAAGACAGGGGAATGGAAGGGGCCTGCCGAAGTTCGCTATACGGGCAGAGGTTATATGTGTGTTCTTACCCCTACAGGACCAGTTTGGGTGCCTAGCCGTTGGACAAAGGCAGCAGTGCCTTCTGACGATGACCCAACTTTGAGGAGATTAAATGATGAAGAGCATCCAGATATACGTCTTGGTCATTGTGACGACTAATATTCAGCTTTTCTCTTTACACGTTGATCCAAGGGAAAACTTATGGGTAACTTGGGCTAATCAAACTGGCAATCCTGCCTTTTGTTTGGCCCTTGCTACAGCTACGGATCCCTTTCGTACCTGTTTGTTTGGCTTTCCAGGTTATGATAGCAAAGTGTTTAATGGTTTCAGTGTTGGCACCTGTAATAACACCACCAGCGTTAGTGAGTGTAGTGCTAACCTGATCAATGGGTTGAATCGAACCCTACCATGGGACCCACAAGAAATTGATATAGCCGGATCCATGGTTGTTGGAAATGTTACACAAAATTATACACAAACGTGTTTCCTGTTTGGCTTTTATTCCTTTTTGAAAAATCAGTCAGCCACTTGGTTAACCCCTAAGGATACTTTGTACAATATTGGCTCGTATTGTGGTTATAAAAATGAAAATGAGCCATTAAATGCCTATGGATGGGCACCTAATCAAATTCGTATTTGGGCAAACAATACTGCTAAGGCATTGCCTCCAAATGTCTTTTTGATTTGTGGTGACAGAGCATGGCAAGGTATTCCTAAAAATGCATATGGAGGTCCTTGCTATCTTGGAAAATTAACTATGTTGGCATTAAATCGATCCACAATTCAAGGTTTAAGTTGTGCTAAACAATCAATTCAACAAGTGCCCTCAAATTGCAATGATAATGTTCAGTTACGGGGATTAGCTTTGAGAATCACTGCATCATTGATTCCAGGCATAGGAACTGCACATGCTTTAAAGACACTAGAACGCCTTGCTTGCTGGACAGTTAAGCAGTCTAATGAAACCACTGAAATCATTGCTCAATTATCTCAAGATATGGATAGTCAGCGACATGCTGTATTGCAAAATCGAGCTGCTATAGATTTTTTATTGTTAGCACAAGGCCATGGTTGTGAAGATTTTGAGGGAATGTGCTGCTTTAACCTTTCTGATCATAGTGAGTCTGTTCATAAGAAGTTACAGTGGTTACAGGCTCACACACAGAATGTGACATTGTCTTCTAGTCCATTCGACAAGTGGTTAACATCAACGTTTGGCAATCTTTCTCCATGGCTAGTGTCATGTTTAAAAGAGGCTTTACGCTGGCTTGGGATCATATTGTTAATCATAATCATAGTTCGCTTGGTATATGGGTGTATAATGAAACAAATGTCTAAGTTGTCGGATAGGGTATTGCTTGCACAAGAAGAAAAAGGGGAAATTGTTGAGAAATGGTTAAACGAGCAAGGACATATTCCTTTGGAGGAATTGTACAAGCAGGCTCCTAGCTGAACAATAGTTGGGAGCGGTTGGCTGTACAAGCAATTCCCTGGTAGAACATTAAGTTTAGCTATAGATAAGGTAGTGTGTTCATGGATGCAGAAACCGTAACAGTATGCTGCGTTCTTGGTCATAGTGGTCGCACAAGATGTTAAGAGTCAAATAGCGTGTGACAAGTAGTGATATATTAGTATAAAGGGGGATGGATATTCAATATGCTTGTAACCATGGAACATATAATTATGTGTTTGATCAACCAATGAAATTATAATACAATGATGTAATCAAGTAGAAGAAAAGTATATAACCTGATTCTTTCTCAATAAAGACGGCCTTGCTTTATCAATCATATTGTTTCGATTGCTTGGTCCCTCCCGTCCCGGCAAGGCAGAGATCTGTAAAATATTTTGTAGGTGGGAACAGTTGATATCTGAACTTTGGGAAGTATATGAGGTGGATTGGCAGAAAGTGTAAAAAAGTGTGCTGTGAGGTTTGCTTGGAAAAGGCTTCGTAGCGAAACAAATGAATTTTGAAATAATTCAATAAGAACCAGGGATCCTTTAAGCAGGTCAAGGGGGAGGATTGCGTTGAGTCCACACGGCACCGTAAATACAGGAGGATTAAAGAGACAACCTAAGACTTCCCTGAAGATTACCTACTGCCGTCGAGAAGATAGTATTATCCCGTTGCTCTCTGCAAAAGAGTAGATGAGGAAGACGGAGAGGTATCATATAGTGGGAACATGACTCTATTAATAACACTGGTTGTCATGGCCTGTACGGTGACAGTGGGCTTAGCGCAAGGCCACTATCCTCACCAACCTTTCAAGTGGATCTTAGTTCGACTGGAGGATTCGGAAGTGATAAAAACGAATATCACTGCAGGTGCTCCAGAATTTATTGTTACTAATTATTAATAAACTTGTAACCTTTGTTAAAAGCAGGTTGGAAAAGGTACAGTTAATGGTGATGAAGCAGTCGGAACTCGAGATGAAAATTTTACCCAACGAAGATCATGAACTGGCTGCCGCTGGTGAAGTGCTATCCAGGTTTGATCAGCAAATTACGGATAAATAAAAGAAAAGGGGGGATTGTAATGAGTAACAGAAAGTAATTTGCTGATCAAGCACAGGAACATCTTGTTTGGTAAGAAAGCACAATTATAACACTCTCACCTCCATGCTCGCTTTCACTCACACACTTCGATCAGACCAGCCTGGACCACACGGCCTGGACCACGTGTTCCCAAGATCATCTGCTGCCTTCAATGTGGTGATTTCTTTCCTTCCCCCCCGCCCTCCTCTCTCTCTGTATTTCTCCCATTACTTTATGGTGTGCGTGTTGGATCGGATCCGAGGGACCTAGGTTGTTTTCGGGGATTCATTTCTGTAACTTTGCGTGGTTGCACCCCCCTGTGTCTTTGTTGTGCACCACGGTATCTTGGTGTGTTTATGCTTGCCGGAGCCAGAAATAAATACTGCTTTTGATATTCACCCTGGGAGTGACCTTATTGGCCTCTGGATCGCCACACAGACAAACGAATGCACTTCCCCACCCTGTCAGGGCCAGACACGAGCGTGTGGCTCATGGGTCCGGGTTGTGACAGTTCTCATACAAATTTACCAGGATATTTGGTTGAAGGCAATCGCTAAGCTGATGCTCTGGCAGCCCCTGTAATCATTCCAGATACATTACAACAAGCACGTATGTCACATGATTTCTATCACCAAGGTAGTACAGCCCTTAGGAAAATGTTTCAGTTAACTCAGGACCAAGCTCGGCAAATTGTACAGATGTGCCCTGATTGTCAATTAATCCCAAACACTACTTTTGACGGTGTAAATCCTTGTGGAATAGGTCCACCTGAAATATGGCAAACTGATGTAACACACATCCCCGAGCTTGGACATCTAAAATATGTACATGTATCAATTGACACCTTTCCTACCTGTATTGTTGCTTCCGCATACATGGGAGAGTGGGCAAAAGATGTAAAAAGCATTTATTATATGCAATTGCTCTTTTGGGGGTGCCAAAACCAGTAAAAATGGATAATGGCCAGGGATATATTTCTAATATAACAAAATCCTTTTTTCAACAAGAGGGAATCACACATCTCACGGGTATTCCTCACTCACTGACAGGGCAAGCCATAGTTGAACGAGCTCATGGTACATTAAAAAATATGTTGTTAAAACAAAAAAGGGGGAGCCTGGGATACTCCCCTCATGAGAGACTATTAAAAGCTATGTATGTTCTAAATTTTTTAAATCATTGCCAAGACAACATTCTCCCGATAGAGTGATATTTTATTGCAAAATCAAATGGTAACATGAGTGAAGCTAAAGTAATGATACGTAACTTAGAAACAAGACAATGGGAAGGTCCATGGCCATTAATAAGATGTAGACGAGGGTATGCTTGTGTCTCTACAGATCGTGGACCACGGTGGATGCCAGCAAGATGTATATGACCTGCATTGCAGTAATTGTGGGAATTTCATGTTGTGCAACCACCATTCCATGGATCCCTACACAATCCCAAGAAAACATCTGGGTAATCCTAGCCAATGCAGCACAGCAAGATTCATTGTGTTTGTCGGTAGCAACATCGAACAATCCATTTAGCACCTGTTTAGTAGGTTTGCTGATAGATGATGTTCTTTATTAGGTGTGATAAAAGTAGATTTTAGTAAATATTTTAGTTATATAAGCAAAAAAGTAACACTTATATAAAATGTTAATTCCTTACTTAGTGTGTGTAGAAATGATTTTATATGATATAATTACACATCTGCAAATACATCCAAATCCAACAACCTCTCCCTGCAATTACCAAGAGAACTGTATTTTATTTGAGGAGATAGAGCATGGGCAGGTATTCCTTCCTATATTTCAGGAGGCCCATGTATGTTAGGCAAATTTACATTATTAACTCCAAATATTTCTATGATTTTAATCCACACTTTGGCTCACCATCATCAAACAAATGCCACATTGGCAGCTTTATCTAGCCTTTTGATGAATTTATCAGACCATTCAGAATTTATACATAAAAGTATTAACACGTTAGAAGATTTAACAGAAAAATTGCAAATATAGAATGAATGGAATACATTTGCAGGACTTTTTGCTGGATTTGGACCTTGGATTATAAAGTTAGTCATGATAGGTTTTATGATTTTACTTGGCTGTTTTCTAGCATATTGATTTGTGTGCCCTGCTTAATCAAATTACCGCAAAGCTTGATTGATAGAGTGTTAAGGCAAATATTAGTAGTTCACGAAAACAAAAGAGGGGGAGATGTCAGAAGAGATGGTGAGCAAGAAATGACCACGAGTGTTGTTGGGCCTCTGGAGCAGAAGTACAGAATGTTTGATATACAGCGAGCTGCTGGCCTGAGAAGAATCAATATCAGTGGCAAAACCAAGAAGGCATGAAAACAATAACAGTGGTCATGAGGAGCTTGGAAGGAGGAAAACATGCTGTGGAAATTTTTATGAAGGACTTGTGGGACCGTTGTTGACATTTTCAGTAAGGTATAAATATGAGCTTGTAACAATAAACTTTGTCTTAGCTTGAAATGAAAGCTGAGTCCGTGCCTGTTAATACGCCACAACTTATAACAATATACTTAAGCTTTTCATTTGTAGTAAGGTTTACTATTTTAGAAATATAAATCTTGATACTAAGTAAAAATCACATACTGTCAATAAAAGTGCAATGAGCTCACATCCCTTTCATAGTGGTCTGGTGTTAAGTCAGACTGTTTCTCTCTTTGCCTTAAACATTTTGTCTGAAGACTGCTTGCTTGTGTGCCAGGTTCAGCAGAAGGGCAGTGCAGGAGTGGCCCCCACACTCCCTTGCTTTGCTGAGCTTGGGACCCAGGGCTGGCTGCAGTGGGGGGAGGTGATGCAGCGACGGTTGCTGCCCCCCACCCCACTCTCCCCCTTCCTCAACCGGCCAGATGGCCCGGCCTGACCCGCCAAAAAGACACGTGCAGATGGGGGTCAGACGGGCCTTATAAAAGGACTCACAAGGAACCAGGTGGGGCGTTCGATCGGTCGCTCTCTCTCACTCCCATGCTCACTTTCACTCCCACACTTTGATTGGACCAGCCTGGACCACGCAGCCTGTCACCACGTGTTCCCAAGATCTGCTGCTGCCGTCGATGTGGTGATTTCTTTCCTTCCTCTTCACTCTCTTTTTCTCTGTCTCCCTCCTGTTACCTTATGGTGTGCATGTTGGATCAGATCCGAGGGACCTGGGTTGTGTTCAGAAATTTGTTTCTGTAACTTTTGGTAGTTGCACCCCCATGCCTCAGCTATGTGCCCCAGTATCTTGGTGTGCTTATGTTTGCCAGAGCCAGAAATAAATACTGATACTGGGCTAGGTGAAGTACTTACAGGATAACCATTGTTTAGCAGCTCAGGATAAACACAAAGAAAGGACTAACCCCTTAGGGGAAAACAGAATAGTAATAATTTAGCCAAAGCAACTGACACTTAAAGAATAGCGGAATAGAAGCTGCTCACCCTTAAAGAATACACAGGATGACAGTTGTTTAGCTAAAGGAACATATTTCTATAAGCCTTTATGTAGGAAGGGGGCCTGTTGCTAGAAGATTTCTGATAAGCAGGACAAGTGATCTGGACCTGTGATAAGAGTGGAAAGCAACACTGATAAGGATGGCAAGGATCCAGAGAACACGTGCACAGGTTGAAGTTAAAGGGAGTTAAGACAATCGACTTCATCCCTGAGAAGACACTGCACAGGCACAAACAGGAAGAAGACTCTTCTCAAACTCATTATAATAAGAAGCAGGGAAAGGTTATGAATATGTATAGGCGTTTTTTGCATATGTAACAGTTTACTGTATAAAGCCAAGACAAGTTGCCACAATGGGCATGCATGTTGTTTTGGAGAAATAATTCTCCCGTGTGTCTCAGCACTGAATAAACATACCTACTTTATAACTTTATAAGTTATAGAGTCTTGATTCCACGTGTCAGTTTTGGCGAGCCAGGCAGGAGACTTTTCTGCCTGCTGCGGGACCGACTGTGGAGCGGACATCCTAGGGACAAAAAAAAACCCCCCACCCCCCCAAAAAAATGGGAAAAACTCCAAGCCTGCAGCTGTTGGTAGCCCTTCCACTGGCTTCTCCTCCTTCATTGTGAGATTTTCGCCTTTTGGTCTGCAGGAGTTAAGTGTTAAAAGCTTTCAGCAAGTGTTTGCCTGAGATAAGGATCCGGGACTGGGATAGAGAGAAGGGGGATTACAGTTCTGTAGTTGATGTGTGGAGAAAAAAAGGGTTAAAGAGACAGTATTGGCATTGGTGCAGTAAAAAGGACAATTTGAAAATGTGAAATAGTAAAGTTTATCTGCGGAAAGGGATATTTGGTGACATTTGGGAGGAAGATTGGGAGTGAGTCTTAAAACAGTGTAAGAGGAGATTTGAGTAGAAGCTAAGAAAGAGAGCAATAAAGAGTAAGAAACAACTTAAGGAGTCAAAAATGGGTAACACTCAGAATAAAGAAATTTTAAGGAAGAGTCCCCTTGGTTGCATACTGGCGCATTGAAGGGATATTGCTGGAACTGGGGGCACAGAGAATAAGAAGACCCTTATTAAATATTGTAGAAATATGAAATGATGATTTGTAAATGGTGGGATGGAATGTCAACTGCAATGTATTAGAAACAAGATTAACAGCTAGGATACTGACGACGACCCTTATGGTCTTGTCAGATAGAGTCGCTGAGATTGACCACTTGGATATGTCCACACCTTAATGACTTTGGGTGGGTTTGATCTCATCTCACCCTGGATATGCAATGAGGTTCCAGGAATGAAGTGTACTTGTCATTTCAGGGAAAATACGGATATGGAAACGATTCTGTATATATAAAGTTCTCTGAAATCACTGATCGGCAGAAGCACTCTGAGGACAAATCCTGAATCTTCTCCAGCGCTGAATAAAGTGTACCTGCTTTAATGGTTAAATTGAACAGTTGAGCGTAAGTTTCTTTGTTTCCGATTTGGTGACCCAGATGGGACCCTCTCTGCCCGGCTGCAGGACCCATTGAGAACAGGACTCTCTTGGGTACCCCTGGGGATTTCTCCAGAGAGACTCCTCAACTGGATCTCTGCAGGGGCAGACAAGGACCATCAGATAAAAAGGTATGCTTTAATTTTTTTTTTTTCAGTTTGAGGACCAGTCTGTTTGGTTTGGCTCTTCATAAGTCATTACTGTATAAGGCAGGGTGAGCATTTGACAGACTGCTAGTGTCTTATAGGCATACACTGAAGTCGTTTAGGTCTTAATTGTAAGAGGAGAATTGTTGGGTGGCAGCATACAATGAGCAGCCCAAGCACTGTGGCTGGGAGGAGTTGGGAAGCCATAGCCAGGGTCCTCAAGGTTATAAAAGGTTATAACGACTCTGTTGTGTTATGCAAATTAGGAAGCTAACTGTTGAAGGTGGGCTAAAGTTAAACAATTCTATAAAAGCAGAATGAATCCAAAATAAAACGGCTTCACTTGGATCACATTGGTCATTGCGTGTTGTCCCGTTTCTTCCGTCAAATGGCACCCAATGAGGGACCCTCAGATTGCGTGCCGAAGTTGCCTTGAACGACTGAAGACGCGGCAGAGGGTACGGAAAAGCCGACCGTAGGTGAGTGCGGTCCCCGGCACTCGGGAAAAAATTTTCAAGGGCTGCGCAGCTTAAAGAATTGAGGAAACTCGCCACTGGCCAGGCGAGCGGTCGGGGAGGAGATGGGGCAGGCGCTTTCTTCCGAGGATAAGGCTCGGATAGAATCTGCGCAGAAGCTCCTCCAACATATGCTCTCAGTGAGAGGAATTACTTACGAAAAAGCTGCGTTGCAGTCTATGTTAACATGGGCTTATCAAAGCGGCGTTGTTACAACGACCACTGCCCTATTCGAGGAAGAAACTTGGGAGAAAATGGGACAAAGACTGTTTGATGAATGCTCGAAAGGAAATAAGAGCCTTTGGCAGTATCTTACTCTTTGGCGATTAGTTAAAGAGACATTGTGTGATATGAAAGTCCAGCAAGAAGTTGCGGCATCGGCTTATGCTGCTGTGCATAGGAATCAAGAGAACAGTGGTGGTTCATTTGCATCTGCATTATCATTCAGTGAAAGTAATTTACCCAGGCAAGCACCACCACCACCACCTTCCAAAGACTGGCCTTCTCCCCCATTTCCCCCAGTGGAAGAACATGAGGAGGTTCACGCTACCAAAGGTGAAGGACATAAAGGTCCTCCTTGTCCTCCTCCTCCAGAAAGTCCTTCAATTAATTCCTTAGAGGATTCGTTTAGTGAGGACTCTGAACGTCCTGTGTCGCCCTCTCCTGAGTGTTTCAATTTCAGACAAGAATTTGATAAACTGCTGGCAAAGCTAGAAGAAATTCGAATTCGCCAGGAAAAGGAGAGCCGTCCACCTGAACCACCTCTGCCCGATTACCCAGGAATGCAGTCACGACCATCGATGGGGTTTGACACCGGGACTGGGGGGACCAGGTGGCGGGGACCGGGAGCGCGTTGGCAGGGGGTAATTAGGGACACGGTTTTAGAAGGGGTAACTGTGGAAGAGTATCCTGTATTGTTAAATACACAGACGGGGCAAGTGAATGGGAACCATTCGATTGGAAATTACTAAAAGAAGTCAAGGCTGCTTGTACACAATATGGTTTGCAATCACCATTTACACAGGGTTTATTAGATTTTATATTTACGGGTCATACCCTTTGTCCTGCAGATATTCGGCAATTAGTTATGTTAATATTATCCCCATCTCAGCGCCTTGCCTTTTATCAAGCTTGGGAACATTTGTGTGATCAGGAAGCGGCCACTTATTGTTGGGATGAGAGGGTGCGGCCTCATCGTGCCTCTGAGCTCCGACCCCTGTTTGAAACAGAAGTTGCTTATGAGGGAGAGGACAGGATTAGAGTTTCTCAGCAAGAACTTGAGGGAACTTACAGTTCATCGGATGCAGCCCCAGAGTCCGAGCGGGTGGCTCGAGCAGGTCCTATTGGTGAAACAGAAGGCATCACATCACTGCTTTTGAACGGCAGTGGGGGGTGTTGTCAGATGGGTTTTTCTAGTTCGCAGCATGAGGCTCATTGTTTTTGGGAGGAGGGGGTGATGAAATCGGATCCTATTCCCGATTCTGATCCCGAACTCCAACCCCTGATCATTATTAATGATGGGGTGGCAGAATCTGATCTTGCTCTTGATGCAGATCCTGATTTCAAACTCCAACCCCCAATTGTTATTGATAAGGGGGAGAAGTCTGAAACCTCTGCTGTAGGGAAAGCAAATGCATGTGCCCTAAGGGAGCTGGCTGGATTGCAGGAGCTTGAGGGAGCACTGTGCTTTGTGATTAAAGCAGGATTCTGCTGGGGTAGAGGAAATAGGGAGCAGAATGATGAGATTGAAATCCCTATTCCTGGAATAGGAGAGGGGTTTCTCCAATATTTAATGCCTGACCTGCCCCTATCTGACCTACGTTGGTTGGCAAAATCGGCAGCCCCCAGACAAAAGCAGCTGCTTTGACAAAGGAACTAATAGCCACTACTATAGCCCCTGTTGGAAAGAGGACCAGCCCCCCCAGGCTGAGAAAACCAGTGGAGCTATCGTTAGCCTAGCCAAAAAGCAGCCACTGGGCTTACTTTGCGCTGCTCACAAAAAAAACAAACGAGGGGATTTATTGGCTACTTTCTCCCTCAGCAAATCAAGATACTGCCCAGGACAGCCTGTCCAGGGGACCCTCCCAAATTCAGAGAGGCATCCCTTACTTTAAAAAAAAAAACAACAAAAAACAAACCAACATAAAAAAACAAACCCCACTTAATCTATATGCATGGGTAGCCACCGATGCCCATGAAAAGGACTACAAAATAAATACACGGTGGATTGGTAGCATTATTAGGACAAGACGTGTTGTCTCAAATGGGGGCACGATTGGTATCAAATTTTGGGGAGTGACCACTGATGGGCAGCTGGACAAAATCATAGGAAAAAAATTTTAGAAGCTAATGTAACTCATTATGTGGCAGATAACCAATAATGTAGTGAGACCCCAGAAAGTGACTATACATACTAACATAAAAACATTAACTGATGTCCAAAAATTAATGGGAGATATCCAGTGGGTTCGATCGCTGACAGAGATTGCAAATGATGATCTTCAACCATTAATGGATTTATTGGGAACCACTTGTTCAACAAATGATAAACGGCATTTAAATAGTAATCAGAAAATAGCATTGGATAAAATAGTGGAAAAAATCTTAACAGCTAATGTTGTCTGTTATATAGCAGATAAACCTTTAGAATTAATTTTGATCAATTCTGGCCAGGAACGGAAACACCCATTAGGTCTTTTAGGACAGACACTTAAGAAATTTCGAATCATAGAATGGATATTTTTACCGTATCAGCCGAAAAATACTGAGGCCACTAGACTGGAACTTTTTGGTCAATTAATAATGAAAGGCAGGAAAAGATGTTTGGAATTATCTGGGACTGAACCTTCACGAATTTACCTGCCAATTAATAAGGGATATTTGGATTGGCTTATGGAACATTCAGAACCTATTGGGATTGCATTAGCAGATTTTATGGGAGAAATTAGCAACACGTATCCGATTAGCAAATTGATTCCTTTGATACAAAACCAAACCTTTGAACAGATACCGATGCGATCTGAAACGCCAGTGAAAGGCATTACATTTTTTACAGATGCAGGAAAGAAATCTGGTAGGGCTGCTATTACCTGGCAAAAGCGAGGACAATGGAACCAGAAGTTAATATTTACACAGCCAGGTGATTCATTACAAACTATGGAGCTACGAGCAGTGGTTTGGGTATTTCAACAATATACATCACAGCCTATTAATATAGTTTCTGATTCATTATATGTTGTAGGTACTGTTTGTAGAATAGAACGGGCTATGATAAAAGAAGTTAAAAATGCAGTTTTGTATGCCTTATTGTTACAATTGCTGTACCTGTTGGAGCAACGAGAGCATAAGTATTTTATTACTCATATACGAAGCCATCAACCTGATTTTGGCCTGGCAATTGGGAATAATCGTGCCAATCGCCTTGTTGCTGCAGTTTGGAATGATCCTCGAACAAATCTCTTTTTACAAGCCAAAGCCTCACCAAAGTGCTAAAGTACTTAAACGACAATTTAATATTCCTCTGTTTGATGCACAAGGTATAATCAATTCTTGTCCATATTGTCAAAACCAAGGTATGGGATTAGGATTTGGAATAAACCCCAGAGGGCTTCAAGCCTTACAATTATGGCAAATGGATGTGACCCATATTCCAGAGTTTGGGCGATTGAAATATGTGCATGTCTCAGTAGATACTTTTTCTATGGCCATATGGGCCACGGCACAGACCGGGGAATCTGCAAAACACGTAATTAAACACATGTATGCTGCTATAATGGCATTAGGGATACCTCAAATGATAAAAACAGATAATGGGCCAGCTTATGTCTCTCAAAAATTTTAACATTTTTGTGTTCAATGGGGAATCCGTCATAATACGGGTATCCCACATTCTCCAACGGGTCAGGCAATCAATGAGCATTCTCATGCAACCTTGAAGTCCCTTTTGCAAAAACAAAAAGGGGGAGGAGATGTATTACCCCCTAGTGAAAGAATTGCAAAAGCGACTTGTGTGTTAAATTTTTTGCGCCTCACTGGAACTAGGAATAGCCCTCCAATCGTAATTCATCATCGATCACTGGAATCAGGATTGAATAACCAGGACCAGCAAGGTATCAAGGTACAATAGAAAGACTGGGACTCAGGTGAATGGAAAGGACCTGTTGAACTAAAAATGACAGGAAGAGGTTATGCTTGTGTCCTAACAGATACTGGACCTCGCTGGGTGCCACAAAAGTGGATCAAGCCCTGGAAAGAAAGGAAGACGACGGAGCAAGAGGACCTCACATCGGAAGAAGAAACTGGGGTGGTCTTTTGACAGAAAAGGGAATTTGGAATAACGGTTCTGAAAAGGCTCTTCCACCCGGATATTTTCTAATCTGTGGTGACAGAGCATGGGGCAGAATACCCAGCAATCCAGTTGGTGGACCTTGTTATTTGGGAAAGTTAACGTTGTTTACACCAAGTATACAATACGTTTTTGGAGTTTTGAGGAAAATTTTTTTGCCAGTTTATTAGCCCCAGGAGTTGCAACTCTTGAAGCTGTGTCACAAGTCAAGAAAATGGCTTGTTGGAGTCTTAAAGCAAGGATTGTTTATCTTGATTGCCATTATTGTAGTTTTAAGTGTTTTGATGCTTTTAATGGTGCTTGGGTCGCTCAAAAAGAAAACGGGGGAATTGTTGGGTTTGAGTTGTCCTGAATGTAAGATCCAGGACAACAAGGAAAGATCCACCTATGCAGTGCAAGTGATTTGCGGCTGGGAGACAGAATACAGAACCCATGAGATGGGAGGCTGGCAGAGTGGCTGCACTTTAAAGAAAAGCCAGCTGGGATATATTTTAGATCATTAAGATCTCAGATTATAAGGGGATCGGTAGTCCACTGAATGGTGGACAAACAGAAAAACCCTGACAAAAACTTTTGGTAATCAGTGGTGGCTGGTGTATAAGCTCGATTATGGGGAAAAGTGGCCATAACACCTTGTTGTAAATAATGTTGTTCTTGAGGTGTGAGGAGAATTGGGAGAAGTAATGTGTGCAGATATGTTTTCCAGTTTGCAAAATCACCTGGAGTGGCAAGAGAACGCGGCAAGAGAATGGGTTCCAGGATTAAGAAATAATCAATGCGCATACTGTAGAGGAATCAGGACTGGGTGTTGCAGCTGAGCTTGAATGGCAGGGACCTGGGGAAATTACCCTAGAGGATCCAGTGGTTAAAATAAAGCTGGGGAATACAGGTAAAGAGGTTATATTTTGATAGATACAGGAGCCTCTGTGTAAACTAGCAATTGATTCCTGCAGATAAAAATAAAATATTGTGATTGTAATAGGAGCTACTGGCCAAACTGAAAAAGCATCCTCTATGCTGTCTGCTAAATATGAATTGGGAAAACAAGTAGCTATATATGATTTTTGTCAGGACCCCCTAGACCATTATTGAGAGGAGACTTATTAAAGCAGTTAGAGACAGAAATAATATTTGGAGCAGGAGGTAGAAAATTTAAAGTGAGAGATCATCAACTAATCCAAGTATTGAGTTTGTCTTTAAAACAGGTGGAAAAGAAACACCAGTAAGAGCAGAGATTTTGGAACAGGTTTATCCAGGCATGTCGGCTTCTGAGATATCTGGCAAGGCCAGAAATGTGGAGCATGTGAATGTAAAATTGGCCCTTGTGAATGTCAGGTAATACCCTCTGCGATTAGAAGATTGCAAGGGGATAGAAATGATTATTGGCGATTTTTACAACTGAGATTACTAAAAGAATGTAAATCAGAATATAATACTCCAATATTGCCTGTAAAGAAACTAGATAAAAGGTTATAGGTTGGTGTAAGATTTAAGGGCCAAGAATAAAATTGTAAGAAGAACTACATCCAGTGGTGGCAAATCCCTATACTTTGCCGACCAATTAAAAGATCAGTTGTGGTTTACCGTACTGTGTGGAGACATTTTACAGAGAAGAAGGCCTGGATGCTGTGGGACTGATTAATACTGAGCAATTCTAACAAGGCCTTGAAACAGAGAACTGAAAGATAAACAAGGGCCACTTCGGTGAGGAGAAAAGACAGCTTTCTGATAAGCAAAGGCCAGCTGAAAGGAATACAAGAGCTAGTTTGGTGGGAACGAGTACCAACTGAAAGAAAAACAATTAAAGAGAACTATCAACATAGTTAATTTTAGTGTAACTTGTTTTTTTAACATGCACGGTAGTTTAGCCAATAATATGTTAGTAATAGCTTTATGGACAGTTACCTTTAGCCAATAATACACTGTAGGTACCCTCATAGGCACCCAGTTATGTAACTAAAAAGGGTTTATAAAGAAACACTTAAGCTCAATAAAATGTCTACGATCCATCAGATTGAAGTCTGTGTGATTAATCCCCTCAGTACTGGAAACATGGGACTGGAGGACTGTGAGCAATGGACCGTAAGTCTATTGAACTTTTGGATTGAGTGGGTATCAGGTCTCTCAACAGAAGGCTCAATCTATGCAAAGACAAGTTACTTACCTTAGATTCGAGATCTCCAGAGGACATAGAGAGTTCGGAACAGCCCGGAAGGAAGCTATTTGCTGCACACTCATGCCAGGAATGGTAAAAGAGCTCAGAATCTTTCTGGGAATGACAGGTTGGTGTAATATTGTGAATCCAGCATCTTTCCTTAGCGGAGTCACTTTGGAACCAGTAATACATGATACTCCAGCGGTCCAGATTTAAAAGAAGACCTACTTATGGATGCGGAAGATTCCTGGTACACAGATGGAAGCAGCTTTGTGAAATAAGGACATCACAGGACTGGGTATGCTGTGACCACCACTAGGGAAGTGATCAAGGCAAAACCATTGCCCCCAGGAACATCAGCCCAGAAAGCAGTGATGATCATCCTAACTGGAGTATTGGAGTGGACTACAAAGGTCACCAGAGAGGTAATACTGACTGGAAAACTGGTAACAAATTGGAAGGAAATTCTGAGGCCAGAAGGGCTGCAGAAAAAGGCAGAAGTAATATCTGCTTTGATTCCAGACGGTAACCTTCAAATCCCTGATTCACATTTAAAATTGGAGAAATATTCAAGGGAAGATAGAAACTTGATTATCAATATGGCAGGAAGGTAAGTAGTTAATGGGTGGTTTTATGTTCCAGATGGACAAATAATGCCATCAGGAGTGCTATGGAAATTGGGCTTAGAGGAGCTAAAAATGAAGCAACAAAAAACTCAGAGAATACCAAAACAAACACATTGGGGCACAGATGTTCTGTATAAAAAATAGGAATGCAAATATATCCCTCTGAACTCCCAATAGAAAAGGGGGGGGTATTGGTATTTATTAGTATTAACAGATACTTTCTCAGGTTGGCCAGAAGCTTTTCCTTGCAGGACAAATAAAGCAGAAGTCACAATTGTATTATTGAATGAAATTATACCTTGTTTTGGAGTGCCTGCAGTAATGTCATCAGGTAGGGGTACATATTTGTGCTAAAGTGGTAACAATTTTAAGAACTGATTGGCAGTTACATCCTCCATACTGACCACAGGCTAGTGGCCAGGGGGAGAAAATGCAAGAAGCCGATTTATATTGGTATCAAGCACTTCCTTTGGCCTTGTTTAGGAATCAACCCAAGGTCCAAGGAAAGCATTAGCCCTGTATATATAATTGCAGTATACAGGAGAAGATCTCACAGAATTGGGTGAATTTGTCTAATTGGCTAACAAAACCAGAAAAACCCAACAAAAAAAAAAAAGGAAAACAAACAAACAAAACGAAAAACCAAACCAAAATAAACCAAAACCAAGCTGCATGGGCTAGAGGTTTAGATCAATCTGTACATCGTTTTACATCTGGGGATGAATTTTATGTGCTGTCTTCCAAGTACTGGAGACACATAGTACTTGGAAGAAACATCAACTTTGCCAGAAGTTGGAATCAAATAAATATTTTGAGAAGATGTTAGAAAAGGAATCTTCATGTTAAGAAGTAAAAGAATTTACTAACTTTCTAGAAAAGGGGGGATTGATACTGGGCTATGTGAAGTACTAACAGGATAACCATTGTTTAGCAGCTCAAGATAAACACAAAGAAAGGACTAACACTTAAGGGTAAACAGAATAGTAATAATTTAGCTGAAGCAACTGACATTTAAAGAATAGTAGAATAGAAGCTGTGATGTGCAGGCATATGATATAGGGGAAAAAGTTAGAAAAACTTAGAAGGCTTAGCTCACTGAAATATGCACTGTCTGCTAGAAAAGGTCTTGAAGACACTGGATGTTGATAAGGGAGGAGCTCATTCGCAGACGTTCACTGATAAGGGAAAGCTGGAATGTGGACAACAGCAGAAAGCTGACTGCATCCGTCTCTGCAGTCTGCGCCTGTGCACAGATCGGGTTCAGGGACAATTCATGAGGAAGATGAAGGCTACTTCAGCCCTGAGCCCCCGACCACGACACCGCGCCTGCACGAGTATGGGAGAAGCTTCTCGAATCTAATTATAATAAGAAACAGGGAAAGGTCATGAATATGTAATAGGCGTTTATGAATAGGCATGTCTTTATACTATAACTATCTGCTTGTTAGACCATACTGTGTGCGAGTTAGGAGGATTACCCCCTCGCACCTGCTGGCGAGTAAACACATACCTACTTTATAACCCTTAATGGAGTTATAGAGTTGGATTCCTCAAAACAATTTGGCGACCCAGGTGGGACACCCTCTCTATCCGGCTGCAGGACCGGTGGGGAGCGGGATGTTCTAGGCACCACCGGACTATTTCTCTGGAGAATCTCCCATCCCCATCCGGTTGCCGTGGGGAGAGAGACGGCCCATCAGTGGGCAGACAAGGTATGTGACTTGCGGATACGGATGCCTGCAGGGGAGGTAGGGGATGAGTCTGTAAGTTGTGTATGGGACACACGATGGCGAGGAGCTAGATTGCTCGCCCCTGGAATTGTTGGGTCCAACGGGACGCGTAGTGAGGTGAGCTGTGAGGGGTCCTATAGCTTGCCAAGACCTTGGAAGGCGTCTGAGGCTGGGGATAGCTATCATTGTATTTTAAATGTTGTATGTGCCCGGTACCGTGTGTGGTTTGGATATCCATGACGTCGTAAATTGTGGATCCATTTTGACTGGTCGTAACTAACACTATGTGAGTTGGGCTGGCCCTGAAACGAATGGCTGTGTGTTTGAGACGCAGCATCCCTGCGAAGCGAGTGAGGAGTTCTGATTGTTGTGTGTTGTTAATTTGTTCTGTGCTCCGTGAATTGCTTAATGTATGATAGAGTGCTGGAGTTTGGCAGGAATTTAAAACTTTAGATACTAGTGGGGAGAGAAGCGGGCATGTCAGAGTGGGCTCGAGCTGCCGACCTGTGCCACCAAGGAGTTTCAAGTACTATGCAGGTAAAACTAGGCAGGACAGCTTGCTCACTCTGAAAAGCAAGGGATGCTGCCAGAGACAAAACGCTTGAAGCTTCAAACATTTCTAAAACTTACAAATTAGTTTTGAAAATATCTAGCAAAAAGGAAAAGAGAAAAAAACAAAAAGGAAAAACCCAGCCTTGTGGCTCTGTGTGTGTGTATGGGTGCCCCCTCTTCTGCTTTTTTTTGAGTCCGCGGGAGATAAACATGTTATCTCTGTAGGGAGATACTGGGCTATGAGCAATTCTATTCGCATAAGAATAATGAGCAAACCAGCTATTGTAGGGATTCCTAAACAGGCTTTATTAAAAGATGGGAGAAATTATCCTTAAAATTTTAAGAGTGCCAACTATTGATTTATCCAAAATTTGTTGTGTGATTATTTCTGCAGACAGTTTTATTGTGTATAATTGGGGAACAATACATTCAGGTTTAGTATATGTGTGCATATATTATGTTTATCACTAATGTAAGAAAGGTAGAACTACTACCTAATCGGCAAGGACAAAACTTAATGTAATTTAATGGAAAGTATTATCAGTAGTGGAAAAGAAAGTTTGGTTCCAGAAATCGGGGACCTTGAGGGGGAAAGACTGGGAACGGGTTAAAGAACAGTGTAAAGAAAGGTTTTAGTGAAAACTGAGAAAGAAAGAGGTGCAACTAAGGAAAAGGCGAACTAAAGAAACTAAAAATGGAAAACAAAAAGAGCCCTCTGGGGTGTGTATTAACACATTGGAAGGATGTTTTTTGGAACTGGGAGCACTGAAAACAAAAAGACCCTTATTAAATATTGTAAACAATGGTGGCCGTTTTACAAATTAGATGATGGGGCAAAGTGGCCACTTAATGAGACGATAGATTATAACACCCTCTTACAACTAATACTGTTTTTGAGGAGAGAAGGAAAGTGGTATGAAGTGTCTTACGAGGATATGTTTTTAACCCTCCATAACAATCTGGAGTGATAAAGGGACTGTGGAATTGTGCCCCCACAGGACCCTCTGGCACTCTCCCTTGAATGAGAAAATAACAAGGAATCTGGAGGTAAACTGAGGCGGTGTTGTTCAGCGTGCAGCATCGGACAAAAGTAGACAAAGTTAAACAAAACTCACCAGGCACCAGAACAGGATATAACTGATCTGTTTAAGCCTCCCCCTCAATCACAGGAACAAGACACTAACTCGGAAAGGACCCCCACTCCTCCAGATAGCCCTGTATCCTCCCACATCAGAAAAAGTCTACTCCAATGGTCCTGCAGGCAGCTCTCCGGGAGGCAGTAGGACCTGATAGAGGGCCAATACTAATCAAGGTAACTTTTCCACCGTCAATTTAGAAGCATGGGAAGTGTTGCCCGAAACTACCGGAATGATCCGGTAAGTGTAGCCAAACATTTTCAATTTATTATAAGACAGCACAACCCCGATAGGGGCGTTCTACAGTTATTATTGGAGTGTTTGACAGAGACACAGAAACAATTAAACAGTCTTAAAGACTGTGGGGGATTTGGCTGAAGATTATTATAAACGAGAAGGGGTGGACATTAAAGATTATTTCCCTCTTCAAGACACAAAGTGGGATGCAAATAGGAATGCCCATAAAGAAAGGCTACAAGCATATCAGGGGTGGATTCTGGAAGGGATGGAGAGAGCCATTCCCAAAATAACAAACTGGTCAGTATTATATGCAGTTAAGCAAGGTCCTTCCGAGTCACCATCTGAATTCCTGGATTGATTAAGGGACACAATGTCCCACAGCACACCACTGGATCCTGGGTCAGAGGTAGGAATACAACAACTAGTTTCTTTGTTCTTGGGTCACTCAGCAGGGGATATCAGGCATAAATTTCAAAAGCTGCGTTCCACAGAAGATAGGAACCTGCAAGTATTGTTGGATGAGGCGAAAAAGAAATGAAAGAAAGCGGAGTAATCAGAAAGGACAGATAGTGGCCCATGTGAAGGAGGATTGAGGGAGATCTGGGAAATCCACCCTAGCAGATCCTCTGGTTCTAATGAAGCTAGGGAAAGAGTAAAAGAAGGTAGAATTTTTATTTGATGCCAGGGCAACATATTCAGTTTTAAACCAAGCTTTGAAACCCCTAGGAAATGACTACATGATGGTAAAGAGAGCAACTGGCCAAAGCGGAAAACCATATTTTTGCAAACCTTTGATATACAAATTTGGGAAACAATGGGGTACACACCAATTCCTGTACATGCCCCAGTTCCCCAAAGGAACTCTTGGGGAGAGATTTATTAGAACAATTAGGGGCTGTGATTAAATTTGAAAAAGGAGAAATTACTCTGGAGGTGAATGATCAACAATACATACAAATAATGAGCTTATCTCTAGCTAGTGTGCCCACAGGAGGAAAGGTCAATGAGGTAATTATGAACCAGGTATACCCTGGGGTATGGGCCACTGATGTGCCCGGAAAAGCAAAGAATGGTCCACCTGTGGAGGTCAAATCAAAGAAGGGCGGCAGCCAGTGAGAATTAAATAAGATCCCCTAAAGAGAGAAGACAGGGAAGAAATTCGGCCAATACCTGTCTGTAAGCCTGATGGATCATACCAAGTGGTCCAGGACTTATGAGCTGTAAATAGAATAATAAAGACCTCTATTCGGTGGTGGCAAACCCATATACTCTATTGACTGTATTGACACCTGAACTAACCTAGTTTACCATTTCAGACCTGAAGGATGCCTTCTTTTGCCTCCCTCTCCATGAGGCCAGCCAGAAAATATTTGCATTTGAAGGGGAGAATCTCAAAAGCTGATGCAGAAATCAGCTTACTTGGACAGTGTTACTGCAGGGTTCAAAACAGCCCTACTATATCTGGCAATCAACTTGCAAAAGATCTTGAGTCCTGAGAAGCCCTGTCTGAGGAAGAAAAACTGTTACAGTACATGGACGATATCGTGATTGCCACCAGGACAAGGGACGCTTGCATGACCTGGACGGTGAGTCTATTGAATTTTCTAGGACTTCAGGGATATCGGGAATCCAAGAAGAAGGCCCAGATAATGCAGCGCAAGATGATTTAACTGGGCTACAAAGTCAGTGCTGGACAGAGGAACAAGCCCGAAAAGAGGCAATATGCAAACTCCGAGACTGCAAACAGTGAGTTATGAATTTTCCTGGGAATGACTGGGTGGTGCTGACTGTGGCTGGACTGCTTGTTAAACTCCTGTACACACTAACAACCACTGAACAGAAATACCTTCAAAGGAATAAAGAAGCTATACAGGCCTCTGAACTACTGAAAAAGGCCCTGATGTCGGCTTCAGCCTTGGGACTCCCAGATGTGAGTAAGCCATTTCTCTCCTCTAATATTGGCACAGAATCCGGGCCCGTATCGCCGAGCAGTTGCATACTTTTCCAAGCAATCGGCCGCAACTGCAAAAGGTTGGTCTGGATGCCTGTGAGCGGTTACAGCTGTAATACTAGATATCCAGGAAGCCTGAAAATTCACCCTGGGCCAGAGAATGATTATGTTGGTGTCCCATACAATATCTGCTGTATTGGAAGTGAAAGGTGGACACTGGCTTCCCTACAAAGGTTCTTGAAATACCTTTTGAAAGAGGTATTTGAAAAGGTATTTGAAAAGACGTTCTTGAAAAAACAGCTGCTCACCCTTAAAGAATACACAGGATGACAGTTGTTTAGCTAAAGGAACATATTTCTATAAGCCTTTATGTAGGAAGGGGGCCTGTTGCTAGAAGATTTCTGATAAGCAGGACAAGTGATCTGGACCTGTGATAAGAGTGGAAAGCAACACTGATAAGGATGGCAAGGATCCAGAGAACACGTGCGCAGGTTGAAGTTAAAGGGAGTTAAGACAATCGACTTCATCCCTGAGAAGACACTGCACAGGCACAAACAGGAAGAAGACTCTTCTCAAACTCATTATAATAAGAAGCAGGGAAAGGTTATGAATATGTATAGGCATTTTTTTGCATATGTAACAGTTTACTGTATAAAGCCAAGACAAGTTGCCATGATGGGCATGCACGTTGTCTTGGAGAAAAAATTCTCCTGTGCATCTCAGCGCTGAATAAGCATACCTACTTTATAACTTTATAAGTTATAGAGTCTTGATTCCGCGTGTCAATACTACTTTTGATAATCACCCTGGGAGTGACCTTATTGGCCTCCAGATCGCCACACAGACAAACAAATCCACTTTCCCCCCAGTCAGGGCCGGACATAAACGTGTGGCTTGTGGGTCTGGGTTGTGACTTTTTTGGCGTATTTGGCAGGATCTGTCTGTTTGTAACGGCGACAGGGTGAAAGAAAATTGTGATTTCTGGCACGGTTATGATTGCTCCCTGGGATGTGCCCTGTTTCTATTTCTCCCATTTGTCTCTGGCTTTGTTGGGGATGCTTGGAGCCCTGGTAGCTGCTGTGTGGGTGGTTGCTCAGAAAGGGAAGTTGGAGAGACTCAAAATTATGAGAGAAAATGAAGCGTTGCAAACAGTGAATGAGTCGTTGGAGACAGACCTGGAGTCAGAGTGGGCAGCTCTGCGGAGAGCACAAGAGGCACTGGCTGATATAAGGAGATTTTGCGAGGTACAATAGAAGACGATTTTGCACGAGAAAAGAGGCTGAGATTACAGTTCCTCGAGGGTCGTTGGGCCGGTAGGGAAACTGGTTTTTCGAGTTTTACCGTGGAGACGGCTGATCGGGCTGGGAAAGCGGCCACCTATTGTTGGGATGAGAGGGTGCTGCCTCATCCTGCCCCCGAGCTCCGACCCCTGTTTAAAATAGAGGGTATTTACGAGGGAGAGGATAGGATTAGACTTTCTCAGCAAGAAGTTGAGGGACTCTACAGACTGGGAATTCTTTTGCCGTTGGATGCAGACCCAGAGGTGGAGTACGAGGCTCGGCAGCAGGGCGCTGGGGGTGAAACACAAGGCATCGGGTTTCGCTGCTGGGCGGTGGGGGGTGTTGTGAGACTGGTTTTTCCAGTTCGGAGCATGAGGCTCATTGTTTTGGGGAGGAGGGGGTGGTGAAATCGGATCCTATTCCCGATTCTGATCCCGAACTCCAACCCCTGATTATTATTAATGACGGGGGTGGCAGAACCTGATCTTGCTCTTGATGCAGATCCTGATTTCAAACTCCGACCCCTAATCATTATTGATAAGGGGGAGAAGTCTGAAACCTCTGCTGTAGGGAAAGCAAATGCATGTGCCCTAAGGGAGTTGGCTGGATTGCAGGAACTCGAGGGAGCACTATGCTTTTTGATTCAAGCAGTATTCTGCTGGGGTGGAGGAAATAGATTTTGGGAGCAGAATGATGAGATTGCAATCCCTATTCCTGGAATAGGTAAGGGGTTTCCCCGACATTTAATGCCTGGCCTGCCCCTATCTGACCTACATTGGTCCGCAAAAAAGCGGCAGCCCCCAGACAAAAGCTGCCCCCCTACTCCAGAAAAGAAAACACCTGCAGCCCCTTTGACAAAGGGAACAGTATGGGCTACTATAGCCCCTGTTGGGAAGATGACCAGCCCCCCCAGGCTGAGAAAATTAGTGGAGCTATCCTTAGCTGAGCCAAAAAGCTGCCAGTGGGCTTATTTTGCACTGCTCACAAAAACCAAACAAGGGGATTTATTGTCTACTTTCTCCCTCAGCAAATCAAGATACTGCCCAGGACAGCCTGTCCTGGGAAGCCTCCTAAATTTAGAGAGGCATCCCTTACTTTAAAAACCCCACTTAATCTATATGCATGGGTAGCCACCGATGCCCATGGAAAGGACTACAAAATAAATACACGGTGGACTGTTCCTTCTTTTTAAAATTGGTTCTGTCTTGGATCGAGTTTTCTTTTCCTTTGTTTTAATTAGGGAAAAGCCAACCAAACAACAAAAACTGGATGATCAACTATCAAGCCATGTGGACCGAGGACATGCCCTGACATGCCGTGCCATAACCTCTGACAATGAAGATGGGCTGAGACCTTTCCAACAACTGTTGATTTTGTCTTTGTGTTCAATATGATCAATGTTGCTATACCTGCATTGAGATTTATTTATTTATTTGTTGCCAGAATTGTTGATTTTGTGTTTATTCAGTATGGTCAATGTGGCTACTTTCACTATACACTATTACAGAATTTTGGATTTTCCCTAAGTTGAATATTTGTTTCATAAGAAAGTTGCATCTTTCTCTATTAATATCCTCTGTTAATGCTATTATTGCTCCTCAGGAAGAGACATCTAGACCCACCGATGTCAACTGGAAGCAAGAAAGTGGTGGTGACAGATACTCCTGAGGATGTCATCATCGCACAGTTTCGTGAATTCTGTCCCTGGGACCCAAAATTCTATCCTTTGGAGAAACCAGATCACTATGAGGCTTTACACATGCCTCAAGTTTCTTAATACTCTGGTTTTAAGCCACCTAAATTTATTTGAACCAGTGGGATTCTGGTTACAAAATGGAATTGTAAAATTTTTTTGGGAAAATAAGTGGCACCCCTTTGAGTGCTCCAAAATTATTATTGTTTGTGGGTTATGCATTTGTGGGAATATATGCTGGTCTAACGATGTGGCCTTATCGGGTTGTTAGGGAGAAGTTTGGAATACATCAAGGTCAAGAAGCAGCTACAGCATGAGAACAAGAAGACAGTCTACGTGCAAGACTACTTATACAAAAACTACTAGGGGAAACTTTGGGCTTTAGCCAAGCATTACGTAAACATTAGACAAGATAGCAGAAAAGTACAAAAGGCTTGCTTGCTTGCTAATAAATGACTTGATTTCCAATCATACCGGTTGTCTGTGTTCTTGTCCGGAGTACCTGCATGGGTTCAGTCTCCCACAAATGGTGTCCAGCGACATGATAGTGTTAGCAGAATGACAAACACATAACCACACTAGGAGGTTATATGTGGTGCTTTATTTCGAGGCCCCGGGAACCAGGGGTACGCACCCAGATCTGGTTCCAAAGACCGTCACATCGCGTCCGCTTTTTATTCTCTAAAAGTTTCGCAATCTATTGTATATTCAACAGGTTACTTCATTATCTAATACATATGCATAGGTAGGTTACTTCATCGCCTTATTGTGACATCAGTCTCTATTGCGCCTGCGTAGCCCCCTCTGGTGGTCGTCCTGATGAAGTAAGTAGTCTTCCTCAGATGAAGTAAGTAGTCTTCCTCGCATTGTCTTTATTACATCTTGTTCTTTTGGCAAACTCGTCGGTTTTTCTTGGCTGGACCCGCACTTATCTCCACTTGACCGCTCAGGTATATCTTTCTTGCCTCCTGAAACCTATTCTTCTGTCCTTCACAAGATTTATGATGGTCTTTTGGCTGTTGCAGGTGTATGTTCTACTTGGGTAGGGTAGCTAGTATGTACTTTTCCTAAGCACACCTGGATCCTATTGTCACATGAGGTCCTTTGAGCAAGTACCTTGGGGTCTGTTGCTAGGATACGTTAAGAATCAACAGAATCATGAAATTTTACATTCAGTCTTAGTTCCTGATTAGTCGATGATCAGTGTTTTATCCTACTTTAAGTGTAACTTTCCTAGCATTTCCCCCCTTTGAAAATACTTCACCTTAGCAAGTATTTTCATTTTATGTAACTGTTTCTTGGTAAGTTGATGGGGGTATTGGGTGCTGTGGATATTCTCGTGTCACTGCTCCAATAATTTTGTGTGTCCAGTTTTGTTTGCGAGTAATTTCTCTCCGGATACACAAATACACCAGATAGATTGTAAGGTATATAAGCAAAAGTGTGAATAACGTTTGAATGAGAGAGTGTATCCAGCCAGTAAGATGGATGCCTAATCTATCAAATAATGCCCCAACCCAATTTTGACCAATTTCTTCATTCTCTTTTTCAGCTTCTTCTTCTATTTTTCTCAATTGCGAGATATCATATTCCACATCGGCTGTGACATTAGGTATATGCACACAGCAGTGATCAGTTTGATCTTTGAGATATCCACAGACACCATGTTCTTTTAACAAGAGCATGTCTAATGCCATTCTGTTCTGCAAAGTCATTTTCGTTGTCGCCTGTAGTTGCAAGTTTAAATCTCGAAATCCCTTCTTTGTTATTTTGCCAATCTTTCAGTTTGTCCAATTAGTTTGTAAATCATTTCTCTATTACGATACGTCGCTATTTGGGCAAAAGGGATTCTAATGCCCATCCCACTTTAACTCCTGTCTCAGGCTCCTGCCAAGTGTCATCTATGTCTTTAATATCATTTTCTATGTCTCTTTTAGCACGAATTTGTAAAGTTTTCAATTTACCTCTGAAGGGGAATCGCTTCCAAATTGGGCACAGGGTAGGCAACCCCAGAGTTATTTCTTTAACTGGACCCTCCATTGATAAATGTGTAGTCCAAGTTTCATCATTAGATGCCCAAACAAAATTACCCATACTGCGTACTGTCGAATATTTACAGTCTATTTCATTAACTGGTACTTGTATTACCTTTCCCCCGACCTTAAATCCCCGACAGGCACACCCTACTATTAGAGCCATTTTAACTGGAGGTATGGTGATCTCTTCAGGGTCTAGGTCACAATCTAAAATTTTAGAACAATTCCACCATGGAACGCTATCAATAGGATCTCTACTGATCTGGCCATTTACTGGTAATTTGTCACTACTTTGTTTTCCTGTCCATTTAAAACACCAAGACGTTTCTCCTCCGTATTGGAATTTTTGTAAAATACTTGTTGACCAAACTGTGTCCCAATTTTGTTCTGTATCATTTCTTTTCTGGCACACCCATTCCATTGTATTTCTTTCCCTCACTATTTCCTTTATTTCATCATATGAACACCATCCTACATCTTTAAATCGTCCGATACGTGTGAACTTATAATTTGGTAATTTTTCACAATCGCTTCGACTTCCTGCAGTTCTCCACTCCCTTCTTATACTTATTTTCTGTTTTTCCTGTATGGGTGTTATTATTTGTTTACATTCGGTTTTATTTTCTTTTACCTCTGGGAGTGGGAAAGTCAATATTTCCCAGCTTATCGGTTCTCCAGCCGTTTTTGGTAAAGGCAAGCATGCTGTAATCTTACTTGTATTTTGCATTCTAGCAAAATCCTTGATTAACCCAATCATCAAATTTTCTTCAGCATCTTTCATTTGAACATAAATCTCCTGGGGTGCCTGGGTCAGTTCTATGGCTCGTTTCACTCTGGCTTCAGTAATATTGATTTCGCTATATCCAAAGGTAGTAGCATTTTGATACTGGCATCTGTAAGTTCCCAAGTCGGATCTTTTTATCCCTTTAATAATCTGGACTAACATTCCTCCCAGTCTCAATTCTATTGAGTGTCTTTTATCACTTAGAACTGCTTTTCCTTCTTTTATCCATCCAAATTCCTCAGGCTGGGGGTCCTCTAGGAGGCAGTACATAAGTGCCTCACTACCCAGAGGAGCCGGATAATGTGTATGCCCTGCTTTTATTCCATGGTCTTGAAGGGGATTTATTATCAGTGTTCTTTCTCCATAGTCTACATTACTTCCTGATCCCACAAAACACCTATATTTTCCTTGGTCAGTCAAAGTTAAATTCGTCAGCTCCAGTTTTGTTTCACCTCGTATGGGATTTCGCTGATAAAACTTGTTCAATACTTTCTCTTTAAGTTTCCATGTTCCTCGTAGTTCTTGTTTGTAACCATCTAACCCCAAATCTTTGCTATCATAGATTGTTTCAGGTGCTCCACAAGTTCCAGACACCTTTTCCCAAAAAATCTGAATTAATTTCCTTTTCATTGGGACATGACTTTGAAACCTGCAAGACAGAATGGCATTTTGTCCAATGGTATACTTGCTTGTTTCTCTCTTACATGAAATTTCTAGAGATGTGACACCTATTATAGGTATCAAGGACCAAACTATAATCAAAGTCCCGTACTCGAAGTACGACATTTTACTTGCTTTTCAGCTTCAGTCTCGTTGGTCCGACTACTTCAACTCTCCAGTCCTTGGGTGCCTTCTTTACTCGCGTGTAGTGGATCCAAGAGTTTATTCCTTTTACCTTTACCGCAGTGAAAGTTGTTAGCAGCACCAGGTACGGTCCATTCCACCGTTCCTTCAGTGGCTCTTCACTCCAATCGCGGACGTAGACCTGGTCTCCTGGTTCAATTTCGTGTACTGAATTCTCTAATGACACCGGATGGTTCCAGATCAAGGCCCTTCGTAACTGTGTCAAAGTTCTACCAAGAGATAACATATAGTTGTACACATCTTGGTGTCCTTTAATATGCATGTTTGGGTTTGGTTGTGGCGACTCATATGGTTTCCCGAAGAGGATTTTATAAGGACTCAGCCCATCTTACTCCTAGGCTTTATCCTTATTCTTAGAAGGGCTATTGGTAATGCCTGGGGCCACTGAATTTTAGCTTCTTGGCATATTTTACTGACCTGTCTTTTTATCGTCTGATTCCTTTTTCTACTTGTCCACTAGATTGTGGTCTCCATGGGGTATGGAGATTCCAGGAAATTTCCAATGCCTTACTTACTTCTTGTACAATTGTGGCTACAAAGTGTGGTCCCCTATCAGACGATAGACCTAAGGGAACCCCAAACCTAGGGATAATTTTCCTCAACAACCATTTCACTGTTTCTTTGGCTTGATTGGTGCGACAGGGAAAGGCTTCTGGCCATCCAGAAAAAGTGTCGACCCCAACTAACAAATATTTGTACCCTTGAGCTTTAGGTAATTCTACAAAGTCTATTTGCCAATAATCTCCTGGTTCCATGCCTACTCTGATGTGTCTCATTTCTACTCTCCTCCTAACCACAGAATTATTCCTCAAGCAAAGTTCACATTTTGAATTTACAGATTTTGCCATTGTTAACATCTGTGCCGAAATTATGCTTCGTTTCAGATAAGTCACTAATGCTTCTGCTCCCCAATGGCACTTTTGATGTTCTGCCTGTAGAATTGCCCGCATAATGACAGGAGGTACAATTATTTGTCCAGTTGTAGTTACGTACCATCCTTCAGAATTTAGGTTTGCCTTCATTAAATTGGCCAATTTCTTGTCCTCTTCCGAGTATTTCGGTTTCTGTGTCAGGTAATCTTGTAAAGGGCTTACCTTGGTAGGTATCAAGGCCATCATCGTCTGTACCTGTCGTGCTATCCGCCGAGCTGTTCGATCTGCCAATGCGTTTCCTTCGGCCACCTTAGAGTCTCCTCCTTGATGTGCCTTGCAATGCATGATCGCTACCTGCTCCGGTAATTGCACAGCAGATATCAAGTTTAAAATTTCTTTTTGGTATTTTATATTGGTTCCCTGCGAGGATAATAATCCTCGTTCTTTCCATAAAGCTCTGTGTACATGAACTACTCCAAAGGCATATTTTGAATCTGTCCATATGTTTACTCGTTTATCTTTGCTTAATTCCAATGCCTTTGTGAGGGCTATTATTTCTGCCCGTTGTGCTGAGGTCCCCACCGGTAGGGCCTGTGCTTCTATTACCATGCTCTGTGTGGTCACGGCATATCCTGCATACCGCGTCCCATTCTCCACGAAGCTACTCCCGTCTGTGAAGAGCTCTTGATCAGGCTGTTCGATTGGAGTATCTTTCATGTCCGCTCTCGTTGCATATGTGTGTTCTATGACTTCTATGCAATCATGTTCCAAAGGACCATCTTCTGTTGCTGCACCTAAAAAGGCTGCTGGGTTTAACAGGTTAGTTGTTTTCAAACTTACATCATCCTGTTCAGTGAGTATGGCTTGGAACTTCATCATTCGGCTAGGGGAAAGCCAATGCCCCCCTTTTTGTTCTAAGACTGTTAACACCATGTGAGGTATATAAACTTCAATGTTTTTTCCTAGAGTCAATTTTCTGGCTTCTTGTATCAGAATTACAGTTGCTGCTACGGCTCTCAGGCAGGATGGCCAACCTGCACTAACGGGGTCCAACTGTTTAGAGAAGTATCCCACTGGTCGTTTCCAGCTTCCTAATTTCTGTGTTAAGACACCCAGTGCTAATCGTTGTCTTTCGTGAACAAACAACTGGAAAGTCTTTGTTAAATCCGGTAAGCCCAATGCTGGTGCCTTAGTCAAGGCCTCTTTTAGTTTCCTAAAGGCCTCCTTTTGAGGTCCCTCCCAAATGAGAGTAGGCAATTTTTGTGCCTCATACAGAGGTTTTGCTATAAGTCCATAGTCCATTATCCACAGCCTACACCACCCTGCCATTCCCAAGAATGTCCTCAGTTCATGCAAGTTCCGGGGTTCTGGAATCGCACAAATTGCTCTAACATGATCCGTTCCTAACCTTCGTTGTCCCTGTGTTATCTCACATCCAAGATACAATACAGTTGTGCATGCAATTTGAGCTTTTTCTCTTGAAACCTTGTATCCATTTAGGCCCAGTTGGTTTAAAATCTCAATAGTCACTTGTATGCATAATGATTCTTGTTCTGTTGCAAGGAATATGTCATCTACATATTGTAACAAAAGATACTGTGTTTTTGGTACCTGAATTTTTCCTTGCGTAGTCCAGATCTCCAATTCTTTCGCCAGTTGGTTTCCAAAAGAGTTGGGCTATTCTTGAATCCTTGTGGGAGCCTCGTCCATGTGAGTTGCGTTTTTCGTCCATTATATGGGTTTTCCCACTCAAAAGCAAAAAGTTTCCTACTATCTTTGTCAAGGGGAATGCAGAAGAAGGCATCTTTTAAATCAATTACTGTAAACCATTTATATTTTTCCTTCACAGATGTCAACAATGTATATGGGTTAGCTACCACTGGATGTATATCTTTCGTAATATTGTTGATGGCCCTTAGATCTTGTACTAACCTATACTCCCCATTTGGTTTCTTTACTGGAAAGATCGGAGTATTATATTCTGACTCACATTCCTCCAATATTCCAAATTTTAAAAATTTTTCAATGATTCCTACTATTCCGTATCGGGCTTCCATTTTTATGGGATACTGTTTTATTCGTACTGGCCTTGCTCCCTCTTTTAACTCCACTATTACCGGTTGAGCAGTTTTTGATTTTCCTGGTATACTTGTTTTCCAAACTGTAGGGATTACTGCCTCTTCTACCTTCTTGGGTACCTGAGGTTTGGGATTTTCCTTTACTACTAAGATCTTTCCTACATTCGATTCTGGGACTTGCATAATCAATTCTCTAGTTTCAAAGCTAATTTTTGCATCTAGTTTAGATAACAAGTCTCGTCCCAGAAGAGGAACCGGGCAGTCGGGTACATATAAAAATTCATGTGTTAATTCCTTTCTCCCAAATCGTAATTCTAAGGGTCGCATGAATGGTCGTATTTCCTCTTTCCCTGTGGCTCCCACTATTGTAGTTGTTTTGTTTCCTATTTTTCCATACAAGTCATTTAAAACTGAATATGTTGCCCCAGTATCCACTAAAAATTGCATCTCTTCCCTTTCTAGTCTTATTTTCAACTTCTTTCAACCGCTCTAAAAATGCAGAGGGAGACTCCGTCTTCTCCTGTCTAACACTTTACAGCTTTGACCAATTAATTGTTTTGGGCATAGCATTCTGTACTCCAATAACTACCCATTCCTGGTACCTTCTCAACTTCCTCATTCCTCCCATAGCATTATAATCTCACACAGGATCTTCAAGAGGAAAATTCTGATCAACCGTCTCAGTGACAACACCCTGTCTAATATCTTCCCTGACCCGCTCACAGGCAGTTCTCAACACCATCTCTTTTCTGTGGAATCCATCAGAGTGTCCAATAACACCTGAATATCATCCCAATCAGGATTCTGAGTCCTTAGAATCATTTTTACTACCCTTGCTACCTTGTCTGGGTTTTCTCGATAAACTCCAGCAGACTGTTTCCAAAGCATCAAATCTCCTGGCGTAAAAGGCACTTTAACATATACCGGACCCTCCGCTCCGACCCCCTGACGCAGTGGTGCTAGTAATGCCTTAGATGGCTGACGTTCAGCCTCCCTCCCCTGGATTTCTCTTTGCCGCGTTCGATGAGAGATCGGAGTACCTGGATAAACCTGTTCCTCCTCATATTCGCATTTTCTATCCCCCCCCTTTCTGTCCCTCCCCTCATTACCCGATCCCCCCTCCCTGGGGTCTGGGGCTGAGGGGGTTATCAATAAATCAAAATCATCATCTTGCTGATGTCGTGAAGCATTTTCTACTGCTAAACATTTTATGCACTTTTTTCAGCCACACAACCATCACATTGCCCATTTGATTTTACACTGACAACCATTAGTCCGCATGCTCTTTTCCATTCATCATTCCGCCTTAAAATAAAAAACAGTTCTACATATGGTACTTCATCCCATTTTCCCTCTCGTCTACAAAACAACATTAACTGAAAAATCGTATTATAATCTAGAGTCCCATTTTCTGGCCAATGAACCTGTTCTTCTAATTCATATTGTGTCCACCAGACATTACAATATTCAATCAACTTTCCTTTTTGCATATCCTGCCCAAATCTTCCCTCCTTCCAGTGGCTCAAAATACATCCTAATGGAGATGACTTAGGTATTGACATTGTGGTTGAGTTTTTGTTGTTTTTGTTTGTTTGTTTGTTTGTTTTTTCCTCTTTTTTTTTTTTTTTTTAGTTTTTCTTCCTTTTTCTCTTTTTTTTCTCTTTTTACCACAAACAGCTTAAAATGGATTAACTAGACAGGAAAGTATAAATTACCGAGAGCAGAACAAAACTACAAAATACCAGAAATACCAGAATTCCGGAATTACCAGACCAGACCACTGATGCCGAACCTGCAGAGCTTTCGCCGCTGTCTTACGGACGGCGCCTAGGCTTCCCGTCGGAGCTCCTGAGCCCAACCAAGCGCAGCTTTCGCCGCGTCTAACAGGCAGGCTTTACCAGACCCCTGAGCCCAACCAAGCGCAGCTTTCGCCGCGTCTGACAGGCAGGCTTTACCAGACCCCTGAGCCCAACCAAGCGCAGCTTTCGCCGCGTCTGACAGGCAGGCTTTACCAGACCCCTGAGCCCAACCAAGCGCAGCTTTCGCCGCGTCTGACAGGCAGGCTTTACCAGACCCCAAATGGTACCATTCCAGATAAAGCACCGTGTCTTACCAATATCCCTGGTCCGTTGGGAGCAGCGGAGGTCGGTCGCGGTCGATGGCTCCCCGAGAATCACTCGGTGCCGGCTGGAGCAGAATCGATGCGCGAGCCGCCTCAGCAATGCCCGCGAGGTCCCACCTGGGTCGCCAAAAACTGTTAGCAGAATGACAAACACATAACCACACTAGGAGGTTATATGTGGTGCTTTATTTTGAGGCCCCGGGAACCAGGGGTACGCACCCAGATCTGGTTCCAAAGACCGTCACATCGCGTCCGCTTTTTATTCTCTAAAAGTTTCGCAATCTATTGTATATTCAACAGGTTACTTCATTATCTAGTACATATGCATAGGTAGGTTACTTCATCGCCTTATTGCGACATCAGTCTCTATTGCGCCTGCGTAGCCCCCTCTGGTGGTCGTCCTGATGAAGTAAGTAGTCTTCCTCAGATGAAGTAAGTAGTCTTCCTCGCATTGTCTTTATTACATCTTGTTCTTTTGGCAAACTCGTCGGTTTTTCTTGGCTGGACCCGCACTTATCTCCACTTGACCGCTCAGGTATATCTTTCTTGCCTCCTGAAACCTATTCTTCTGTCCTTCACAAGATTTATGATGGTCTTTTGGCTGTTGCAGGTGTATGTTCTACTTGGGTAGGGTAGCTAGTACGTACTTTTCCTAAGCACACCTGGATCCTATTTGTTACATGAGGTCCTTTGAGCACGTACCTCGGGTCTGTTGCTAGGATACGTTAAGAATCAACAGAATCATGAAATTTTACATTCAGTCTTAGTTCCTGATTAGTCGATGATCAGTGTTTTATCCTACTTTAAGTGTAACTTTCCTAGCAATAGGAGTGCCGTGGTAGGTCGGCAGTGTGGAGCTACACTCTCCAAATTGGAGATCAACAAGGCAGGTGGAAGGGCTGCTGTAATATTTAATAATAATATTAATAATAACAATAGGAGGGTCGGTGAGATTGGGGGGCCGGCGGCACGCGCGCTTGAGGTGAGCAGCCATGGGAATCGCGGTATCCATGGAAGAAAAGTCGGTCCATGACTTCTTGATGAAGATTGCGACTCGACAGGGCGTGAAATTGAGCCCAGAGGCACCATCCCTACTTTTAATATGGGGATGGTGCAAGGACTTTTTCGTGCATCCTAGTAACGTTTTCTATTTGACTGTTTGGGAATCCCTGAGAAGAGATGTATGGCAGTCAATTACCATGGCAGATTCCAAAGCGTTTGAGGTTGCACGAACTTGGGGGACTGTTGAAGGGATGTTAGAAACTATGACGGCAGGGGCGATGGCAGAGGCAGCTGTTGCTCAAATGTTCCAGGTGGCAGCTGAGGCAGATATGCGGGAAACTGAAAACAATATTCCTGCAGTGGATCTTTCTCCGCTTCTGGCTTTGCTGGTGGGAGCTAAAGAATTTTTTTGAGGACCGAATCCAACCACTATCCCTCTGGCAGAGAAGGACAGTAATATTCCACATTCAGAGACTGGTGCAGGGCCATCAGCAACTGCCGATAATCCCTTTGATCTGGGGCCAGCAGCCCCTGAGACAACCTTGATTTATTTTCATCAGCAGATGTGCAGTGACCCTAAACAGCTACAAACTTTTCCTGGGGTTTGTTCGTGGGAGGCCGGAGACTCGAAAACCTGTAGAGAAAGTACTAACTGCTCCGCTAACCGTCGTGGGGGGGCCGCCGCCCTGGGCCGAGGGGGGGCTGCTCACCGCCACTGCTGCTGCCGCGAAACCCAGGCAGTTTCGGCATTACAGAAGGGACTGTTAACAGATACGATAAGAAATGGCTCGATTAAACAATGTTGGTAGCAGTTCAAGAATCAAGACAGCTTAAATAATGTGATCTTACAACAGGTGCGGCTTTTTGGTTTATCAAACACTTATAAAGATACCGGATGTGGGAAAGTTGAAACAGGCATGACCCATATGTGGTATTTATAGACAGACTGAAGGATGTGCTCAACAAGCAGGTAGACAACCGAGCAGTTACAGAAGCCTTAATTTTGCAATCAGCAATAAAAAATCCTAATGATGAATGTAGAAAAATATGGTGCGGTCTGAAAAATCCTACAACAACAGCTGGGATCATTTACCTATCAAGCACAGCTGATGGCTGCTGCCCTGACTGTAAAATGGGACAGAAAGACGTTCTGTTAGAGACACGGCAAGGAGAGACATTTTAAAAGAGACTGCCACACGCAATGCCAGGATAGAGGGCCTAAAATCTGCCCTCAGTGTGGAAAGGGTAAGCATTTTACCAGTTGGTGTAGGTCAAAATGGGATAAGAACGGGACAGTATTGTCGGAAAACCAGGAGCAAAGCATGTTTCAGAGGCACGTACCAAGACAGATGCTTCCACGGCAAGCAGCAGCTCTCATCTCAGAGCAAGAAGCAGAGGTGGCACCGAGATAGACGTGGGCACCACCATCGCAGTAGTGCTGCAATCGTCCGCAGTTTGCACAATACCACGGAACATAAAAGGACCGTTGGGGGGTGGCTTTTGTAATTAGAATGATTATCAATAATTCGATTGGGAATCTTTGTTTTACCTGGGGTCATAGATGCAGGCTTTACTGGAATAATTCAAGCAAGGGTATGGATGCTGTCTCCACTAGTGTTATGAATACCATCTCCACTAGTATTAATACCAAAGGATAGCCAGATAGTGTATTTAATTTTGTTCAGGGCAGCTGTGTTCCAAGCTGACTCTATAGAGTATGGCTCACAAGGTTTTGGGTCCACGAGAATCCCTGAATTACATTTGGTTTAGTCCTTACAAACTCAGCTTCCTATGTTGAAGTGCATATTAACTTTTTTTTTAAAAAAGGAGAAAAGCCAGAACATCTTAAAATGGCTGTAGTTGTGCACGTTCCACTAATCTTAGGGGGAGAGATGTGTTAAATGCAATAAGAATAGACATTGGAACTATGAACGAGTGAAAAATTGGGTGCATTGCAAAATTTAGTGGAGGAGCAAATAGATCAGGGCATATTGTCCCATTTAATAGTCCTTGGAACACACCTGTATTTGTGATAAAAAAAAAATCTGGAAAATGGCATTTATTACATGACTTTTCTAGACAAACTACAAGAGGCCTTAAATAAGCAGGCAGGCAATATCGCTGCTAGAGAAGTTTTGCTTAAACAATTAGCCTTAGAGAATGCAAAAATGGACTTAGTGCACTGTTAATTGCATGATCACCTGTTACAAAGATTGCTTGTTTTACCACAATTGACTGATGTCGACTTTACGAGAGCAATGCAACTAATAGCTTGGATGCCTGTGCCTCCTGGCTTTGCATCAAAGGGCACTAGAATTACTCAGCTGATTTGTTTTCCAGCAATTATACCCCATGCAGGAAACCGTGTACGGGGAGACAGAGGCTTTGGCTCGACTGACCAGTCTGTGATTCTGTGAACAAGAAACTACAAAAAAAAAAAAAAAGTACAGTACTCACAGAGCAACAAAAAAAAAAACAAACCAGAATTGAAATACTTGCTAGACAATCGATACAAGCCTTATTAGATAATGCATGTACATATTTTAAGTATTGTATGTGCCCGGTACCATGTGTAGTTTAAATATCCATAGCACTGAAAAATTGTGGATCCAATAGTGATAACCAACATTGTATGAATGTATTCAGCTAGCTTTGAAATGAGTGGTCGTGTGTGTGTGTGTTCGAAGCACTTCAAACATTTGTAAGACTTACAAATTGGCTTTGATTAATCTTGGAAATATATCTCTGAGACCTTTCAATCTCAAATGTCCACTAAGCCGGCAAACAAGTAGATTTACCTGGGGATCTTTGGAATGAAAGGCTTCAGAAGGAAAAATTTTAAAATACCTAACAAAAACAAGGAAAAAAAAAAAGGAAAAAACCCAGCCTTGCATCTGTATGTGTGTGAATGCCCCCCCCTTCCTTTCTAAGTTTTTTTTTTTCTCTTTTAGCTTCTTTGCAGAAGTCCAGAGGAGTTAACTGTGTTATCTCTCTAGGGGAATGCCAATTCGTGAGAACACTTTGCATTCCAGTGTCCCTCATCAACAACCACTGGGCTCTAGTGCAGACAACCTTTAGGGATAATTGAGGCAATGATAGAGGAAAATTCAAAAGGTTCATTACGAGTTATTGAGTGGATATTTTGCCACACTAACCCCAAAAAACAATAGTAACTAGACTCTAAATGATTACAATGATAACCACCAAGGGAAGAAAAAGAAGCATTCAGTTATTAGGCCAGGACCCGACAATCATTTATATCCCAATGACAAAAGAATATGCTGTGATGCATGGGAAATATTTTGAATTTACAGGTAGTTCTAACTTATTATCCAGAAAGTATTGATATCCACTCACTGAGTCATAAATTGTTTTCCTCTCTGCAAACATTACAAATAGAACAGAAGCCCTTATATAGAGAGCGACCGGTTGACGGCCCTACAGTATTTACTGATGGCTCAGGAAAAACAGGAAGAGCAGTACTAATGTGGAAAGAAAATGGACACTGGGCAAATAAAGTGTAGTTTATATAGTAGAAGGATCAACACTAATAGTAGACTTATATGCAGTGCTAAAGCCTTTGAACGGCATCATAGTCCGTTTAATTTAGTTACAGATTCACAAAATGTAGCTAGAGTAGTGCAGCATATAGAAAGGGGATGGTTAAAACAGATAAACAATGAGTGTTTGCTTTTAAATGTTAAAGCAGTTATGGTTTCAAGTCACAACTAGAAGAGCAGAACTTTACATGATGCACATTCGGAGTCACACATCACTTCAAGGATTTATAGTCGAAGGGAACAGAATAGCAGACAGATTGACAGCAGAGCCAGTCCAAGGCCCACTACCAAACATTATTCAACAAGCACTAATGTCACATAATCTTATCATCAGTCTGCCAGGGCACTATGTAGGTAACTTAAAATTTCATTAATATTAGCCCGGAACATAATAAAATATGCCCGGATTATCAACAAATAACACCATTACAGCCTAGAGGAGCCAACACGAGGGGACTAAGCACTTTACAAATTTGGCAAAAAGATACTATTCACATATCTGAATTTGGAAGATTGAGATATGTACATGTTTCAATTGACAGGTATTCAAATGTGATATGGGCAACAGCACATACAGGGGAATCATTAAAGGAAATAGCAAACTCACACAGGTAAAAACAGACAATGGGCCAGGATATACAAGTGACCAACTTGAGAAGTTTTCTTTTTTCAAACCTAGGGAATAACACATGTCACAGGAGCATTCCACATTCTCCACAAGGACAGGCGATAGTAGAACGAGCCCATCAGACACTAAAAAACATGTTATTAAAACAAAAAGGGGTAATGAAGGGTAAAACACCATAGAACAGATTAAAGAAAGCACTGTATGTTTTGAATTGCTTAAATGTGAGAGAGAATTAGGAAACAGGAAAAACACCTATAGTAAGGCATTTTTTTTTTATCTTTACAAACAGAGGGTCAGCAGCTCAACGAGGAAGGGCCATATCAGTTAATAACATGGGGTAGAGGATATGCTTGTGTTTCCACAGGTCAAGCACCCAAGTGGATGCCAGCACGGTGTGTCTGTCCATATCTAAGCAGAGACAGCAATTATGACAAAGATAACAACGACACTAATATGGACAGCAATACTGCTGGAGCTATATCAGCACTCATGGATGGGGCAAAGAAGCTTGAAGATGAATGACGACTGAAAGAAAAAAAATTGTTATAAAGGATTCTTAAGTCAGAAAGCTAGCTAAAGGCCTTAATCAAAATTGCTTTTCTTGCATTAGTATACTTCTGTGTATCTGTAGTAACATATTTCTATGTTTAATCATGTTTCAACCATGTTTTCGTGAAAGGTACAAAAAACAATTGATAATTTATATAGTTTATAATGTTTATAAATAAAAGAAGGGGGAAATGTGGGCATAAAGATTCCAGTATTGCGTGTATGCTGGGGCAAATGGCTGACACCTTGATGTACCTGCAATATTAGCAGCAAGCACGGAACACATGGTCAATGTTCTCATGCTTGCTAGCTTGTTGCAACCTTGGAATCTTTATTAAGACCCGTGGGTTAATAGGGAAGGAATGCACTAGGCAGAAAACATGAAGATAAGGGGCACATCTGTGGAAAACAGGGGGTTGCACTCTGTTGCTGCACTGCGGGATTCTCACTAGTGGAAATTCACTGGAAATGGGCCAAATCGGGAAAGGCAGCAGGCCTGGACAACCATGGCAAATTGATTTTCACCCTCACACAGTATGGTTGGTATGATCAATCTATTTGGCTGATGTGGCAAAATGTAACTCCCTCATTTATCCCTGTCAATGAAGGTTGGTTTTGTGGAGGAAATGGTTATGGAAATGCAATTGGAATGTATTTGACAGAAAAGGGAATATGAAACAAAGGATCTGCAAAATTGTTGCCACCAGGCTATTTTTTGATCTGTGGTGATAGGGCTTGGGCAGGAATCCCCAGTAAAGCAGTAGGGGGTCCATGTTATCTTGGCAAATTGACCCTATTTGCTCCTGGTGTGCATCATTTCAATATTTCAAGATGACCTCATGTGAAGCGAGCTTTTTCTCACACAGAGCTTACATCTGAGTGTAAAGATAATGTGGAATTGTGGAATAGGGGCGAGATTCTTGCTGTGGCCATGTTGGCCCCAGGAGTAGGAGTAGCTCATGCCTTAACCACGTTACGAAAAATGGCCTGTTGGAGTATCAAGCAGTTCAATCTGACTTCTAAAATGATATTGAACTTGTTAGTGGGTGTCGATAGTGTGAGACATGCTGTTTTACAAAATAGAGCAGCCATAGATTTTTGTTGCTAGCACAGGGCCATTGTTGCCAGGAATTTGAAGGTGTGTGTTGTATGAATCTTTCTGATCACTCTTAATCTATCCAGAAGCAGCTTCAGCAACTTGCAGAAAATACGCACAAAATTACTCTGGTTTCTTTGCCTTTTGATCAATTCTTAGTGAGTTTAGGATGGCCAAGTTGGCTAACTAGTTTGCTACACACAATTTTAGTACCTTTAACTGCAGTAGGCCTGTTAATTTGTTGTTTTCCTATTTTGTTAGGATGCTGCCAGACTTGTTTGGAAAATAGCATGGATTCTATTTTAAAAAGAAAGGGGGGAAATGTGGGAATATATGTTGTAAAATTTTTTTGGGAAAATAAGTGGCACCCCTTTGAGTGCTCCAAAATTATTATTGTTTGTGGGTTATGCATTTGTGGGAATATATGCTGGTCTAACGATGTGGCCTTATCAGGTTGTTAGGGAGAAGTTTGGAATACATCAAGGTCAAGAAGCAGCTACAGCATGAGAACAAGAAGACAGTCTACGTGCAAGATTACTTATACAAAAACTACTAGGGGAAACTTTGGGCTTTAGCCAAGCATTACGTAAACATTAGACAAGATAGCAGAAAAGTACAAAAGGCTTGCTTGCTTGCTAATAAATGACTTGATTTCCAATCATACTGATTGTCTGTGATCTTGTCCGGGGTACCTGCATGGGTTCAGTCTCCCACATGCATTAAGACTGGAGTTGTTTATTTACCATTGCTAGTAATCTAAGGGATAGAAAACCAAGGATAAGAACTGTAGTTTCGACTGTATTTGCTTAAAATGTTATACTCACACTGGATTTCTCGGCTATTGTTATATTAATCCTGATCCTTGTATAATCACACATGCCATCCTGATTGTCTTTTCTTCCCCATCTTTCTTCCTCTTTTCCTCCCCATCTTTCTTCCTCTTTTCCTCCACATCTTTCTTCCTCTATCAGGTGTATCCTGATCTCAACCTCTCTGTGTCTTTCGACTGAGGAAGTCATTAGAGGCCTCGTTGCAAACTAGCAACTCTTGGTTCGAGGAATCCCCCCATCCCACCCCCTGTCTTTTGACTGAGGAAGTTGATAGTGCATGGATCTGGGACGTGACTACTCCTTCCTTCTTTCACCCTTAGTCTTATTCTCCTTTTCCCCTCCCCTTTTTAAAGTGTCACCGCTATTGATGGCATGGACCTGAGTTTTCGATTTGAGTTCTGTGGCAAATGTTTAAGTCACGGGGTGGAATGTAAAGTCAGACTGTTTCTCTCTTTGCCTTAAACATTTTGTCTAAAGACTGCCTGCTTGTGTGCTGGGACAAACGAATCCACTTTCCCCCTAGTCAGGGCCAGACACTAGCATGTGGCTCCTGGGTCTGGGTTGTGACACCTGGTGTCACTGCTTAGCCCCCGCCTGGCCAATTTTAGCAGCTAAAACTGAGCTGTTGTGCTCCCAATTCCCTCCCACCACCAGGGAAAGGGAAATGAGAGGAAAAGACTTGCGAGTTGGAAGCAAAACTAAAATAGCTTTAATAAAATAGTAACAATAATAAAGAAAATAATAAGAAAATAATAAAATATATACAAATATATGAAATTGCATGTGCACACACATGCACACACTCTCCATGACTCTATGTCACCACAAACGCTGCAGAGCAGGACTCAGGAACTGGACTCAGGAACACATGGATCCAGGATCAGGGGCAAACAAACAGACAAGGTCCTCACTGGACATCGGCCATCAAAGAAGAGAGTGAGACCCTCATGATCCCTCAGTTTTATACCAAGTGTGACGCACATGAGATGGAATCCTCTGTTGGTCAGTTTGAGGTCATCCCTCCCTGCAGGTGTGGCCCTTCTTCGTCTTTGACTTACGGCATTCACCAGCTCGAGGATAGCCTTGGTTTCTATAGGAATAAGTGTAAGCACTGGCCTTTCTGCATAGCAGTGCCCCGTGCTCACTGATAGAGAGAAACCCGATCTGAAAAACATGCAGTTCACTGTCAGAAAATGAAGTTACCTAGACGAGGCTTAGTTGAAAAGTTAGAAAATTAATTCTACCATAGCTCAAACCACATCACCTGGATAAAGGAAGAGAGATATCTTCTGTATTTGCTTAAAAATTGAAATAAAAATTGCACACACATTCACTTAGAAGTGTGAAAGCATAACACTATAGAGACATCACTTTATAAGAGCTCCAACTTGTCTCCAGTGATTTGAGGAAGGACACAGCCTTCCACATAAACAAAATTTGATCAGAAAGGCTTTACTACCAAGTTTCAGTATAGTCGTTCCCTCCCAGGCTCCCTGGCACAATATGTTTTCCTGTAGATATTGTTTTTTCCTAGTTATGAAACAAGCTTAGAAAAAAAAAAGTTTTGCTTGCTTCATTTATTACCTACTGAAATGTACTAACTCCAGATTCATTAAATAGTAACAGTATGTGACATCACCTTCAGATTTTTGGTTAGGACACTGACTACCAGTGGACTTCTGCCAACTTTCAGCAGGTTTTCTAGGCCATCAAACTTACTGAAATCACAGTATGTATATCTCTATGTGCTAGCTCCTGCATCCCATTGACCACATTCCCAAGTTCCCTAAGCCTACAGTTCCAGCAACCATTACAGGGAAAATAATATGCAAAAAAAAATTAAAAAAGAAAATCTAGATGTGCTGTAAAAAGTTAGATAACATTTTGAATTCAAATCAAGTAAATGCTATGGTGGAGCAGGGGATGATGCCTTCACTTCTGCCTTTCAGCAGTTTACCAGGAAAAGCTTTAGCTACTTCTCATTCCACGCATTTCTTTTTGTTATTAACAGTAATTTTTGAATCAAAGAGCAGTTTTTAGAATTCTCATGCTTGTCAGCTACAAGAAATCTTTTCCTTCCATCAAGACTGTGTAAGCAATTGTTTCATAAAAACTTGCAAAATATATCATCACTGTACTGATTACGCCACCACACTACTTTGAATACTGAAAGCAATTCTGTATCTAAGCAAGTACAGAGAGATTAAAAGATATGACCAACAGAACAAAATAAACCATATTGGGGAAGAAAGCTAAATCTTCGCTGATATACACACACTATTGCATTATCCCAATATCATGGTACATGTAATTACAGGGTAGTTGGAACAAATCATGTAGGACTTTGCGGTCACAAAATATCTTGAAAATAAATAGCAATATTTAAAAATAAACACTGAACTCGATATCATCTGAAATGCATCTGCTTGGCAGAACTGTGATCAGTTTGTTACTGCTGCTGAAAACCTCTTTGAAGAGAAATGGAGGAGAGTTTTCCAGGACTGGAGAGTTAATCTTTCATTGTGCTTTCTAATCAGCAGTTCAACTGAACAATAGAGTAATTCTAGTTCATAACTCCATTATGACATCTCCTCCTCAAAATAACTGTATAGGGTTTCATCAAATCGTAGAATCGCTTGGTTGGAAACGACCTTTGAGATCGAGTCAAACAGTACCTGTCTACTACTAAACCATATCCCTAAGCACTTCATCTACCTGTCTTATGAACACCTCCAGGGATGGTGACTCAAGACCTCCCTGGGCAGTGCCTAAGAACCCTTTCAATGAAGAAATTTTTCCTAATGTCCACTCTGAACCTCCCTTGGTGCAACTTGAGGCCATTCCCTCTTGTCCTATAGCCTCTCACTTGGGAGAAGAGACCAACACCCTCCTCAATACAGCCTCCTTTCAGGTAGTTGTAGACAGTGATAAGGTCTCCCCTCAGCCTCCTCTTCTCCAGGATAAATAACCCCAGTTCCCTCATCCACTCCTTGTAAGACTTGTTGTCCAGCCCCTTCACCAGCTTCGTTGCCCTTCTCTGGACATGCTCCAGGACCTCAGTGTCTTTCTTGTAGTGAGGGGCTCAAAACTGAACACAGCATTCAAGTTGCAGCCTCACCAGCACCGAGTACAGGGGGACAATCACTTCCCTGGTCCTGCTGGCCATACAAGCCAAGATGCTGTTGGCCTTCTTGGCCACCTGGGCACACTGCTGGCTCATGTTCAGTCAGCTGTTGACCAACATCCCCAGGGTCCTTTTCCACCAGGTAGCTTTCCAGACGTTTGTCACCAGGTCATTGACTGCTTCCTCCTGGATTATGTGTGGTTTATTCTGATCTCCATCCCTGTTTTCCAGCTCAGGGGGGCTGAATATCCTGGGGATAACTGGTCTGGCTATTAAAGACTGAGGCAAAGAAGGCATTAAGTACCTCAGCCTTTTCCTCATCCTTGGTGGCAATGTTTCCCTATGCATCCAGTAAAGTATGGAGATTCTCCTTGTCTCTCTTTTTGTTGTTGATGTATTTGTAAAAACATTTTTCGTTGTGTCTTACAACAGTGGCCAGATTGAATTCAAGCTGGGCTTTTGCCTTTCTAATTTTCTCTCTGCAGAATCTAACGAGTTCCCTGTACTCTTCTTGAGTTGCCTGTCCTTTCTTCCAAAAGGGGCTCTTTTTATCAGGGAGTGCAGGGATACAAGGGGTAATGGTTTTAAGCTGAAAGGGTGGAGATTTTGATTAGATATTAGGAAGAAATTCTTTCCTGTGAGGATGGTGAGGCACTGGCACAGGTTGCCCAGAGTAGTCATGGGAGCACCATCCCTGGAGGTGTTCAAGGCCAAGTTGGATGAGGGTCTGAGCAACCTAATCCAGTGGAGGGTGTCCCTGTCCATGTCAGGGGGGTTTGAACTGGATGATCTTTAAAGTCCCTTCCAACCCAAATCATTCTATGATTCTATGATTTAAGCAAGACATCCAAATTTAATCTCGTACTACTGCCATATCTGCCATTCCATATCCATTAGGGTAAAGCCAAGTTACTGTTGCCCTGGGTAATTTTAGTTTCAGTTTGGTTATGGATCTAAATCTCAGCCATGAACACTTAAAAGTTTTACCAAATACCATGCTTTTAAGCATGATAAAAGTACAGAGTATTTAAAAAAAACTCAAACAGCAGAATTCATAAAATATTTATATGTGAGTACGATCCTTATCTAAGAGTATTCTGTCAGCAAATTCAAGTATTACCATCAGAACTAGAGTGATAGCAAGCACAGAAACACATTAGGAAATTTTAGGAAATACCTACAGTCTGAATATACAGCTATGTATGCCACTGTGGGGCCAGGTGGTGATTTGTTAACCAAAATCAATAAAGACATTATTGCCTTGGTAGGCAAGACACCATGGGATACAGAAGGGAGGAGACTGTAGGCCCCTGGTTGCCACCACAGTGGGAGAAGGGTCCAGAAGCTATCTTAACTTGTGTAGGTAAGCTATTGAGATTGTTCCATAAGCCATCTTCCCAACAGCAATATTAATTTCAGCAGTCCCTACTCCCCATTTCAATTCTTCATTTCTATACCTTCCCACAGATGTGGATCTCAAAGAAACCCAAACAAACAACACTCCCCCCGCCCCCAATTTGAAACGTGAAGTTAGAAAGGAGACAGTGGAAAACTGTTGAACTGGATTTGCTCTCCAATCCATTTCATAACAATCCCGCAACAATTTCCCGGGAAAGCAAACAGAAAAGCATTTCTGATGAACAAGTTTCAGTCTTTTAAAACATAGTAGTTAGGTCTTCCATTTCCGCATGGTATGTATGCACTGTGATACAGATTCATTCTAGGAGAGAAGACTCCCCCAAATATAACTATGGAATTTACTAGAGAATATGGTTCCATAGGATGAAGAAATTATTATTAAAATGAAGCTGCAGAAGTAGGAATTACAGCTCCAAAGCCCTAAAGTTTGTTTTCCTTTAACTTGAATCTACTCAGCAAGATAGCAGGGTTATGACCTGCAGCCATGAGATTAGATGTATTGGAAGACTTCATACACTTAAGGCAATTAATGCTTTAATTTTTCTATTCAAGAGGTTACTCTCAAAAAATAACTTTCTTTTGTTTCCTGTTTATGGTATGAAGAAAATGCTATGTTTTCAGGACTGAAAGGAAACATGGTAGTGTTACTTGAAGGAAAACATAAGAATAATGCTTACAGACAACCATAGATATTGTGCATTCACAAAGCTCCCAGCTGCAGTCTGTGATGCCACAGGATCTCCCATGAAAGCATCTCTTTATAAGATCAAATCAAAAGTCCACCTAGCCCATTATCCTATGTCAAACAACAACTACCTGTAGATGCTGTGGTAAAACTACAGGAACAACCTCATAGCAACTCTTTCCCCAAATTCTTCCCCACATTCATTAGCAATGCATGGCTTCAGGAAGTAATCAGAGAAGGATGACTCTGTGTGAACTTGTCCGATGGGTTTTTGATCTGCTTTTGATCTGCTGTAAACTTCCATCTTCTGGTTTGTATGTAGACTGCACTCTAAAAAAACCCAAAGGCACGTCACATGAAATGACCCAATATGTTTAAACGAAGTTGAGCTGACTTCAGGAAGAGAAGGGATAGTTTACTTAGCACATCACAACACTAGAAAAAAGCAAAGATGATGGTTAGCTAAAATTAATGGTAAACCAGAAAGGTATGTTGCATGCATTAGAAGTAAATGTACATTGTTTATTCCAGTTTATATGCCACTTTTGTGTGCAAATGAAGGTCAGGGAACAAAACCCACAGACAGAAAACAAAAATTGAAGGCCTGGGAATACAGTGACTTTAGATAATCCTTATGGAAATGCACACCTTGAGCTCCTCCTCTCCTCATTCTTTTAAAATCCTGAGCCAGTTTAAAAAGAAATGTTGTAATAATAAATTCTGCTCCTATAGATAAGTCAGAAAGGAGAAAGGTACTCTGGTATCCTCTTGAGTACAGGCTTTGCTTTCTTATTTTTGCTATAAATACTTTTATCTTAAGGCCTTTGACTGTTCTAGGTAGAAGACCTATGTCCTTGATTACATGTCACACTATAGGCATTAATACACAGGAAGACTGACACAAGAAAGCCCATTACTTCAACATTCAGAAAATCTTACACAAGAAATACCATTATATACAACTGCATTTAAACTAGACAATCCAAATAATTCTCCCAATGCATAGAGCTACAGAGTTCAATATATATTACCATGAATTATACGGATAGCATTTCCTAGTAATATCTGTAGTTTACTACCTTAGTTTTCCTTAAAACTTTTTTCTCCCCTTTTGGTGAGGGAGGTAGATGGGGAGGCAGAGAAATGCCACTTAAGGTCAGGACATCCAATATTTCCAAAAAATACTTTTTATATTCAATGAATATGTTTCACTTAAACTGACAGATGGAAAATTGCAAATTACCTACTTAACCTTCTGGGGAAAGGAGGAGGATAAACTCTGTAACTAAGGTTTATATGAAAACTCTAAGAGAAGCTGCCCATGCAAGTAGACATTCAAACAGATCTGTCAGTGTTATCACATACATACAGTCCGGAAGAGCAGAGGAAGATAGACAAGTTTAATTTCATGAAGGCTTTCTGTGGTGCAACTATACTAGCAATGAATTCTTAGAAATAAGAATTGCACTGCAGCTTGTTAAAAAAATTTACTTGTAAGTCATCTAAACAAGTCACAAGACTAGCAAACCATTCAAAAGTCTTCTGTGTTTAAGCCATTTCAGTTAAATGAGATCCTCACAAACAGCAAGGCTAAAACAGAAATACTGTATAGAATCATAGAATAGTTAGGGTTGGAAGGGACCTTAAAGATCATCTAGTTCCAACCTCCCTGCCATGGGCAGGGACATCCCACTAGATCAGGTTACCCAAGGTCCCATCCAACTGGGCCTTAAAAACCTCCAGGGATGGGGCATCCACAACTTCCCTCGGCAATCTGTGCCAGAACCTCACCACTCTCATGGTGAAGAAATTCTTCCTAACGTCTAGTCTAAATCTGCCCCTCTCCAGTTTATAATCATTCCCCCTCATCCTATCACCACAAGTCTTTATGAATAGTCCCTCTCCAGCTTTCTTATAGATCCCTTTCAGGTACTGGAATGTTGCTATAAGATCTCCTCGGAGCCTTCTCTCCTCCAGGCCAAATAACCCCAACTCCCTCAGCCTGTCCTCATATGGAAGGTGCCCCAGCCCTCGGATCATCTTTATAGCCCTCCTCTGGACCCGTTTTAACAGCTCCATATCCTTCTTACGTTGAGGATTCCAGAACTGGACACGTTACTCCAGCTGAGGTCTCACAGGAGAGAAATAGATGAGCAGAATCACTTCCCTCGACCTGCTTGCCACGCTTCTTTCGATACAGCCCAGGATACAGTTGGCCTTCTGGGCTGCGAGCACACATTGCTGGCTCATGTTGAGCTTCTCATGAATCAGCACCCCAAAGTCCTTCTCTGCAGGGCAGCTCTCAATCACGTCAGCCCACATCATGTACTGAAAACGTGGATTGCCCCAATCCAGGTGTAGGATCTTGCACTTGGTCTGGTTGAACCTCATAAGGTTCTCACAGGCCCACTTCTCCAGCCTGTCCAGGTCCCTCTGGATGACATCGCATCCTTCTGGTGTGGCAACTACACCACTCAGCTTGGTGTCATCTGCAAACTTGCCGAGGGTGCACTGAATCTCACTGTCAATATCATTGATGAAGATATTGAACAGTTATGTTTGTAACTTGGAATATGTTCCTAGGAATCTCAGCAGTTCTTCCTGTTCTATACATTGACGTTTCTGACAAAGCATGAGAAGCCTGTAACTTCCTTCTTTGCAAAACTATCAAAATGACTGAATCACTTTTTAAACATTTACTGGGCAGACAGGAACAGGTTACTGTACCAAGATGTTGAGTGTTTCATTAGCAAGCACCCAAGGGTATTGAAGGAGCTGGTGGATGTGCTGGCCAAACCCCTTTCCATCATCTTTCTACAGTCCTGGAAGACTGGGGAAGTTCCACTGGACTGGAGGCTGGATGATGTTGTGCCCATCTACAGGAAGGGTCGCAGGGAGGACCCAGGGAACTACAGGCCTGTCAGTCTGACCTCTGTGCCAGGGAAAGTCATGGAACAGGTGATCTTGAGTGCCGTCATGAAGCACATGCAAGAAAAGCAGGTGATCGGGCCCAGTCAACACGGGTTCACAAAAGGCAGGTCTTGCCAAACTAACCTGATCACCTTCTATGGCAGCACCCGGCAGCAGGACGGCGAGTTCTGTGGTGGGGTGGACTTTTTGAGGCGGTGGGAGATTTCCTGAGCCGGGAAAATCCCAGAAAAACCCAGGCGGGGGCGGGGGTCCTGACAGCCCCCACACGCTGGTCCCTCCTGGTGCCTGACGGGAGGGGGCGGTCCCGGCGGCTACCGCAGGAGATTTAAACAGTGCCCCTGGGAGCACCGCGAGGAGGAGTGTGGCAAAGAGGTGTGGGGCAGTTTGAGGGGCAGTTCGAGAAGGCAGGGTGCAGAGAGGACCTAGAGACTGGACAGAAGACACCGAGGACCATGGTGGCCACCCAGCAGAAGATTAAAGCTGCTCTGTGTGCTGCAGCAGACAGGATGGATGCTGCCACTCAGACAGAGCCTCAGTGGGTGCATGCAGCTACCCAGACCCTGGGCTGCAGGCAGTGCCCCCATCCCACACCAGCTCGTGCCTCTGGTACTGGCTCCACTTGTGAAAGCTGTGCTCGTGTAGGGGAACTCCTTCACATGGTGGAGGAGTTAAGGGAGGAGGTAAAGAGGCTGAGGACCATCAGGGAGTGTGAGAGGGAGATAGACCAGTGGAGTAGTGCCCTCTCACTAACTCAGCAGACTGCTGGAGCTGGTGTGTCCAAACACCATCCACCTGCAAACTACAAGGTTGGGGTTACAAGAGATGGGGAATGGCAGCAAGTTCCTACTAGACGAAGGAAGCCTGCTCCCCTCAACCAGACACCAAAACCCCAGATCCCCCTGGTGAACAACTACCAGGTGCTGCAGGTGGAATCCAACCCTGAGGATGAGGATGATGGCTCCCACAGACTAGAATCCTTCCCTAGGCCGCACCATCCTCAGAAGAAGATAAAAACACCCTCCATTAAGAAGAAGAGGAGGGTGATTGTTGTAGGGGACTCCCTCCTAAAAGGAATGGAGGGACCCATTTGCAGACCGGACCCGCTCCACACAGAGGTCTGCTGCTTACCAGGGGCATCACTGAAGGAGGTAACTAGAAAACTTCCTTCCCTGGTCCACAAGACAGACTACTATCCTCTGACAGTAGTCCAAACTGGTAACAATGATCTAGTAAACAAAAAGACCAAAACCATCAAGAAAGACTTCAGGGCCATTGGGAAAATGATGGAGGGCTCCGGGGCACAAATAGTATTCTGCTCCCTCCCAAGGCTAAATGGAGAGGAGCGGGAAGTCAGGAAGAAGAATTCGATTAATGCCTGGCTCCAAGCCTGGTGTGAGGAGAGGGGCTTTGGCTTCATTGATCATGGGGTGGCTCACGCACCCCCAGGCTTTCTTGCTAAGGATGGGACATGTGTGTCTCCTAGGGGGACTAAAGTCCGTGCTAGAAACCTAGCTAAGCTCATAAATCGAGCTTTAAACTAGATGTGAAGGGGGAGGGGGTTGAGCCCAGGCTAGACAGGAACGAGCCTGGAAATGGGGCAAAGGTGATTCGGAGAGGGTGTGCTGGTGTGGACCACCAGTACCTCACCACACAGAAAGTGGGGGAGAACACAACTGAGGGTGCTAAGGGAGATACGGGCGCTCTGGCGCTAGCTACTCCAGTTACCAGGCAATTGGGAATGAACTCTGTTCCCTCTAAGAGGGCTGAAGGCTCGGCAGCCCAGCTGAAGTGCATTTACACCAAAGAAGGAAGAGCTGGAAGCTGTCGTAGGGCAAGTAGCCTATGATGTCGTTGCCATCACGGAAACGTGGTGGGATGACTCATATAACTGGAGTACAGCTATGGTGGGGTACAAACTCTTCAGGCGGGACAGGAAGGGTAGGAGAGGAGGTGGGGTAGCTCTCTTTGTAAGGGAGGACTTGGACACCATAGAGATGGATTGTGGTGATGAGGAGATTGAGGGCCTGTGGGTTAAAATCAGAGGAGCCCACCAGAAGGTAGATTTTGTGATGGGAGTCTGCTACAGACCACCCAGCCAAGGAGAAGCAGCTGATGAGCTCTTCTATAAACAGCTGGGGTTAATCTCTAGATCAATGCCTCTCGTTCTTGTGGGACACTTCAATCTTCCTGATATCTGCTGGAAGTACAATAGAGCAGAAAGGAAGCAGTCTAGGAGGCTCCTGGAGTGTGTGGAAGACAACTTCCTTGCACAGCTGGTGAATGAACCAACAAGGGAAGGTGCCCTCCTGGACCTGCTGTTTGTGAACAGAGAAGGCCTCATGGGGGATGTGGCAGTAGGAGGATGCCTAGGACAAAGTGATCATGAGATGATAGGGTTTTCTGTTCTAGGTGAGGTGAAGAGGGTGGTTAGTAGGACAGTAGCATTAAATTTCCAGAGGGCAGACTTTGAACTCTTCAGAAGGCTGGTTGGCAAAGTCCCATGGGAGACAGTACTTAAGGGCAAGGGAGCCCATGAGGGCTGGGAGCTCTTCAAAAAGGAAATCCTAGCAGCTCAGGAGAAAGCCATCCCCATGTTCCGGAAAAAAAGCCGGCAGGGGAGAAAGCCAGCTTGGTTGATGAGGAGAACTATTAGACATTCTGGGGGCCTGAAAGGGTCAAAGACAGAATAATGAAAGCCAAGAGCCTGGAGAGCAATATTCTGTCTGGCCTGAAAGGGTCAGGAACAGAATATCATGCCAACAACAAAGCTGCTCCTCCTGACAGGGAGGATGTGGACTATCAGGGCTCTTGGCAACATGCTTAGTTTCTCATCATTCCAGGGCCCGAGTTAAATATATTTCAAGAACACCTGCAGGTCTAAGATAAGACCAGCACAAACAGAATAATGTGTGAATCCTTGAACAGACACGTAGTCCCTCACTTGTAGAACTTGCAGAACTTGTATTCTCACGGTAAGAATAGCCGTAATGTAAACAGTGCACTCAAGCTTGGTAGAAACTGACAAGCTCTCCCAGGAGAGTATAAAAACTCTGGTTGAGGAATAAAGAAGTGCTACTTGCCACCAGAGCAGTAGTCCATCTAGTCTCTCTAAGACGTCCCTGTGAGCTGGTCTCCATCATTTGGTGCCGAAACCCGGGATACTCGGTTGCTAAAGGACAGGACATCGCTCGCCTTCACGAGCCGCGGTTGGTAAGTTGGAATCGAGGGCGAGGACAAGGGATTTTGAGGCAGACGAAAGAAAAGAGAAAGAGAGAGAAGAATAGAAAGAAAGAGAAAAGGAAAAAAAGAGAAGAATAATAGAAAGAAAGAGAAAAGGAAAAAAAAAAGAGAGAAAGAAGAATAGAAAGAAAAAAAAAAAAAAAGGAATTTCCTTGAGTAATGAACGTAACATTTTTGCAAGTATGTTAAAGTCCCTGCTTTGTGCTAGGGGGGTAAAAGTTACAAGAAAACAAGTTGATCATTTTTTAGATTTCGTACAAGAAGTTTGTCCATGGTTTCCTAAAGACCGTACAATTAATATTGAAACTTGGAATAAGGTAGGAGATAAGATTCAAAGCTATTATACTATTCATGGGCCTGAAAAGGTCCCTATTGATGCTTTCACCTTGTGGTCTCTGGTTAAAAAATGTTTAAGAGGGGACACAGGTGATGAAAAGTGGGTAAGAGAAACGCGCTCCTCCATTAAACGACTGTATCCTTCGCTTCCCCGTTCTAAGTCTCTGGATGCTTTTCCTTCTTCGCCCCCCGCCGCCCCCCCCCCCCCCGCTCCGGCCGCTCACCACCACCACTGCCGCCACGAAACCAAGTGGTGCTGCAATCGTCTGCACTTCACACAATACCACGGAACGTAAACGGACCATTGGGGGGTGGCTTTACTAACTTGTAATTAGAATGATTGTCAATAATTCGATTGGGAATCTTTGTTTTACCTGGGGTCATTGATGCAGGCTGTACTGGAACGATTTAAGCAAGAGTATGGATGCTGTCTCCACTAGTGTTATGAACACCATTTCCACTAGTATTAATACCAACAGATAGTCGAATAGTGTACTTAATTTTATTCAAAGCAATTGTGTTCCAAGCTGACTCTGTAGAGCATGACTCACAAAGATTAGATTATAATTATAATGGATTAGTCCATTAGAATCCCTGAAATACATTTGGCTTAGTCCCTATAAACTCAGCCTCTTATGTTGAAATGTAGTGTAACCCTTAGTTGTGCACGTTCCACTAATCTTGTGGGGGAGAGATGTGTTAAATGCAATGGGAATAGACATTGGAATCATGAACGAGTGAAAAATTGGGTACATTTCAAAATTTAGTGGAAGAGCAAATAGATCACGGGCATACAGTCCCATTTAATAGTCCTTGGAACATACCCGTATTTGTAATAAAAAAGAAATCTAGAAAATGGCATTTATTACATGACTTTTCTAGACAAACTACAAGAGACCCTAGATAAGCAAGCAGACAATATCACTGCTAGATAAGTGTTGCTTAAACGATCAGCCTAAAAGAATGCAAAGATGGACTTAGTGCATTGTTAATTGCATGATCACCTGTTACAAAGATTGCTTGTTTTACCAGAATTGACTGATGCCGACTTTATGAGAGCGATGCAAGTAATAGCTTGAATGCCTATGCCTCCTGACTTTATATCAAAGGGCACTAGAATCATTCAACTGATTTGTTTTTCAGCAGTTGTACCCCATGAAGAGACAGAGGCTGTGGTTCAACTGACCAGTCTGTGATTCTATCAATACAGAAACTACAAAAGATTACCATAAGTGAAATATTTGTTAGACAATCGATATAAACCTTATTAGGTAATGCATCTACGTAATTTAAGTGTTGTATGTTCCCGGTACCGTGTGTAATTTAAACATCCGTAACATGGAAAAATTGTGGATCCAATAGTAATAACCAACATTGTATGAATGTATTCGGCTAGCTGAGAAATGAGTGGGTGTGCGTGTGTGTGTTTGAAGCGCTTCAAACGTTTGTAAGACTTAAAAATTGGTTTTGATTAACCTTGAAAATATATCTCTGGGACCTTTCAATCTCAAATGTCCACTAAGCCGGCAAACAGGTAGATTTACCTGGAGATCTTTGGAATGAAAGGCTTCAGAAAGAAAAGTTTTAAAATACCTAGTAAAAGAAAAAAGTTTTAAAATGCCTAGCAAAACATGCAGCTGTATGTGTGTGAGTGCCCCCCCCCACCCCCCGCCCTCCCACCCTTCTCTTTCCTTTCTAAGATTTTTTTTTCTTTCAGCTTTGCAGCAGTCTAAAGGAGTTAACGGTGTTATCTTTCTAGGAAAATGTTGTGAGAACGCTGTGCATTCCACTGTTGCTCATCAGCAATTGCTGGGTCCTAGTGCAGACAACCTTTAGGGATAATTGAGGCAATAATAGACAAAAATTCAAAAGCTTCATTACAAATTATTGAGTGGATATTTTGCCACATTAACCCCAAAAACTATATTCACTAAAATTGAAATGATTATAATGATAATCACTAAAGGAAGAAAAAGAAGTGTTCAGTTATTAGGCCAAGGCTCAACAATCATTTATATCACAATGATAAATGAATATGCTAAGTGCTGCATAGCAAATATTTTGAATTTATAAGTAGATCTAATAGATTATCCAGAAAGTATTGACATCCATTTACCCAGTCATGGCATTATTGAACCATCTACTTCTCCATGGAATTCTCCTATATTTGTAGTGAAAAAGAAAACAGGTAAATGGAGATTATTGCAAGATCTTCGGGCAGTAAATAAGACCATGCATCCTATGGGTGCTCTGCATCCTGGGCTACCTAGCCCTATGGCAATACCACCAAATTATCAGAAAATAATAATTGATTTAAAGGACTGTTTTTATACACTATTGTTAGATCCCGATGATTGCCAGAGATTTGCTTTTAGTGTTCCTTCTGTCAATTACAGTGAACCTATGGACCGATATCAATGGAAAGTTTTACCTCAAGGTATGGCTAATAGTCCCACTTTATGTCAGAAATTTGTAAACAAAAGTCTTGAACAAACTAGATTGTGTTTTCCAACATTAATTTGCATTCACTATATGGATGATATTTTGTTGGCTGCTGAATCTGTGGAATTACTGACAGCAGCCTATTCTCATATGGAACAACAATTAGAGCGAAATGGGCTGAAGATAGCCCAAGATAAAATACAGCGAACCTTTCCCTTTAAATACCTAGGATTTCAATTGTATCCTAAGTATTTTGCACCACAGAAAATTGCTCTTTCAGTACGACATCTGACAACCTTGAATGATTTCCAAAAACTTTTAGGTGACATCAATTGGATACGGCCGTTTCTGAAACTCACCACTTCTGACCTCAGCCCTTTATTTAAGATATTGGAAGGAAACCCTGACCCTAATTCCCCTCGTGGCTTCACTGAGGAAGCCTCTCAAGCCTTGACAAAAGTAGAAAAGGCCATGACAGATGCGAGATTAAATTACGCTGACATAAATAAGCCTTGGGAATTAATTATTCTTCCCACTAAATTATCTCCTACAGGAGTATTGTATCAGGATGGAATCCTCTGTTGGATTCATGGCCGTCATGGTCAGAATGTTGTCTTAAAATCATACCCCCATAAAGTTGCAGAGTGTGTGCAACAAGGTCGAAAATTAAGTATAACTTATCTTGGAAAAGAGCCAGTAAAAATAATCTTGCCTTATAAACCTGATCAAATTACATGGTTGCTCAATATGATGGATGACTTTGCCTTATCCCTTGCAAATTTTCCAGGAGAAATATCTAACAAGTACCCATTAAACAAATTACTCAGTTTTGCAACATATCACTCTATTGTTTTTCCCAAAATTGTAAAACAAGCACCTTTACAGGATGCTTTGACTGTATATACTGACGGATCTTCAAATGGTCGTGCTGTAAGCACCGCCTGATCATTTTGTTTGGATTTTACAGGATGTTTCTGCACAAATGGCTGAACTATATGCTGTTTACCAGGCATTACTGAAATATGCGCAACCTTTGAACATTATTACTGATAGTTTGTATATTGTACAGGCTCTGTGTATGCTTGAAACAGTACCAATGATACATTCTAAGGTAACTTTCATTCAACAGCACTTAAGTCTTATACAGTCCCTGTTGCTGCAAAGGGACTGCCCGGTTTTTGTAGGGCACATTCGTAGTCATTCTAATCTGCCTGGTCCTATGGCACAAGGCAATCAATTAGCTGATGATCTGACAAAACCACAAGTATATAATATATGTAAGGCTAAACAACTCCATGAATTACATCACTTATCTGCCCGTACCTTAAGAAAAATGTGTAATATTACACGAGAACAAGCACGATTGATCGTTAAAGATTGCTCCTCTTGTGCTTCATTACTGCCTGCCCCTCACTACGGCGTTAACCCTAGAGGCTTGTTGCCTAATGATTTATGGCAAATGGACGTTACTCATATTCCAGCTTTTGGGAAACTTTCGTATGTTCATGTCACCATAGACACTTTTTCGCATTTTTCCGTTGCATCTGCTCTGTCAGGGGAGAAATTATCGCACGTATGTACACATTTACTTCATTGCTTTAGTGTTATGGGGATTCCGAAAACGATAAAAACTGACAACGGCCCTGCCTACATTAGTCAAGGATTCAAAACCTTTTGTCAACAATTTTCTATTCAACACAAGACAGGCATTCCGTATAACCCGCAAGGACAAGGTATAGTTGAGAAATACAATCACCTTCTAAAAACTCAAAAACTAAAAAGGGGGACATGGGGAATAAAGGATACCCCATTTTCCTTATTATCACATGCCTTATTTGTTCTGAATTTTTTAACATTGGATGGTCAGTCTGCTGCTGACAGACATTGGGATTATAAAAATAACAATAAGCCTGAGATATATTGGAAAGATCCAATGGATGGAAAAATACGTGGTCCTGATCCGGTACTAATCTGGGGCAGAGGGTATGTTTGTGTTTTTCCAACAGATGAAACCTCACCCCGGTGGATTCCAGAACGGTGCGTCCGACATGCCAAAAACAAAAATGGGAAAGCTGCGGAGACGAATGCAAAGACTATCGTTGAGCAGAGACTGGGAGACGAGGATCCGGTTGGTAGCAATGCTGCTGAGCACCCTATGGCTGATACAACACGGATGTAGGGCAGAAACCTATTGGGCTTTTGTCCCTAATCCTCCTGTTATCCATCCAGTCACATGGGAAGAACCAGTGGACATACCTGTATACAATAATCAGACTATGTTTATGGGACAATATTCTGATAAACATATTATGGCCTTTTCAGCAAACTTTAAATTTTCTGGAAAAATAGATGGAAATCCAATGTGTTTTCAGACTAATCGTACTGAATTATTGTGTGAAGAAGTGATTGTTCAGCATGATTGGGATACTGATGTGTCGGCAAGGATTCATTGGGCTTTAGATTTTTATTATCCAAATCTTACGAATGGAAGTAAAGGTTCTGGAGTACCCCCACCGCATATTCCCCCATGTCGAAATTTATCTCCTCCAAAGATGGATTTTGCACCATCTTGGAGAGTGTGTCACGCTAATGAAACAACATGTTCAAATACATCTCTATGTGACTGGAATATAATTAATAAACAATTGCGGCCAATAAATTTAGTTTCTGGAATATGGACAAAAAATAATCGTACATTCTATTCTAATTTATGGAAGGCTGTTGCCACCATGGGAAAAGTTAAGGCAAAAAACTAAATGTTACATGGACTCAAATAGGATCAGTATGGGCAATGGGAGAGACACAAAATGTCATTGAGTTTTATATGCGGGCTTGTGTTCCAGAACCTTATGCGTTCCTAAGTGGAATGTTGACCATTATTAATAATACAGTTAATTGTACCAACTGTCAAATTTCCAATTGCATAAACAGCACTAGTGATTCCTTTTTATTGGTAAAACAGCCTGATTATGTGTATTTACCTGTCAATCTATCACAAAACTGGTATGCGGATAGAGGATCAGAAATATTGGAAAAGGCAGCGCAGCAACTCATGCACCGGCATAAGAGAATGATTGGACTAATAATAGCAGGAATTGCAGCCTTAATTACTGCTATTACTGTAACAACAGTAGCCTCCATTTCTTTGACCACAAGTATTCAAACAGCCACGTATGTCAATGAGCTATCAATAAACATATCAAAGGCATTCCAAAATCAAGTCAATTGGGATGAGAAAATTGAACTACGTTTGAATTCGCTTAAAGACACTGTTGATATTATGGGGAGACAATTGCAGATCTTAGCAACTCGAGAATCCCTTTTGTGCCATGCAAAGTATCGTACTATTTGTGTAACTCCAGTGAAATATAATTGCACTGTATTCTCATGGCACAAAATCCAAAGTCACTTACAAGGCATTTGGGATAATGCCAATACTTCCTTGGACCTGGGTGAATTGAGGCAACATATTCAAGATATGTTAAATTCTCATAAGATAGATCTATCTGTAGCTGAACAGACAGAAACTTTTGTCAATGCTTTAAAATCTGCTTTTCCGTCTTTTGAATCTTTCAAACAAGGGATTTATGGCCTGATAATAATTGCTGTTGTAATCTTGTTGGGACTACTTGTCTGTCCATATGTACTAAGACTTATCATAAAACAATTCCGACTATTAATAATAGATTTGAGAAAAATTAAATTGGAACATATTAGAGACAAGCCAATACCACCTTCAATTTAACAAATAAGAAAGGGTGGAATGAGGAGAACTATTAGACATTCTGGGGGCCTGAAAGGGTCAAAGACAGAATAATGAAAGCCAAGAGCCTGGAGAGCAATATTCTGTCTGGCCTGAAAGGGTCAGGAACAGAATATCATGCCAGCAACAAAGCTGCTCCTCCTGACAGGGAGGATGTGGACTATCAGGGCTCTTGGCAACATGCTTAGTTTCTCATCATTCCAGGGCCCGAGTTAAATATATTTCAAGAACACCTGCAGGTCTAAGATAAGACCACCACAAACAGAATAATGTGTGAATCCTTGAACAGACACGTAGTCCCTCACTTGTAGAACTTGCAGAACTTGTATTCTCACGGTAAGAATAGCCGTAATGTAAACAGTGCACTCAAGCTTGGTAGAAACTGACAAGCTCTCCCAGGAGAGTATAAAAACTCTGGTTGAGGAATAAAGAAGTGCTACTTGCCACCAGAGCAGTAGTCCGTCTAGTCTCTCTAAGACGTCCCTGTGAGCTGGTCTCTGTCAGGTTGAACAGGGTGATCTTGAGTGATATCAGGAAGAAGAGAAATGTTTATGGGCTCTGGAAGAGGGGACAGGCCTCTTGGGTGGACAACAGGAAGGAAGTGAGATTGTGTAGAGAAAAAAACAGAATGGCTAAGGCTCAACTAGAAATCAGATTGGCAAAGTCTGTGAAAGATAACAAAAAAACTTTCTATAAATATATAAATAATAAAAGGAGGACTAGGGAGACCATACAGTCCCTATTGGACGCAGAAGGAACAGTGACAGGGGATGAGGAAAAGGCTGAGGTACTTAATGCCTCCTTTGCCTCAGTCTTTAATTGTAAAGAAAGTTGTTCAGTCTGTGTACAAACCCAGGAGATAGAGGAGCAAAATGAGGCTCCCATGATCCAAGAGGAGTTGGTCAGAGCCTTGCTAGCCCAACTAGACACCCACAAGTCTATGGGGCCGGATGGGATTCACCCAAGGGTATTGAAGGAGCTGGCGGATGTGCTGGCCAAACCCCTTTCCATCATCTTCCAACAGTCCTGGAAGACTGGGGAAGTCCCACTGGACTGGAGGCTGGCTGATGTTGTGCCCATCTACAAGAAGGGTCACAGGGAGGACCCAGGAAACTACAGGCCTGTCAGTTTGACCTCAGTGCCAGGGAAAGTCATGGAACAGGTGATCTTGAGTGCTATCATGAAGCACACGCAAGAGAACCGGGTGATCAGGCCCAGTCAACATGGGTTTGCAAGAGGCAGGTATTGCCAAACTAACCTGATCACCTTCTATGACAAAGTGACTCGCCTACTGGATGAGGGAAAGGCTGTGGATGTGGTCTTCCTGGACTTCAGTAAAGCCTTTGACACAGTTGCTCACAGCATTCTGCTTCAGAAACTGTCAGCCTCTGGCCTGGGCAGGCGCGCACTCTCCTGGGTGGAAAACTGGTTGGATGGCCGGGCCCAGAGAGTGGTGGTAAATGGTATGAAATCCAGCTGGAGGCCAGTGACAAGTGGGGTTCCCCAGGGCTCAGTGCTGGGTCCAGCCCTGTTCAATGTCTTTATCAATGACCTGGATGAAGGCATCGAGTGCACCCTTAGCAAGTTTGCGGATGACACTAAGCTGGGTGGAAGTGTGGATCTGCTGGAGGGTAGGGAGGCTCTACAAAGGGATCTGAACAGGCTGGACCGCTGGGCTGAGTCCAGTGGGATGAGGTTTAACAAGGCCAAATGCCGGGTCCTGCACTTGGGGCACAACAACCCTATGCAGTGCTACAGACTAGGAGAAGTCTGGCTGGAGAGCTGCCTGGAGGAGAAAGACCTAGGGGTGTTGGTTGACAGCCGACTGAACATAAGCCAGCAGTGTGCCCAGGTGGCCAAGAAGGCCAATGGCATCCTGGATTGTATCGGAAATGGTGTGACCAGCAGGTCCAGGGAGGTTATTCTCCCTCTGTACTCGGCACTGGTGAGACTGCTCCTTGAATACTGTGTTTAGTTCTGGGCCTCTCCCCGCAAGAAGGATGTTGAGGCTCTGGAGCGAGTCCAGAGTGTTGCAAGGAGAGTCGGCCGTAGTCAAGACCACACCCAATATGAGTTTAGAATCTTGCTCAGTTTATTACGTGTCTTCCACCAATTTTTATACACCATGTTACAGTCTACACGTAAGATGCCTATTGGTCTGTGTCCACTATTCATGCACTAATTGGTTAGCAGTTACTACGCGCTAGGTGCCCATCGGTAGCATTTGCCAAGCATGCTCTGTTCTTGTTCCTGCCTTGCGGTTAGCTGTACTACTTACTACTTTACCGACTTCGCCTTGCTACAAGCCAACTTCCTCTAAATGTCAAGGTTATTCTGAGATTGTGGCGCTGCCAAAATATCAAGCCTTAAAGAGCCAGCATCCTGATGCCTTTTCCTTCTTAACCAATCCTCTACAATTCCCCCTTTTTGTTTTTTTTTGCACTATCAACACTTGATTTAACCACTTTCCTGCTGCTCTTTGTCAACAATGTAACAAGCAAGGTACAATTAACAATGTTATAATAACAATTATTACAATCAGCGTCATTCCCTTAACTGTCTCTGGGAGCCATCCAAAGAGTCCCAGGTTTCTAAGCCATTTATCCAATCCCAGGTTATCACTAATTTGTAATTTTCCGACTAGCTCTTGCAATTCGCTGAAGTCACGATATATTGACTTCGAACGATCAGACAAATTCATACAACACATGCCTTCAAATTCTTCACAACCATGACCTTGCGCCAACAACAAAAAATCTATAGCTGCCTGGTTCTGTAACGTGGCATGTCGTATGGAATCCATGTCAAGTAACAATTCAGACAGCGCTTTGGATGTAGCATTTGTTTGCTTAGAGAGCCAACATCCCAGTCAATTCAGTTGGGCCAAGGTTCCAGTGGCTGCTACTCCCAGAGCTAAAATTGAGACTGCTATAATTGTTTCTGGGTTCCAAAACTTGACTGTATCTTTGCAGCTACTAGAAAACACATGGGTCATTCTCTTTGGCCTCGCCCATTTATAATGATGTCGTGACACATTCCAAATCATACTTGTGTTTGGTGTTAGTAAAGTTAACCTCCCTTTTTGTTTTTCAACTTAAGCGTTCAGGTGAAACATATGATTGACTTGACATTGTATACACTGTAACACACAGGATAATTGTCAAAGCAATTAACACCATTAAAAATAACATTCCTCCTTTGACCAACAGTTTTCATACCCATCCTGTAATATACACATTCTTTCAAGAATCGATCACCCAGGGACATCCTTCAACTACCACCCATAAGATTAAGAGCATCCATAATGTTAACGTCCTCCTCATTCTTGTTGACTGTTTTCGTGGCTGGGGCTTAACCGTTGTCACGCAGCAATGCGGGCTTGATCCACCTCGCAGGTGCCCAAAGTGGTCCTTTATCTGTTAAAACACAAGCATAATCTCGTCCCCGTGTTAGTAGCTTATACAGACCTGTCCATTGCCCATAATAACTGTTGTTCAATAGCACATTCACGTTGTCTTGTACTTGCTCTGATTTTGATGACATGGTTTGTACATGCTTCAACTTTAGCACAATTTGATCTTCTCCTGCTAATTGCAAAAAATTCATTACATATTGCACCTTTATCAATCTGTTTTACAGTGTCTCTCCCGATTTCCCCCCCCCCTTTTTTTTTTTTTTGCTAACAATGTTTTTACTACTTGATGGGTACGTTCAATAATGGCATGACATGGTAAATGGATATCAATACTTTCTGGATAATCTGTTAGATCTACTTGTAAATTCAAAATATTTGCCATGCAGAACTTAGCACATTCTTTTGTCATTGGGATATAAATGATTGTCGAGTCTTGGCCTAATAACTGAACACTTCTTTTTCTTCCCCCGGTGATTATCATTGTAATCATTTCAAATGTAATGACTATGCTTTTTGGGGTTAGTGTGGCAAAATATCCACTCAATAATTTGTAATGAATCTTTTGAATTTTCCTCTATCATTGCCTCAATGATCCCTAAAGGTTGTTTGCACTAGGACTCAGCAGTTGCTGACGCGTGACATTGGAATGCAGAGTGTTCTCACAACATTCCCCTAGAGAGATAACACCGTTAACTCCTCTGGACTTCTTCAAGGCTGAAAGAAAAAAAACTTAGAAAGGAAGGAGAAGGGTGGGAGGGCGGGGGGTGGGGGGGCACTCACACACATACAGCTGCATGTTTTGCTAGGTATTTTAAAACTTTTCCTTCTGAAGCCTTTCATTCCAAAGATCCCCAGGTAAATCTACCTGTTTGCCGGCTTAGTGGACATTTGAGATTGAAAGGTCCCAGAGATATATCTCCAAGATTAATCAAAACCAATTTCTAAGTCTTACAAACGTTTCAAGTGCTTCAAACACGCACACACATACACACGACCACTCATTTCTCAGCTAACCGAATACATTCATACGATGTTGGTTATCACTATTGGATCCACAATTTTTCCATGCTACGAATATTTAAACTACACATGGTACTGGTAACATACAAAACTTAAAATACGTAGATGCATTATCTAATAAGGTTTATATCGATTGTCTAACAAATATTTCACTTATGGTAGTCTTTTGTAGTTTCTGTATTGATAGAATCACGGACTGGTCAGTTGAACCACAGCCTCTGTCTCTTCATGGGGTACAATTGCTGAAAAACAAATCAGTTGAATGATTCTAGTGCCCTTTGATATAAAGTCCGGAGGCATAGGCATTCAAGCTATTACTTGCATCGCTCTCGTAAAGTCAGCATCAGTCAATTCTGGTAAAACAAGCAATCTTTGTAACAGGTGATCATGCAATTAACAGTGCACTAAGTCCATTTTTGCATTCTTTAAGGCTAATTGTTTAAGCAACACTTATCTAGCGGCGATATTGTCTGCCTGCTTATTTAATGTCTCTTGTAGTTTGTCTAGAAAAGTCATGTGAATAACGCCATTTTCCAGATTTCTTTTTTTTTTAATCACAAATACAGGTGCATTCCAAGGACTATTAAATGGGACTGTATGCCCATGATCTATTTGCTCTTCCACTAAATTTTGCAATGTACCCAATTTTTCAGTCGTTGTGGCTTTCCTCCTTTTTTTTTTTTTTTTTTTTTAAGAGGTTGAGTTTGTAGGGACTAAGCCAAATGTATTTCACGGATTCTTATGGACTCAAATCCCTGCAAGCCACGCTCTACAGAGTCAGCTTGGAACACAGCTGCCCTGAACAAAATTAAATACACTATCCGGCTATCTGTTGGTATTAATACTAGTGGAAATGGTGTTCATAACACTAGTGGAGACAGCATCCATACCCTTGCTTAAATCATTCCAGTACAGCCTGCATCAATGACCCCAGGTAAAACAAAGATTCCCAATCGAATTATTGACAATCATTCTAATTACAAGTTAGTAAAGCCACCCTCCAATGGTCCTTTTACGTTCCATGGTATTGTGTGAAGCGCAGACGATTGCAGCACTACTGTGATGGTGGTGATCACATCCATCTCTGTGCTGCCTCTGGTTCTTGCTCTGAGGTGAGAGCTGCTGCTTGCCGTGGAAGCATCTGTCTTGGTACGTGCCTCCGAACCATGCTTTGCTCCTGGTTTTCTGACAATACTGTCCCGTTCTTATCCCATTTTGATTTACACCAACTGGTAAAATGTTTGCCCTTTCCACACCAAGGGCAGATTTTAGGCCCTCTCTCCTGGCGTTGCGTGTGGCAGTCTCTTTTAAAAGGTCTCTCTTTGCCGTGTCTCTGACAGAACATATTTCTGTCCCAGATTAGAGTCAGGGCAGAGCCATCAGCTGTGCTTGATAGGTAAATGATCCCAGCTGTTGTTGTAGGAGTTTTCAGAGCACACCATATCTTTCCATATTCATCATTAGGATTTTTTGTCTCTGATTGCAAAATTAAGGCATCTGTAACTGCTCAGTTGTCTACTTGCTTGTCAAGCACATCCTTTGATCTATCTATAAACACCATATACGGGTCATGCCTGTTTCAACTTTCCAACATCCGGTATCTTTATAAGTGTTTGATAAACCAAAAAGCTGCATCTGTTGTAAAATTGCATTATTTAAACTGCCTTGACTCTTGAACTGCTGCCAACACTGTTTAATCAAGCCATTTCTTATCGTATCTGTTAACAGTCCCTTCTGTAATTCTGAAACTGATTGGGTTTCACGGCAGCAGCAGGCGGCCCCCCCCCCCCTCAGCCCAGGGCAGAGGCCCCCCTACGGCAAACCGGTCCGTGGGAGCTGGAGGGGTGGGGGAGTGGCCCTTGGCCAGGCGGCTTGGTTCTCTTTTTACAGTTTTTGGAATCTCCTTTATCACTTCGTCACTGATTAGTTCCCAGTGCAGACCGCCGTGCCGCGCACAGATCAATGCTTGCAATATTTCAACTTCTCCCTGCTGCTGTGCCTCCCTCCTGACTTGCACCCTTTGGTCTGAGGGACAGTGAGGGGGTGGATCGGTCTTCTTGTCGGTGTCTATCGGACCCAGATCAAAGGGATAGTCAGCCCTCCCGTCGGGGGGTGCAGAGGCAAGCACAGCCAGTTTAGGGAGGTTGGGGGTTAGTACAGTTGTTGACAATCCTGCACTCGGCTCGAAATTATTGCTCTGCTTTTTAGAGCCGACATGCGCCTTTAACGCTTCAAAAAATTTCTGCCAGGGAGCCCCCAGAAAAACCCAGGCGGGAGCGGGGCGGGCGGCGCTGGGCTCCTGACAAATGCCGGAGGGGTTGGTCCCGGCAGCTACCGCGGGAGATTTAAATGATCCCTTGGGGATACAGCGGAGTGTGGCAAAGAGGTGCGGGGCAGTTTGAGCGGCAGTTTGAGTGGGCAGGGCGAGAAGGAAGGGCGCGAAGGCAGGGCGCAAAGGCAAGGCGCAAAGGCAGGGCGCAGAGAGGGGCTAGAGACTGGACAGAAGACACCGAGGACCATGGTGGCCACCCAGCAGAAGATTAAAGCTGCTCCGTATGCTGCAGCAGGCAGGATGGATACTGCCACTCAGACAGAGCCTCAGTGGGTGCATGCAGCTACCCAGACCCTGGGCTGCAGGCAGTGCCCCCGTCCCACACCAGCTCGTGCCTCTGGTACTGGCTCCACTTGTGAAAGCTGCACTCGAGTGGGCGAACTCCTTCGTATGGTGGAGGAGCTAAGGGAGAAGGTAAAGAGGCTGAGGACCATCAGGGAGTGTGAGAGGGAGATAGACCAGTGGAGTAGTGCCCTCTCACTAACTCAGCAGACTGCTGGAGCTGGTGTGTCTGAACACCACCCACCTGCAAACTACAAGGTTGGGGTTACAAGAGATGGGGAATGGCAGCAAGTTCCTGCCAGACAAAGGAAGCCTGCTCCCCTCACCCAGGCAACAAAACCCCAGATCCCCCTGATGAATAACTACCAGGTGCTGCAGGTGGAATCCAATCCTGAGGATGAGGATGATGACTCCCACAGACTAGAATCCTTCCCTAGGCCGCACCATCTTCAGAAGAAGATAAAAACACCCTCCATTAAGAAGAAGAGGAGGGTGATTGTTGTAGGGGACTCCCTCCTAAAAGGAATGGAGGGACCCATCTGCAGACCAGACCCGCTCCACAGAGAGGTCTGCTGCTTACCGGGGGCATCAGTGAAGGAGGTAGCTAGAAAACTTCCTTCCCTGGTCCATGAGACAGACTACTATCCTCTGATAGTAGTCCAAATTGGTAGTGATGATACAGAGAATAGAAAGCCCAAAGCCATCAAGAGAGACTTCAGGGCTCTTGTGAAAATGATGGAGGGCTCTGGGGCTCAGATAGTATTTTGCTCCATCCCAAGGCTAAATAGAGAGGAGCAGGAAGTCAGGAAGAAGAATTTGATTAATGCCTGGCTCCAAGCCTGGTGTGAGGAGAGGGGCTTCGGTTTCTTTGATCATAGGGTGGCTCACGCACCCCCAGGCTTTCTTACTAAGGATGGGACACGTGTGTCTCCTAGGGGACTAAAGCCCTTGCTAAAAACCTAGCTAAGCTCATAAACCGAGCTTTAAACTAGATGTGAAGAGGGAGGGGGATGAGGCCAGGCTAGATGGGAGCGAGCCTGGACGTGGGATACCAGCGACTCGAAGAGGGTGTGCTGGTGAGGTCCACCAGTACCTCACCACACAGAAAGTGGGGGGAACACACCTGGGGGTGCTAAGGAAGATACTGGCACTTTGGCGCTAGCTACTAAAGTGACCTGGCAATTGGGAATGAACTCTGTTCCCTCTAAGAGGGCTGAAGGTTCGCCAGCCCAGCTGAAGTGCATTTACACCAATGCACGCAGCATAGGAAATAAGAAGGAGGATTTGGAAGCTGTCATAGGGCAAGGAGCCTATGATGTCGTTGTCATCACAGAAATGTGGTGGGACGACTCATATAACTGGAGTACAGCTATGGTGGGGTACAAACTCTTCAGGCGGGACAGGAAGGGTAGGAGAGGAGGTGGGGTAGCCCTCTTTGTAAGGGAGGACTTGGACACCATAGAGATGGATTGTGGTGATGAGGAGATTGAGGGCCTGTGGGTTAAAATCAGAGGAGCCCACCAGAAGGTAGATTTTGTGATGGGAGTCTGCTACAGACCACCCAGCCAAGGAGAAGCAGCTGATGAGCTCTTCTATAAACAGCTGGGGTTAATCTCTAGATCAATGCCTCTCGTTCTTGTGGGACACTTCAATCTTCCTGATATCTGCTGGAAGTACAATAGAGCAGAAAGGAAGCAGTCTAGGAGGCTCCTGGAGCGTGTGGAAGACAACTTCCTTGCACAGCTGGTGAATGAACCAACAAGGGAAGGTGCCCTCCTGGACCTGCTGTTTGTGAACAGAGAAGGCCTCATGGGGGATGTGGCAGTAGGAGGATGCCTAGGACAAAGTGATCATGAGATGATAGGGTTTTCTGTTCTAGGTGAGGTGAAGAGGGTGGTTAGCAGGACAGTAGCATTAAATTTCCAGAGGGCAGACTTTAGTCTGTTCAGAAGGCTGGTTGGCAAAGTCTCATGGGAGACAGTACTTAAGGGCAAGGGAGCCCATGAGGGCTGGGAGCTCTTAAAAAAGGAAATCCTAGCAGCTCAGGAGAAAGCCATCCCCATGTTTCAGAAAAAAGCCAGCAGGGGAAAAAAAACCAGCTTGGTTGAACAGGGAGATCTTGAGTGATATCAAGAAGAAGAGAAATGTTTATGGGCTCTGGAAGAGGGGACAGGCCTCTTGGGTGGACTACAGGAGGGAAGTGAGATCATGCAGAGAAAAAATCAGGAGGGCTAAGGCTCAACTAGAAATCAGATTGGCAAAGTCTGTGAACGATAACAAAAATCCTTCTATAAATATATAAATAATAAAAGGAGGACTAGGGAGACCATACAGTCCCTATTGGACACAGAAGGAACAACAGTGACAGGGGATGAGGAAAAGGCTGAGGTACTTAATGCCTCCTTTGCCTCAGTCTTTAATTGTAAAGAAAGTTGTTCCCTCCATGTACAAACCCAGGAGATAGAGGAGCAAAATGAGGTTCCCATGATCCAAGAGGAGGTGGTCAGAGCCTTGCTAGCCCAACTAGACACCCACAAGTCTATGGGGCCGGATGGGATTCACCCAAGGGTATTGAAGGAGCTGGCGGATGTGCTGGCCAAACCCCTTTCCATCATCTTCCAACAGTCCTGGAAGACTGGGGAAGTCCCACTGGACTGGAGGCTGGCTGATGTTGTGCCCATCTACAAGAAGGGTCGCAGGGAGGATCCAGGGAACTACAGGCCTGTCGGTCTGACCTCAGTGCCAGGGAAAGTCATGGAGCAGGTGATCTTGAGTGCCATCATGAAGCACATGCAAGAGAACCGGGTGATCAGGCCCAGTCAACATGGGTTCACAAAAGGCAGGTCTTGCCAAACAAACCTGATCGCCTTCTATGACAAAGTGACTCGGCTGCTGGATGAGGGAAAGGCTGTGGATGTGGTCTTCCTGGACTTCAGTAAAGCCTTTGACACAGTTTCTCACAGCATTCTGCTTCGGAAACTGTCAGCCTCTGGCCTGGACAGGCGCAAACTGTCCTGGGTGGAAAACTGGTTGGATGGCCGGGCCCAGAGAGTGGTGGTAAATGGTGCTAAATCCAGCTGGAAGCCAGTGACATGTGGGGTTCCCCAGGGCTCAGTGCTGGGTGCAGCCCTGTTCAATGTCTTTATCAATGACCTGGATGTAGGCATCGAGTGCACCCTTGGTATATTTGCAGACGATACTAAGCTGGGTGGAAGCATGGATCTGCTGGAGGGTAAGGAGGCTCTGCAAAGGGATCTGAACAGGCTGGACCACTGGGCTGAGACCAATGGCATGAGGTTTAACAAGGCCAAATGCCAGGTCCTGCACTTGGGACACAACAACCCTATGCAGTGCTACAGACTAGGAGAAGTCTGTCTAGAAAGCTGCCTGGAGGAGAAAGACCTGGGGGTGTTGGTTGACAGCCGACTGAACATAAGCCAGCAGTGTGCCCAGGGGGCCAAGAAGGCCAATGGCATCTTGGCTTGTATCAGAAACGGCGTGACCAGCAGGTCCAGGGAGGTTATTCTCCCTCTGTACTCGGCACTGGTGAGACTGCTCCTTGAATACTGTTTTCACTTCTGGGCCCCTCACCACAAGAAGGATGTTGAGGCTCTGGAGCGAGTCCAGAGAAGAGCAACGAAGCTGGTGAAGGGGCTGGAGAACAGGCCTTATGAGGAGCGGCTGAGAGAGCTGGGGTTGTTTAGCCTGGAGAAGAGGAGGCTGAGGGGAGATCTTATTGCTCTCTACATCTACCTGAAGGGTAGCCCGAAGGGGACCCTTAGGTCCCCTTTCCCCTACCGCTTTAAGTAAATCTCAGTTATTCAGTCCAAACCGCCGTAATAAGTTTGGTTTTGACAGTTCCATCAGTCTTCTTTACTTCTTCTGTAGCGTGATTCTCAGTGGATCCTGGGAAGCTGTGATTGTCCACTCAGGTTCTGGGTCATCCACTGGTCCCTTAATCTGCGAGGCATGAGTCCGTACAGCGGATTCTTTAGTCAGGAGAACCTGAAAGGGACCTTCCCATTCTGGCGTTAGAGATTGTTCCTTCCACCCTTTTATCAATGCCCAATCCCCTGGATTTATTGAATCTATTTTAAATTCCACTGGGGTTGTTTGCCGTAATAAATGCTTCTGCTGTAATTCGACTGAAGTTTTTCCCAGGGATATTAAGTATTTATTAATCTTCTGAATTCCAGTTGGAATGTCTGGGAGTTCTCTTTTTGGTGACTCGATGATCCAGTGGGTCTCTTCCAACCTGGTGATTCTATGATTCTAGGAAAAATGGGAGTCCAAACAGCATCTCGTACAGTGATACCCCTACATCCACACAGGGACATGTGTGGATTCTCAAGAGTGCTAGAGGGAGACATTGTACCCATGACAGATGAGTCTCTATCATTAATTTTGTAAGGGTTCGCTTAATGGTTTGATTCATCCATTCTACCCTGCCAGAACTCTGGGGGTGCCAAGGGGTGTATAAGTCCCACCTTATTCCTAAGGATTGCACCTTTGCATCCTTACGATTGTAACACCTTTGCCGTGAAATGGGTGCCCCTGTCTGAATCAATTTGTTCTACTATACCATATCTAGGGATTATTTGTTCCAGTAGAAACTTGGACACAGTAGCAGTCGTGGCTTTGGTTGTAGGGATATCCTCAACCCAATGAGTCAAACGGTCTACCACTATTAACAGATATCTATATCTGTGTATTTGACGTAGTTCGGTAAAATCTATATGTATACTCTGAAAGGGTCATATTCCAAGAGGCCTCCCTCCCATTTCCCTTTTCCTCATTACCTTCCTATTTATCCTTTTACATGTTATGCATTTATCTGTAATTTGTTTACCCAACCCATACACCCCTAAACATCCATATTTTCTCAAAAAATGTCACTAAGTGCCTGTGTTCCCCAATGGGTCTTTTCATGAATCTGACTTAATACTTCTCGGGCTATGGGCTTGTTTAACATCTGTCTCCCATCCAGTAATTCCCATAACCCTTCTGAGCTCTTGCTTGCCCCCAGTTTTAGCAGTACTTTTTCTTCCTCTTCACTAAGTATAAGGGGTTCTGAAGGTTCAGGGTGCTGTTCTCAAATCAAGAATCATCCTTGGGGGGCCAGATATTTTCCCCATCTGCAACCAACTTGTCATACAAAAATTTAACAGATTTGGTATATCCTTCAATCCACAAATGACAATATCCCAACAAACCTAAATGCCTCCTGATTTCCCTTTTTGTTTTAGATGGGGGCAAGGAAGTGATCCCGGATATCCTCGCAGGGTATATTTTCCTACTCCCTTGTCCGATTAGTTGTCCTAGATATTTTACTTTACTTTGTACTTTGTACAAATTGTAATTTGGTCTTAGATACTCTCAAACCATTGCCTCCCAGAAAGTTTAATAATTGTATGGTTCCTTTTCTCACATTTTCTTTTTCTTCCCCGGACACTAATAGATCATCTACATATTGGAGGACCTGTACAGACACGGATCGCTCAAAGCATTGTAACAGTCCTTCTAGAGCCTGTCCAAATAAGTTGGGAGATTCAGTAAACCCCTGAGGTAGTCTGGTCCATCTCAATTGTTGTTTTCACCCCATGTCTGGGTCCTCCCATTCAAAAGTGAACAGATCCCTACTCTCTTCTGCCAATGGACATGCCCAAAATGCATCTTTTAGGTCTATAACACTAAACCACTGATGTTCTGGTGGAATTTTACTCAAAAGAGTATACGGGTTAGGGACTACAGGATATCAGGTCCAAGTCCTCTGGTTAACTGCCTGGAGGTCCTGTACCAGGCAATATGAACCATTCCCTTTCCTTACAGGGAGGATGGGAGTGTTGTGGGATGACATACACGGTTCTAATGTCCCGTCCTGTAATAAGCCTTCAATTACTGGTTTCACCCCTCATCTTCCTTCACTTGATATGGGATATTGTTTAATTCTAATAGGTTTCTCCCTATCCTCTATGTGTATTTGTATAGGGGGAATATCCAGGCCACCCCAATTTTACTTTGAGGCCCATACTCTCTCATCAATTTCTTCTTCATCTTCTCTTTTTAGCTACATTATCCTTGCCACCATTTCTCCTCCCATGGGGACCACCCTGATCCCCAACTGGGTCTGTAAGTCTCTTCCCAAAAGATTACATCCTGCCACTGGTATTAGTAATATATCCCCTACCCCTATGCAACCTTCCCCTTCCACTTGTACCAGAGAAGACCTTCATGTCTCTTCCCCTTTTCCAGCATTCTCTTTTAAAATGCCCTCTTTGCCCACAATAATAACATGTTTTCTCACATTGGGGGCAGCTCCTGCATCCTCCACACCATGAGTTCCTTTTACCCCCTATAACGCATTCCCCCCTTTTTGGACTACCCCTAGGGGATGCTCCCCATACCTGTCCTCCCTGAGAGCGCCTTGGGGAAGGGGGCATCAGGGGTGGAATCCTTCCCTTTTCTGTTGCTGCCTGTACAGTAGCCATCATGAGTTTAGCCTTAGCCTTTGTAGGACAGGATCTGCCTGGCTTCAAGAAAGCCCCCAGTACAGACCAGTTGATAAAACAGGACGTGCTGGAACTTGTTGGACAGAGACCCTGGGAGGAGTAAGATAAGGTTTTTGTTTAGAAAGGAATAGAGACTACTGGCTCCCTGCGGATGAGCACGGGCGTCTGCGGTTGCGAGGCAGTGGCCTTGATGAGAGGAGCTGCTGCTGTTGCTGAAAGCAAGTAGATAAGAGAAACTGCTGCTGTTGCTAAAGCAAGTAGATGCTTAAAAAAGGCTCATTTGTATTAACCAATCTGTGATTGCCTAGTTTAGGGTAAAAACCAATCAGTTTGAAACACGCCTCTTGTAACCACTATAAAAATGTGTTTTAAACGCAATAAATTGGACACTTGCTTGTATCAGGCTATCGTCCCGTCTCTTATTCGCGGCAAATTGGTGACCCCGACGTGATACAGATGAGATTACCAAAGGGTCAGAGAACCACAGGGCTGCGTGGCATGCTGCGAAATCCCACGGAATATTGAGTAAGTTGCTGAAAAGAAGCAGAATTGAATAAGTTGCTGAAAAGAAGCAGAATTGAATAAGTTGCTGAAACGAAGCAGAAACCGACCGGTCAAAAATCCCTCTGGAGCATAGAGGTGAGCTGTGGGAAAAATGGGGAATCAGGTTTCTTCCCCTGAAAGAGACGTATATGAACTTAGGAAAGCCCTCCTTCAAAAGCATGGGAAGAATATTTCTGTGTGTGATCTTAAAGTAATACTTAAATGGGTACAGGCGAAAATACCCACCGTAACTGCGTCCACTATCTTTACGTGGGAACTCTGGGATGATGTGGGGGTGAAACTGTGGGATGCTACAACAGAGAAAAAAATAAGAGCGAAAAAGCTGGGGGCTCCCTGGCAGGAAGTTTTTGAAGCGTTAAAGGCGCATGTCGGCTTAAAAAAGCAGAGCGATAATTTCGAGCCGAGTGCAGGATCATCAACAACTGTACTAACCCCTCACCCCCCTAAACTGGCTGCGCTTGCCTCTGCAACCCCTGACGGGAGGGCTGACTATCCCTTTGATCCGGGTCCGATAGACAACGTCAAGGAGCTCGATCCCCCCCCTCACTGTCCCTCAGGCCAACGGGTGCAAGTCAGGAGGGAGGCACAGCAGCGGGGAGAAATTGAAATATTTCAAGCTTTGATCTGTGCATGGCACGGCGGTCCATGCTGGGAACTAATTAGTGATGAAGCGATAAAGGAGATTCCAAAAAACTGTAAAAAGAGAACCAAGCCGTGGTGTAAATCAAAATGGGATAAGAACGGGACAGTATTGTCAGAAAACCAGGAGCAAAGCATGGTTCAGAGGCACATACCAATACAGACGCCTCCGCAGCAAGCAGCAGCTCTCACCTCAGAGCAAGAACCAGAGGCAGCACCGAGATAGACGTGATCACCACCATCGCAGTAGTGCTGCAATCGTCTGCACTTCACACAATACCATGGAACGTAAAAGGACCATTGGAGGGTGGCTTTACTAAGTTGTAATTAGAATGATTATCAATAATTTGGTTGGGAATAGGCATATGGGCATATGGGGAGACAGAGGCTGTCTCAAAAAAAAAAAAGAAAAAGAAGACTCTACCATAAATGAAATATTTGTTAGACAATCGATATAAGCCTTATTAGATAATGCATAGATAAGTATTTTAAGTGTTGTATGTTCCCGTTACCGTGTGTAGTTTAAATATTTGTAACATGAAAAATTGTGGATCCAACTGTGACAATCAACATGTATGAATGTATTCAGCTAGCTGAGAAATGAGTGGTTGTGTGTGTGTGTGTTTGAAGCGCTTCAAACATTTGTAAGACTTAAAAATTGGCTTTGATTAACCTTGAAAATATATCACTGGGACCTTTCAATCTCAAATGTCCACTAAGCCGGCAAACAGGTAAATTTACCTGGGGATCTTTGGAATGAAAGGCTTCAGAACAAAACGTTTTAAAATACCTAGCAAAACATGCAACTGTATGTGTGTGAGTACCCCCCCCCCCTCCTTTTTCTCCTTCCTTTCTAAGTTTTTTCTTTCTTTCAGCTTTGCAGCAGTCTAAAGGAGTTAACGGTGTTATCTCTCTTGGAGAATATTGTGAGAACACTCTACATTCCAATGTTGCTCGTCAGCAATTGCTGGGTCCTAGTGCAGACAACCTTGAGGGATAATTGAGACAATAATAGAGAAAAATTCAAAAGCTTCATTACAAATTATTGAGTGGATATTTTGCCACACTAACCCCAAAAACCATGCTCACTAAATTTGAAATGATTACAATGATAATCGCCGAGGGAAGAAAAAGAAGTGTTCAGTTATTAGGCCAAGACTCGACAATCATTTATATCCCAATGACAAAAGAATGTGCTAAGTGGCGCATGGTAAATATTTTTAATTTATAAGTAGATCTAATAGATTATCCAGAAAGTATTGACATCCATTTACCAAGTCATGGCATTATTGAACGTACCCCTCAAGTAATAAAAACATTGTTAGCAAAACAGAAATCAGGAGAGACACCAAGGATCAATGGAGGAGTATGTAATGAATTTGGTTTTTTTTTTTTTGCTATTAATAGGAGATGATCAAATCGTGCCTTCTATCAGTCCTTGGAATTTACCTATTTTTGTTATTAAAAACCAGTCTGGCAAATGGCGCTTGCTCCATGATCTTAGAAAAATTAATGACGCTATGGAAGACATGGGGGCCCTACAACCCGGCCTTCCATCCCCTACTATGATACTCCGGGATTGGCATTTGACTGTTATCAATCTCAAAGATTGTTTTTTCAATATCTCCCTGCATCCAAGTGATGCTCCTAAATTTGCTTTTTCTGTTCCTAGCGTTAATATGCAAGCTCCGTTGCAAAGATATCAGTGGGTTGTGCTACCACAAGGTATGAAAAATAATCCTACAATCTGTCAGTGGTATGTGGCTAAAGTGCTCAGCCCTGTCAGGGCCGCTGTGCCCAATGCTTTACTGTATCATTATATGGATGATATCCTAGTGGCTGCACAACACCACGAAGTCATGGAGGAAGCCGTAGCCCTTGTCATGACTGCCGTCGATTCGGCAGGCATTTGTATTGCGCCAGGAAAAAAAAAAATTCAGAAGACACCACCATGGAAATATTTGGGCTGGCATATAAGGGCTCAATCCATAATTCCGCAACCTTTACAGATACGAATAGACGTAAAAAATTTACATGATGTACAGAAACTGTTAGGCACAATCAATTGGGTCTGGCCGCTGTTGGGAATTTTTAACATGAATTTAGGCCCCTTATTCAAACTGCTCAAGGGAGATACTGACTTGTGTTCCCACCGCAGTCTTGGCCTTAAGGCCATTAACTCCTTACAAAAGGTTGCTACGGCAATCAGCTTTAAACAAGCACATCAGTGGGCTCCCGAGTTACCTTTTTACCTGATCATTTTAAATCCCGCTCGACAGCTTCATGCCCTGATATTTCAATGGCTTTGTTATGGCACTAGCTGACTCCTTGTTAAAGGAGCTTATTTCTCTTTTGGACTCTTGCCCGCGCCCCTATTTTTGTTATGCATGTTAGGTCACACACTTCTCTACCTGGCTTTATTGCAGAAGGAAATCGACGGGCCGATTTATTGACATTACCAGTACAGGTATTGCCTGATCGCATAGCACAGGCTAGACTTAGCCATTCCTTTTTTCACCAGAATGCTGGAGGTCTCAAATGACACTTTGGCCTCATCTCTCAGCAAGCATCTAATATTATTGCTGAATGCCCTGACTGCCAAAAACGTTCTTTTCCATCAATAGCAGGAGGAGTTAATCCCAGAGGACTACAAAGCTTACAGTTATGGCAAACGGATGTAACTCACTTTCCAGAGTTTGGCAAACTGAAATATATTCACTCTTTTATAGACACCTTTTCCGGCGCCTTATTTGCTTCTTGTCACACAGGAGAAAAAGCACGTGACGTCCGTAAACATTTAATGCGTGCCTTTGCCACTTTGGGTATACCCTCTCAAATAAAAATGGATAATGGCCCTGCATATATCTCAACTGCAACGAAAGAGTTCTTTGACTCTTGGAGCATAACCCATATTACTGGTATCCCTCATTCCTCCACAGGTCAATCTTTGATTGAGCGTTCTCACCAATCACTGAAACGTCTGATGCAACAACAAAAAAGGGGGAATAGGAACTGTCACTCCGGAGGAGTGTTTTTACAGAAAGCCTTGTATGTTTTTAATTTTTTAAATTGTTTTTTGATAGATAACAACCCTCCAATTGTTCGACATTTTAATACAGTTGTGTCACTCGAGGCGCGAGTCAAAGCCCCGGTATTGGTTCGCGACCCAGAAACAGGTAAGGTCATGGGACCATATCCTCTTGTTACATGGGGCAGAGGTTATGCTTGTGTCTCTACAGAGAAAGGTCCCCGATGGATCCCGGCAAAGAATGTGCGGCCTTTCTGTGAATCCTTACAACAATCATATGGTGAAAACCTCAATCACCCTCAGGACCAGTCTCCCGGACAACAACTTGATGAATTTCCAAGGAAGATCGGGATAACAGAGACTGAACGCGAAAAAACTGCATGAACCAGGGCAGAGAAACACTCGTCGTTGGAATCACAATGTGCTTTATGTAAATCTTGTGAACCTTGAGTTTTGTGCAAATGTTATACAGGTGAAAAGGAGTGGTGGCGCCGAGCAACTCTTGCCAGGCGATGGTGTGAAGACTGTTTAGAAAAGGAGATTGATGTGGTAAAACTTTTACTTGTTACAGGGCATGAATCATTAAGGAATGACCGATATCTATGTGAGTATATAAATTGGGCTAATCTAGTGGGAAAGAGGGCACGAGAGACTGTAATCTGTAATTTAGAGTGTAGCAGGACAAACCTAGTACCCGCCATATGGGCCGTCCTTAAACAAGACTGGAATCAAACAAAAGAAAGATGCAAAAGACGGTTTGCTTGGAAGCTAGAAAGGGGCAAAAAGTTGTTCCTCGATTAGTAGTTTTTATCATGATTATGTCAGGGAACACGCAAAGTTACCCATTCCTGCCTGCACTACCCAAGGTCAATATATGGGTGACACTAGCAAATCTCACAGGACAAGATACGTTGTGTCTTGCCACTGCCTCTCCTAATAATCCATTCTCTACGTGTCTTGTGGGATTGCTGCTAGATGAGTGGCCAATACCCAAGAATCTCCTGGGAACCCTCTTTCAAAATAGCAGATCCAGGAATGTCACCGATTGCTGGGACTTGTGGACTCCACATCTCCCACTAGCCACCCTAGAGCCACAGGAGATTGAACTCCTCGGATCAGTAAAAATGGATTTTTGTGTCAGGTTTAATTATACAGGGAAAAATCAGTCCAAGGTATGGGACGTTTCCCCTGTCCACCCCGTCTTTAAAAACGCTACTATTTGGTGTAATTATACAGCAACAAATTTGTCCAAGTCTAGCAATACTCCCCTTCTATTACCGCCAGGAATATTTTTTATCTGTGGAGACAGGGCATGGCCCATGATCCCCTCCCATATAAAAGGAGGACCATGTAGTCTTGGACGTCTGTCTGTTTTAAACCCTAATACGTCCATGATTTTACAACATCGCTTTTCTCACAGGGCAAGACGAGGTATCCACGCATATACCCCCGAGTGTGATGATAATGCTGAGTTTTGGTCTTTTGGCCAACGCTTTACTGCTTCTCTTTTGATATGCGGAGGTGCAGCTGCAAAAGCATTAGCAACCCTAGATAAACTTGGCTGCTGGCTTGCAAAACAAACAAACGCTACCAGCAGTGCTCTTTCTGGACTTTTATTAGATGTAGATAGTGTACGACATGCTACCTTGCAAAATAGAGCTACAATAGATTTTTTGCTTTTGGCACAGGGACATGGTTGTGAAGATTTTGAAGGCATGTGTTGTATGAATCTTTCTGATCACTCGGAATCTATTCATGCAAGCATTCAACAGCTCAAGGAGGGAGTCTTTAAACTTCGACAAAATGATAGTTGGGACTGGTTAGATAAGCTATTCGCAGGATGGGGGCTGTCAGGATGGTTAAGAAGTCTTATAAAAATGATTGTTTATGTTTTAGTGGTTTTTATTCTTTTGTTGTTATATTTGCCATGTTTGTTGCAATGCTTACAAGGATTAATAACACGTTCTGTGAAGAGAATTTTTATTGTGCAACAGGAAGGGGGAGATGTAGGACAGGATCTGCCTGGCTTCAAGAAAGCCCCCAGTACAGACCAGTTGATAAAACAGGACGTGCTGGAACTTGTTGGACGGAGACCCTGGGAGGAGTAAGATAAGGTTTTTGTTTAGAAAGGAATAGAGACTACTGGCTCCGTGCAGATGAGCACGGGCGTCTGCGGTTGCGAGGCAGTGGCCTTGATGAGAGGAGCTGCTGCAGTTGCTGAAAGCAAGTAGATAAGAGAAACTGTTGCTGTTGCTAAAGCAAGTAGATGCTTAAAAAAGGCTCATTTGTATTAACCAATCTGTGATTGCCTAGTTTAGGGTAAAAACCAATCGGTTTGAAACACGCCTCTTGTAACCACTATAAAAATGTGTTTTAAACGCAATAAATTGGACACTTGCTTGTATCAGGCTATCGTCCCGTCTCTTATTCGCGGCAAGCCTTGGCTTTCTCTTCATCCCTTCTTACATATGTCTTCTGAGCTTCTCTCAGTAGCATGTTAAGTCCCCTCTCGTGCCAGTCTTCTAGCTTCTCTAGTTTCTTCCTGATATCCGGCCACAACCGAGTCACAAAAGTGACTTTAAGTAGTTCTCACCCTGCCTCCAACTCTGGGTCAATCCCGGGATATTTTTACATGTTCTGTTTCACTCTCTCCAACCATTCTGTTGGAGTCTCCTCCTTATCCTGTTGACTGTCGAATGCCTTACTAGCATTTTGTCCCCTAGGTACTGCTTCTCTTATTCCCCTAATCATAAGTCTTCTATAATCACTTAACTGGTTTCTCCCTTCTGCGGTGTTATGATCCCACCTCAGGTCGATATTTGGGAGTTTTTGCTTTCCATTTGTCCCTGGCTGGTTCTGTCGTTCCCTTTCCCAGATTCTCATACCAGCCACCCGGATCATTTGTCTCTCTTCAGGAAGGAACAGTATAGATAATATGTGCTGCAGTTCCTCCCACGTATACAAGTTGGGACCTAAAAATTGGTCTACCTGCTCCACCACCCGTACTGGATCCTCCAATAACCGTTTTAACTGTTTCTTAAATTGCCGCACCTCTGTCCCTGTTAAAGGGACAACCACAAATCCTATGCCCCCTTCCGCCCCCACCAAGGGAACCTCCCTCAAAGGGAACATTCCTGCCTCCTGTTCTTTCCTCACCTGGCCCCTAGTTCAGGGTCTGCAGGGAGCCCCATCACTTTAGTCTCTACCTGACTCTCCACCAACATATTCACTTGGGTTATACAGAGGGGGTAAATGTTCTAGGGGGTCCCATTTCCCTGGAGTGTGGTCTTCCTTTGTTTCCTTCAAGGCTAACAGCAGAGCAGTGGGTGTGCTTGCCGTTAAAGAACCCTTCCAGCATGCTGCATAATCACTCTCCTCCGGACTTAACGGCTCCTTTTCATTTACATAAACGTTTAGGGCTTGACACATCCAATCCTCTAAAGATCCAAATTCTGGCCAATACAAGAGATCCGATCTAATTTCCTCCCTTGTCCATTTTACTGTACAATAATGGAACATCTTAAGTTGGTCCTTGTCACGTGTACAGGACTTCTCTTTCCAGTTACTTAACATCCTCCCTAATGGACTGTCTGGAGGGACGTATGCCAGTTCTTTCCCAGGGCTAGGCTTACCTGCCCACTGTCCCATTTCCCTCAGGTTATTCACACACCAACCAATTCGCTTCGTCCCTTCAGCAGCCAGGTCCCTTCAGCAGCCAGGTCCCTTGTGGGAGGCTGGAAACGCACCACTCAGGACTCCACACTCGCTTCTCAGATCTGTATCAGCCCAAGTCTCATTCACTCCACACCTGACATCCTGAACCCGCCCAACCAGATAATACTCACCAGTCTATGTTTTCTTGCCCGGACCTTTGTGCACAAGAATTACAGGCAACTGTGGTACTGAAACAAAGAAACTTGTGCTTAATAGTAAATTTAACCATTAAGGCAGCTACACTTTTATTCAGCGCTGGAGAAGACTCGGGATTTGTCCTCAAAGTGCTTCTACCGAGCAGTGATTTCACAGAAAATTTATACAGAGAATTGTTTTAAATTCATATCTTTCTCTGAAATGGCAAGTATACCTTATTCCCAGAACCTCATTGCATATCCAGGGGGAATGAAATCAGATCAGCTCAGAGTCGTTAAGGTGTGGCCATATCCGAGTGGTCAATCTCAATGACTCTGGGTGACAAGAAGATAAGGGTCCTTATAGCTATCTTAGTGGTTATCTTGTTTCTAACACATTATAGTTGATGTTCCATCCCACCATTTACAATTAACCATTTCAGTACCTTTCCCTGAAAAAAGTTGCTTTTTAATTCCACCCAGTGGGAGATCGAGCAGCCGCCCTGGGCCGTCCACGAGACCCAGTGAGCCACAGAAATTTCCGTGGGGTGCACCACTCACTGAGATCCAGTGGAACAGTCCGAATGCGGGTTGAGAGATCCAGGATGAGCCCCCAAAATTGTTATAAACACACTCTGGAAACTAAAATTTCCGAGAGTCTTTTATTGTGGAATAAAGTCAGCAAAACAAGGTATACAGCGCTGGGCATGTAGCTGAGGCAGGGCTGCGTCTAGCCAGAGGCGTCCCCAGTCCCGGCTCCCCTCCCCTTTTATAAATTTCTTTTTGATGTGAAAGCAGTTGCCCCTCTGACCCCCATCAGCATGTGTTGGGGGGCTCTTGTCATGTGTCTTTCAGGCGAGAGAGGTCGGCCCAGGCAGTCCAGTGGGTGGAGAAAAGGGGGAGGGCGGGGCAAGCAGCGCCCCCTGCTGCAGAACTGCCCCTCCACTGAATCCAGCACCACAGACAAGCTGGCGTCACCAAAGAATGAAGACATCCCCCCCCAACCCAAGCATTTGTCCTAAACTCAGGTGCATCAATCAGGATCAATATATTTGGATCTCCACCTCCCTTGACCCTCCCCCACATTCCTTTATTCAAGACAAAACGCTGAATAGCCTGTTTATTACATGCAGGCTCCAAATGCCTTTCAACAGGCTCTAGGTGTTGGGGAGGCCATAGGCAGGAAAGAGTTTCAATTAACTGTTCAATTATTGGCCAATATTGCATTTATTCGATAAAATTATTTGTACTGTGTGCAAGGTAGGGACTCCTGGGAAGGGCTGATGCTGACTTTGAATGTGGAGTCGAGATGACCAGCAGATCCTGGCAGAACATCATGGATTCGGGGGGCTCCTTTATCATTGGCCTAATTTCAGCGTTCTGGATGAAACTCCTAGCTCTTTCCACAGACAGCAAACCTCAAAAATGGCTACCTGCTGCTAACAGTACTGAGAGCCCACTGTTGGCAAGAGTTTCCTCCAGCTGTGGAGTGACTTCCTTGTGGCAATCTGAAGGTCCTCTGAAAAACAAAAACAAACCAATGAGTTCCACAAGCAACAGAGTTAATGAGGGCTGGGTTTTGATGTATAGGTCTATACTGCTGAACAAAGGGAGCCAGCAAGTGATTCCTAGTCCTGAGGACAAGTAAAGTGAAGTGACCCAGTCTATACCACTGGATGATTCTGGAGCAGAATTGTCATGCTAGCATAGCACTTGTCAAAGGGTCCCTAAGAAAAGATTATTATTCTTAGTGTGTTGTGGTTGGGTTATTTTTTGAAGTATTTGAAAATAAAGGTTAGACCTTGTTGCAGACCACACAAGTGGGTTTTTTATAGTATAAGGACTCATAGACTGGGAGGAACCAAGAGAAGAGCTCATTTATGCTGCCCCATGGGAAAAGCTCCTGGAAAATTTATTTCCCAAGTCAAGGCTGGGCATTGTATTGGAGAAAGCTAGTTGGGGACATGTAAGGCAAAGCCAAGGGGTGAACAAAGAAATAAGCTGTGTGAATGAGCAGGTATCCAGAGGCCAAGTTCTCTTCACAGACCTCTTATTTATCAGAATGGATGCAGCGAGCATATGTCTCTCATGTAGCTATCCAGATATCTCAGAAAAACTCCCAGTTGAGGCGCTAATAAACTTTTCCCCTCTCTACCCAAAAACCTTATTTCACAGAACTTGCAGGGCTTTTGGGGATACATTCACCATTTTGTCAAAATTGGTTAAAAAATTACTGAAGTCAGACTGAGCTCCAGAGAAGTGTATATATAGGGGTGGTATGAACACATATGCCTCCTTTTGCTGGGAAATATGGCTAAAATCAGATCACACCAACTCCACTTTCTGTTTTTTGCATAAGTGCTATAATTTCTGAGCACTTGTGGCTCAGAAGAAAATGACACGAGTGTATCCTATAACTCACGGAGAGTGTAAAGCTGAACACTAAGATTTCCTTGATTCCTACCCATCAGCTGATGCTGCACACTGACTTGTAGTCTTTTACCACTCCAGAAGTGGTGCTGTAGTTATTCTGTTTCAAAAGGGAAAATATTCCCCTTTCCAGAAGTCATTGCCTGCCTTATGAAATGTACCACAAATTGTCCCTCTCCCAAGCACCAGCCCAGTTCCAGATAGGTCCAGCAGTATCTTGCTAAAGTTTGGAGCTCCTTAGTTCATATATATAATTCTGCTTTCCTCAGCGAGAAGCTTCAGTCAAAAAGATTGCTCCAGCAAAATCTGAAGAGGCTGGTATAGTTCCAGTATGTCACTCCTTGTTATCCAGCATCATCCACAATGACAATGAGACACATGCCTCCTCCTCAAATATGGCAAGGAGCTGGAAGCCCTCCACGCTAAGCAGACTAGATTTCTTAAGCAGGCAGATCATCTTCAAAGTGGCTTGGCAGTCAATGGAGTCGGGATACATGAACTAGTGATGTCAAGCCTCCTGTGCAATTATACAAGGGAAGCTCCAGCATGGGCTCTGCTCTTGGGCAGTTCCGCAGCTGCTTGCCACTGAACCACTACTCTCCTAGTGTTTTGTGGAATCAAACTCTATAACTCAATTAAGGGTTATAAAGTAGGTATGTATTTATTTGCTGGTGGGTGCGAGGGGGTAATCCTCCTAACTCACACACCGTATGGTCTAACAAGCAGATAGTTATAGTGTAAAGACATGCCTATTCATAAACGCCTATTACATATTCATGACCTTTCCCCGCTTCCTATTATAATTAGATTTAAGAAGCTTCTCCCATACTCGCGCAGGTGCAGTGTCTCCTGGTGGTTGTGGTCAAGGGTCTCAGAGGATCTCAGTGTCCCCGAACTCAATCTGTGCACGGGCGCAGTCTCATCCTGGTCAAGCTCCAAGACCACAGAGCAGGATGCAGTCGGCTTTCTGCTGTTGCTCACATTCCAGCTTTCCCTTATCAGTGAATGTCTGTGAACGAGCTCCTTCCTTATCAACACCCAGGGTCTTCAAGGCCTTTACTAGCAAACAGTGCGAATTCTAGTGATCTAAGCCCTTCTCTAAGTTCTTTCTAACTTCTCCCCTATATCATATTCCTGTTTATCACTAGGACAAGAAGGGGTTGGGAGGGCTGTACTGATGTTGAGGAGCTGACATCTGTGGCCCTGCACAATCTGCACATTTCATGAGCCTTCAGATACAAGATGAGGCCCTTTGGGATTTATGAGATTATTAGCATTATTGAGAGTTATGTCTGTTCACAGGGGAGAATAAACCCTTTAGATCATATTACTCGTTGTATGAGTCACTAAGTTAAATAGCTTATATTTGGTAGATGACTCAAATCCTTGCACTTCCATCCAGAATTATATTCATATAAACACCACTAGCTTTATTTTTTCTATTGTAAAAGCCCCAAGACATAAACATAGGTATGCTGCAATTTGATTGAATATGTTTGCATTTTTATTTTTAACATAATCAATTGCAAGACTTGTAATATGAAGTCACATCAGCCATATGCTTGCTGTTAGTATCTAGATTATATCAAGTTTGTATGTATTAATGGAAGACATGTTTACTTGACAGAGGAGGATTCCAGGGATTGACTAGGTTAAAACAAACAAAAAGAACATTTAACTTCAAGAATTTATGTAATTCCAATGAAATCAATAAAGGCTGTTCAGGCACTTAAAGCTAAGCACATGCATATTTGTTGGCATAGTTTCTAAATTCTTGCAAGTTCTATGCAATTCTTGCATAGTTTCTAAATTCTTGCAAGGAAGGAATAGTGATCCATCAAAATCAAATGTAAAGCAATGCTAGGGGCTACTTTCATTAGACAGAATGGCAAAATCCCCTTTGATTTGAATGGAAGCAGGAGCAGGCTCTGACACTGAAGTACTAAGCTTGCATAAACAAAACATATAAGCTAAAGCTCATCATTACAAGTATTTATGATGATTGTGGATCCTGGGAGTCTTTTGAGTGTGGAATCTCTGAGGTAAAGTAGTGTGGTGTACAGGGGTTTCTAAAGTTAAGTAGTTTAGAGCATGCCATGGTAGAGTGGTAGATGGCTAGAGAGCTTCTCCACAGTCTCCTTAAGGAATAGAAGTTGTGCAGAGTGTGTGTGTGTCACAGTTTAAACCATAATGCTGGCTGCTGATGGAGAGCCTTGTGTAATCTTGTAGATCTTCTTGATTAATGATGAAAAATTACTCTCTCTTATCTTTGTAGTTTGGTGTAGCCCAGTTTACATGAGTGTTTCAATCCGTCTTGCCTTGACAATGTGAAACTCCACTGGTATGACAGTGGTATGGATTGAACTCAGATCAGGGGCAGCAGGACAAGGATGACTTGGCTCTGCAGGACACTGGCCTTCTAGCCTTGGGCCAGCCAATTGAAATGGTGATTTGTAGATGGTGGGATGGTGACACAACTGCAATGTGTTAGAAACAAGATTAACCCTTGGCCAGAGTTGTTGAGATTGACCACTCAGATATGGCCACACCTCAACGACTCTGGGTGGGTTTGATCTCATCTCCCCCTGGATATGCAATGAGCTTCCAGGAATGAAGTGTGCTTGTCATTTTGGGGAAAATATGGATATGAAAACAATTCTGTGTATATAAAATTCTCTGAAATCACTGATTGGTAGAAGCACTCTGAGGACAAATCCTGAGTCTTACCCTGATCCTTGCAAAATCACGCATGCCATCCTCATTGTCTTTCCCTCCCCATATTTATTCCTCTTTTCCTCCCCATCTTTCTTCCTCTATCAGGTGTATTCCGATCCCAGTCTCTCCGTGTCTTTCAACTGAGGAAGTCGTTAGAGGCCTTGGCATGAACTAGCAATTCGTGGTTTGAGGAAACCCCTCCAACCCCCTGTCTTTCGACTGAGGAAGTTGATAGTGCATGGATCTGGAACATGACTACCCCTTCCTTCTTTATCTCTTGGTCTTATTCTCCTTATCCCCTCCCCGTTTGAAAGTGTCACTACTATAGACGACATGGACCTGAGTTTTCGACTTGAGTTCTGTGGCAAATGTTTAAGTCACGGGGTGGAATGTAAAGTCAACTCTCTTTGCCTTAAACATTTTGCCTGAAGACTGCCTGCTTGTGTGTCAGGTTCAACAGAAGGACAATGTAGGAGCAGGCACCCCTCTCTCTTGCTTGGCTGTACTCTGGACAAAGAGCTGGCTGTGGTTGGGTGGAGATGATGCAGCAGTGGGTTCGACTGAGCAAGTTGCACCCTCAAGTGTCACCACTATGGACAGCATGGACCTGAGTTTTCGATCTGACTTCTGTGACAAATGTTTAAGTCACGGGGTGGAATATAAAGTCAGACTATGTTTATCTATTTGCCTTAAACATTTTGCCTGAGGACTACCCACTTGTGGCACCAGCTTGTATGTAGTGCTGAGGTTCAGCGGGGGGCAGTGCAGGAGCAGGCACAGCTCTCCCTCGCTGGGGTGAAGTCGGGCCCCAGAGTTGGCTTTGGTGGTGGGAGGGGATGCAGCTGTTGCTGCTGCCCCCGCTACCCCCCCACCTGCTCACTTCTGGGGCCCGCCAGAAAGACACAGGCTGATGGGGGTCAGGCTGGCCTTATAAAAGGACTCTCAAGGAAGCAGGGGGGCAGTCTCGCTCTCACCTCCATGCTAGCTCTCACTCACACACTTCGATCGGACCAGCCTGGACCACGCGGCCTGGACAAAAAGCTGCTGCTGCGAACACGTGTTCCCGAGATCATCTGCTGCCTTCGATGTGGTGATTTCTTTCCTTCTCTCTCTTTCTCTCTCTCTCCTCCATTACCTTATGGTGTGTGTAATGAATCGGAACCAAGGGACCTGGGTTGTTTTTGGGGATTCATTTCTGTAACTTTGGGTGGTTGCACCCCCCCGTGTCTTTGTTGTGCACCCCGGTATCTTGGTGTGTTTATGCTTGCTGGAGCCAGAAATAAATACTGCTTTTGATATTCACCCTGGGAGCGACCTTATTGGCCTCCGGATCGCCACACAGACAAATGAATCTACTTTCTCCCCTGTCAGGGCCAGACACAAGCATGTGGAGAAATTTTACCAGCCAAGGCTTAGAGCTTAATTCCCCAAGTCTTGATATTAAGACCCATTTGACTATTTCTCTTATTTTTCTGTTTTGGTCAATATCGTAATGTTATAGTTGAGTTAACACAAAGTCCAAACGTGGATCAATTTACTATTTATTTAGATAGAAAAGCAAAAGCAGCGCTGGGCGGCCGGGGGTGTTGCAGCTCCACCAAGGCTCGCAAAGTCAAAAACCTGAGCAACACCTTTTATTTCCCCCCTTGAGTTCGTTTCAACATCTTTTAAGATGCCCCCCCCCACCCCACCCCACCCCAGTTCCTTTAGGGTACATGCAGTCTCCATATGGCCAGATAATAAATCAGCTAAGTTTACAGAGTTGTCTCAGTTCAGTAATCTTCAAGGTTGTAGTCCTGTGCCTTGTCAAATAGCTGCTAAATCCTCCTCTTCCTCCTTATCTCTGGGCAACTTGTTCCTTAATTGCACAAGGCTGCATTCTTTGAGCTGGCTAATCTACTAATCTACGTCTGCTGGGGCCCGAGGTGATTTGTTACTTTTGACGCTTGCTTCAGGCGGTTACAAAAGGCTTAGTTGTAAAATTCAGTAGATACTATCTATATACAAAACGTATATTGTCATGGTAACCTTTAGCTTTTAATTAAGATAGCATTGTGGCTTCTTCTTTCTTACCAAACAAGATGTTCCTGTGCTTTGAAACAGACAGACCGCTGCTCGTTTAGTTGGCTTGATCGGCAAATTACTTTCTGTTACTCATTACAGTAAGATATCTTCGTAAGATATATAGCTACTCCTTGAACAGATTGCTGTATTTTACTTAGACTTGCAGAGCTGATCACACAATAAAGGAAGGCCATGGACTCAGAGTGCAGTTGAATGTTGCCAGCTGTTTCAATAATGGTTTCTTTTTAGATATTCTCTGACCTAGCACTTGAGCACTTAATAACTCTATGTGAGCAATAAAGAAATCTGTGAAATTTGTTTTTCATAAGAGGAGCATCAACTCTCATCTGTCCAGTGATATAGGTTTAAATTTTTCTATCTTTTCTCATTTCAGAGTAATTCTTTCCTTGAATGTTTGAATCAGGTTGTGTAATTTATTAACCTTGTACACCACAATTTTGGTGATCTAGAAGGCAATCTCAGTTACCCTGAAAATGAAAGATCTCTTTTTGGAAGGAAAGAAAAAGAATTTAAACAACAAACTTCTCTGCCTTTTCTTGGCCCAGGATCCTTCCATGTGGGGAAGGCTAAATTACATCTTGTGTATCTGTCTGTCTGAGACATTGTATTGCAATGCATGTACTTGAAAGCCATTATCAGACATGACCAGAAGAGAAGCCATTAAATCCAAAACCCTTTTGTGTGGATCCTGCCCAAAACATAATCTATTTGTTCATCTGATATTGGGAGTGGCTACACTATTAAGAGAAAAGGGGATTTTTGCATACAAGCCTTGACTTGAACCCTGACAGCTTTTTACAGACTTAGTGCAATATAAAACTTAGTCCTAGCTTTCACAAGCATGACATGCTCTGGACTTTGCAGAAGATATAGCATGTCAAGTGTGCCTTTCTCCTCCTTTCCTTTCAAGTTCTTTTCCCTGGAGTGATGATGGGATTTTGATTAATGCCATGAAAAGTTCTTTAGATGACCTTCAGCTAGTCACTGGGAAGGGTTGCCATTGAGTCAATGAGCTCTGGCTTAGAAGCAAAATGTCCCAGTCACCACTTGCAAAATGGTAGATAAAATAGTAATTTCCCACTCTGGTGGTGATATTTCTTCCCATCACGCAAATCACAAAGACCACTCTGAGCTGCTTTGCACAACCTTTTTGATGCACTTGGAACATCATCTTCTCTCCCTTACTTAGGCTATTATCTGAGCCAGTGGAACACAGCCTTCGTAGGGAGAAGAATTCACATTGTATGGAGGCAGTCATCCAGTCATCCAGCCCCTTGGCCTACCTGAAACTGCTGTGATTGGAAAAGAAACTCCTTAGTCATCTGAAGAAGGGGACTGATAACTGCTTATCTCAACCAGGCACACTGGGGAAAGAATGACCATTGTCACAACAGAGCGATCCAGAGCACTCGGGCAACACCGCAGGGCTATTGGGGTCCCATGTGCCTAGGAATAGGCACCATCATTGCCTGAGAAAGATACTGACCATCAGTCATGCCCCTCTGAACACCTGATACCTGGATGGTGGCTCAAGTGAGGTGGTCCAATGCAATTACATCTTCCAAGTGCAGCCCAAATGAATATTAAAACATCAAAATGACTATTAAAACATCTGACGTTACATGTTGCTTCTTATTGGATGCAGAAGGTACAAGAGTGACAGGGGATGAGGAAAAGGCTGAGGTACTTAATGCCTCCTTTGCCTCAGTCTTTAATTGTAAAGAAAGTCGTTCCGTCTGTGTACAAACCCAGGAGCTAGAGGAGCAGAATGAGGCTCCTGTGGTCCAAGAGGAGGCGGTTAGAGACTTGCTTGCCCAGCTAGACACCCACAAGTCTATGGGGCCGGATGGGCTTAATCCAAGGGTATTGAAGGAGCTGGCGGATGTGCTGGCCAAACCCCTTTCCATCATCTTCCAACAGTCCTGGAAGACTGGGGAAGTCCCACTGGACTGGAGGCTGGCTGATGTCGTGCCCATCTACAAGAAGGGTCACAGGGAGGACCCAGGAAACTACAGGCCTGTCAGTCTGACCTCAGTGCCAGGGAAAGTCATGGAACAGGTGATCTTGAGGGCTATCATGAAGCACATGCAAGAGAACCGGGTGATCAGGCCCAGTCAACATGGGTTCACAAAAGGCAGGTCTTGCCAAACAAACCTGATCGCCTTCTATGGTAAAGTGACTCAGCTGCTGGATGAGGGAAAGGCTGTGGATGTGGTCTTCCTGGACTTCAGTAAAGCCTTTGACAGTTTCTCACAGCATTCTGCTTGAGAAACTGTCAGCCTCTGGCCTGGACAGGCGCACACTCTCCTGGGTGGAAAACTGGTTGGATGGCCGGGCCCAGAGAGTGGTGGTAAATGGTGCAAAATCCAGCTGGAGGCCAGTGACAAGTGGGGTTCCCCAGGGCTCAGTGCTGGGTCCAGCCCTGTTCAATGTCTTTATCAATGACCTGGATGAAGGCATTGAGTGCACCCTTAGCAAGTTTGCGGATGACAATAAGCTGGGTGGAAGTGTGGATCTGCTGGAGGGTAGGGAGGCTCTGCAAAGGGATCTGAACAGGCTGGACCGCTGGGCAGAGTCCAGTGGGATGAGGTTTAACAAGGCCAAATGCCGGGTCCTGCACTTGGGGCACAACAACCCTATGCAGTGCTACAGACTAGGAGAAGTCTGGCTGGAGAGCTGCCTGGAGGAGAAAGACCTGGGGGTGTAGTACTGACATGGGGACAGAACTACTTTCAAGTAATTTAAATCTCTTTTTTTGTGTTCACTCCACGAAGACCATTTATAAAAAAGAAGAAAGGGGAAGTATTAAGCTATTTAAAAATGAGACTTTATACAATCATCGAAGCTCTGTAAACAAGCATGTAGTTAAAAGTCTATACTGTTTTAGCTATTATTGAACAGTCTCAAGGCCATTTCTGCTTCTCACACTGCCCCACCAGTGAGTAGACTAGGGGTGTGCAAGAAGTTGAAAGCCAGGACAGCTGACCCCACCTGACCAAAGGGATATTCCATGCACAGCAATAAAACTAGGGGGAAGGTTGACAGGAGGGCACTGCTCAGGGCCTGGCTGGGCATTTGTTGGTTTGTGGTGAGCAAGTGTTTTCATTTCCATCACTTGTCTTTCTTGGGTTATATTTGTCTCTCTTTGTTATTTTCCTTTTCCTTAAAATTATTATTTTATTTTATTTCAATTATTAAACTGTTCTTATATCAATCCACTAGTTTTCATCACTTCTACCCTTCAGATTCTCTTACTCTCCATCCTACTCTGGGGGGAACTGAGCGAGTGGCCGTGTGGTGCTTAGTTCCCAGCTAGGGTTAAATAGAACAGTCATTTTTGGTGCCCAATGTGGGGCTTGAAGAGTTTGAGATAATAACAGGTTGACCAGAGTGTATTAGAAGGTATTTGTCTGTTAACAGTTGCAGGTCATGATATTGATTCATCTGTTCTTGATACTATTTTATCTGATTTGCTCTTATTATTTTGCTGTACATGTTAAAGATTGTTGTTGGCTTTTGCAGTTTGCTGGGCTCTGTGATGTTTTGCGTGGGAGATTTGTTATCTGACCTTGAGCTTAATGTGTCAATTGGGCTCTGTACTGAAGCCATTACTGTACTTTGGCACCATCTCATGAAGACAGTTAACAATGATACTTCACCCTCTGAGAGGTTTTTTTGTGGAGGAAATAGAGAATGACACCGTCACTACCTTCTTCTGTGATATTTTCTCCCTTGTTACAATAACTTCTCAGTATCTTGAACATCCTTGGGTAGTTAAAATACTTCTATTATTATTTCTTATGAATATTGCTTCGGTTTTGTCTAAGTTTAGCAAGTAATTTAGGAAAATGACAGGCTCTGTGAGAGTATGGCCATGGGGGGCAATGCATGTGGGAGAATACAGGAAGATATCTAGAAAGCTTCTGGAACTTCGCTCCCAAGAAACTGCATGATCCTGATGAAGATATATAATGTTTGAAAAAAAATAAAAATGTCATGGCTATTCCAAAGAGACACAACTTGCTGTACTGTGTTGGGCCCTGACCAGAATCTACCAAATACTTCTTGATATTATGTACCACCCTCAAGGAGAAGAGAAGGGAAAACAAATCAACAGGCACTATGGCTAAACCAGCCACCCCTAAAACTAAAAAGAAAAACCGGAAGTGGTAGTCATCTCATAGAATCATAGAATGGTTTGGGTTGGAAAGGACCATATAAATATCATCCAATTCAAACCACCCTGCAGGGACACCTTCCACTAGATCAGGTTGTTCAAAGCCTCATCCAACCTGGCTTTGAACACCTCCAGGGATGGGGCATCCACAACTTCTTTGGGCAACCTGTTCCAGTGCCTCACAGTAAAAAATTTCTTACTAATATCTAATCTAAATCTTCCCTCTTTCAGTTTAACACCGTTACCCCTCATCCTATCCCCGCACTCCCTGATAAAGTGTCCCTTCTCATCTTTCCTGTAGTCCCCCTTTAAGTACTGGAAGGCTGCTATGAGGTCTCCCCGGATCTTCTCTTCTCTAGGCTAAACAACCCCAACTCTCTCAGCCTGTCCTCATATGGGAGGTGCTCCAGCCCTCTGATCATCTTCATGGCCCTCCTCTACACTCGCTCTAACAGATCCATGTGCTTCCTATGCTGAGGATTCCAGAACTGAATGCAGTACTCAAGGTGAGGTCTCACTAGACCAGAGTAGAGGGGCAGGATCACTTCCCTCACCCTGCTGGTCACAGTTCTTATGATGCAGCCCAGGATACAGTTGGCTTTCTGGGTTGCAAGTGCACACTGCCAGCTCATGTTGAATTTCTCATCCATCAGCATCCCTAATTCCTTCTTTTAAGGGCTTCTCTCAATCCATTCTCTACCCAGCTTGTATATGTGCTTGGGATTGCCCCAACTCAGGTGCAGGACCTTGCACTTGGCCTTGCTGAACTTCATGAGATTTGCACAGGCCCGCTTCTCAAGCCTGTCAAGGTCCCTCTGGATGGCATCCCTTTCCTCCAGTGTGTCAACTCAGTTCCACTGCCCACGTTTCTGACAAAGATGTTAAACAATACTGGTCTGGATACCACCCCCTGAGGAATGCCACTCGTCACCAGTCTCCACTTGGACATTGACCACAACTCTTTGAGTGCGACCATTCAGCCCAACTCCTTATCCACCGAGTGGTTCATCTGTCAAATCCATGTCTCTCCAAGTCAGAGACAAGGATGTCGTGCAGGACAGTGTTGAATGCTTTGCACAAATCCAGGTAGGTGATGTCAGTTACTCTTCCCTTATCCACCAGTGCTGTAACCCTGTCATACAAGGCCACCAAATTTGTCAGGCATGATTTACCCTTAGTGAAGCTATGTTAGCTGTCACCAATCACCTCCTTATTTTTCATGTGCCTCAGCAGAGTTTCCAGAAGGATCTGCTCCATGATCTTGCCAGGCACAGATGTGAGAGTGACCACCCTATAGTTCCCTGAGGCTTCTTTTTTTCCTTTTTTAAAAATGAGGGCTATGTTTCCCCTTTTCCAGTCAGTGGGAACTTCATCAGACTGCCACAGCTTCTCAAATATGGTGGATAGTGGCTTAGCAACTTCATCCACCAGTCCCCTCAGGACCCGCAGATGCATTTCATCGAGTCCCATGGACTTGTGCATCTTAGGTTCTTTAGATGGTCTCACACCTTCAACAGTGTGTGGTTCTTTGTTCTCCCAATCCCTGCATTTGCCTTCTGCAACTTGGGCTGTGTGGCTTGAGCCCTTGTTGGTGAAGATCGAGGCAAAAAAGTCATTGAGTACCTCAGCCTCCTCCATATCCTGGGTAACCAGGTCTCCTGTTTCCTTTCGAAGGGGGCTCACATTCTCCCTAGTCTTCCTTTTATCACCAATGTACCTATAGAAGCTTTTCTTGTTGCCCTTGATGTCCCTGGTCAGATTTAATTCTATTGGGGCTTTAGCTTTCCTAACCTGATCCCTGGCTGCTTGGACAATTTATTCTTCCCAGACTACCTGCCCTTGCTTCCACCCTCTATAGGTTTCCTTTTTGCATTTGAGTTGGCCCAGGAGTTCTTTGGTTATCCATGCAGGCCTCCTGGCATTTTTGCCTGACTTCCTCTTTATTGGGATGTGTTGCTCCTGAGCTTGGAGGAGGTGATCCTTGAGTATTAACCAGCTTTCTTGGGCTACCCTGCCTTCCAGGGTTTTATCCCATGGTACCCTATCAAGCAGATCCCAGAAGAAGCCAAAGTCTGCTCTCCTGAGGTCCAGGGTAGTGAGTTTGCTGTGTGCCCTCCTTGCTGCCCTAAGGATCCTGAACTCCATAATTTCATGTTGACTACAGCCAAGGCTTCCCTTGAGCTGCACTTTCCCCATCAGCCCCTCCTTGTTGGTGAAAACAAGGTGCAGCATGGCACCTCTCCTTGTTGGCTCCTCTGTCACTTGGAGAAGGAAATTATGGTCAATGCATTCCAGGAACCTCTTGGATTGCTTGTGCCCTGCTATGTTGTCCCTCCAACAGATATCAAGGTGGTTGAAGTCCCCCCATGAGGACCAGGGCTTGTGAATGTGTGGCTGCTCCTATCTGTCTATAAGAAGGCCTCATCCACTCAGTCTTCCTGATCCGGTGTCCTGTAGGCGGCGTGCATACATCTCTAACTCTTCTTTTCTTTCCCCACATGCTACATGCATTTACATAGAGACATTTAAGTTGGGCCCTCGATGAAGCTGACTTACTGGCTGGAGTGGCTGGAATTCCTTTGTGCTGCTCTTCAGGTACTCTCCTGCTGACCTTTGTTCCTTCTCCAGGCTCTAGGCATCTGTTGCTGGCACTGGCATCAAACTGGTAGGAGTGGGATGAATTGAGGTTCTTCTTCCCTGGCAACTTTAGTTTAAAGCCCACTTTGCCAGCTTGGTAAGTCTATTATTGAAGATGCTTTTCCCCTTCCCAGACAGATGGACCCCATCAGCCCCAACTAGACTAGATTTCTCAAAGTGAGTCCCATGGTCTAAGGAGCCAAACCCCTGGCTGCAGCACCAGTCCTGTAAACATTTGTTAATTTGCCAGACTTGACTGGCCCTTTCAAGCTCCATCCCTTTGACCAGGAGGATTGATGAAAAAAACTACCTGCACTCCAGAGTCCCTTACTGCTGCTCTAAGGGCTCTGTAATCCTTTTTGATGCTCCTCAGACTGCTCCTCTGTTCTGGTTTGAGCTAAAGCAGAATCAGTTTGCTAACTTTTCAGCTAAGCCTCTTCTAAGTGACTTCAGTTTCTGAAATTTAAGGGTTTGCAGACAGTGTTTGCTTCTAGATGTGATAACACCTGATGTTTATCAACAAGGTAATGGGGCACTGGTATGTAGAGAGGCCATTGCTCATACTTATTCCTATGTAAATCAAGGTCATCCTAGAGTTGGTAGAATACCCTAAGTCAAAGAGGGAAAAAGGAGGTCAAATCTACAGGGAAGAGCAGACAGGACAGATGACCCAAAACTGACCAATGAAGTATTCCATTCCATGTGGAGAACCTTGGCTGATCCAAGGGATCAGAATGCAAGTTTAACATTGACCTTGAGCAAATACCCGTGTATCCTTGAAAAGGCCGGAGAGTCCCAAGAAGAGCTGAGTAAATAAGATTAAGAAGCTGCCAGACCGCAGGTGGAACTATCCAATTATGAAGTTACAACAGCGAAAGAGTCATCCAATTATGAACTGTTGGTCTTTGGCTAAACCAATCATATATGGACACACATTCCCAAAAAGATATAAAAGGGCTTGTAAAACAATCAAGGTGGTCCTTTTGCTCACAACTTTTGCGTGTCGTGTCCGTCCCAACTGTGACATCTGGTGACCCTGACGTGATCACAGCAATTGACTATGGACGGCGGAGTAAGAGAGCCGGGGGGATGGAGCCCAGAAAAGCAGAGAGCAGCGGGTGAGAGAGCTGCCAGATCCAGTTATTTTGAAGAGACGCCTGGATAATGTGAACTGCTGGGAACATGAGTACTTCCTTAAGTAAGGAAGAGACAACGATCATTACTATGTGGAAAATGATCTTGCAAAAACGGGGAGTTAAGCTAGAGGAATTCTTATTGCGAAAAATGTTATTATGGAGTAAAGAACAGGGATATGAAGCAACTACCGTAATTTCTTTTAGTGTTTCTATCTGGAAAGAAATATGGAAAGTTTGACTCTGCCACACGGGGGGCTAAAGATGCTGCAATACTTTTAACGAGGTGGTGTCTGCTTTATGAGACTCTGAAAGACTTTAAAGTGCAGCGAGACCAGGCAGAGGGCACCGCTTCTGCTTCTAATATTGTGAAGAATCTTGCGCCTCCCATGCCACTCCTTTCAGAGGAACAGACTCTGGGGAATAAACAACTTATGGATGCTAAGGGAACAACGGGGAAAGTAAAGGTAGAAAGAGAAAAAATTGTAGATTCCAGAATACGCCCAAAAACTCACGATCCGTGGAGAAAGGTGGAGCTTTGGGAGGATTCTGATGATGAAATCTACATGAAACACTCTTTGGCAGCTCGTGATAGAACCTTTAAAACACCCGCAGAGCTGCTAGATGACCCAGAGTTGGTGTCCTCTGAAACCAATAATTCAGCTCCAGCAGAACCGTCAGCTCCACCAGCTCCTCCGTCAGACAAAGGAGAAACTTGTAGAGGGTTGGTTAAGAAGGAAAGGGCATCAGGATGCTGGCTCTTTAAGGCTTGACATTGTGGCAGCACCTCAACCCCTGAACAACCTTGACATTTAGAGATGAGGAAGTTGGCTTGTAGCAAGGCGAAGTGGGTAATGTAGTAAGTAGCACAGCTAACCGCAAGGCAGGAACAAGAACAGAGCATGCTTAGCAACTGCTAGCCAATTAGCACGTGAATAATGGACATAGACCAATAGGCACCTAGCACGTAGACTGTGATACAGGGTATAAAAGTGGTCAAGTAGCGCAATAAATGAGCAAGATTCTAAACTCATATTGAGTGTGTGCGTCTTGACTCCGGCCGCGTCTCCCAATATATTGGCGCCCGAACAGGGACTCGACAGGACCTTGGAAGGAAGGTTCACGGAGGAAAGGATCACGGAGGACTTCTCAAATCTGCTAACGATGACGGAGCAGACGAAGCAGACGGAGAAGGGGAGAGCAGAGCGAGGAGGCATCTGCAACAGGGAGGCAGACAGCTGGAACTCTTCTACCGAGTGCACTGGGAAGAGCCTCACACTGGTAAGACCGCGCAAATGGATCGAGAGGCGGCAATCACGCTTTTGGTTGAAATTCTCTCTAAGAGAGAGGCAAGCGTGAGCACGAAAAAGCTTTTGGATCTTTGTGACTGAGTACTTAAACGAGGCCATTTTAAAGACCCTAAGACCTATTTTGATGCTGCGGAATGGCGGAACGTGGGCGATCAATTGTGGGATGCTACAATAGAGGGGAAAAAAGGAGCGAAAAAGCTGGGGGCTCCCTGGCAGAAAGTTTTTGAAGCGTTAAAGGCACATGTCGGCTCTAAAAAGCAGAGTGATAATTCCGAGCCGAGTGCAGGATCGTCAACAACTGCACTAACCCCCCACCCCCCTAAACTGGGTGCGCTTGCCTGTGCACCCCCCAATGGGAGGGCTGACAATCCCTTTGATCCGGGTCCGATAGACACCGACAAGGAGCCCGATCCAACCCCCTCACTGTCCCTCAGACCAATGGGCAGAAGCCAGGAGGGAGGCACAGCGGCATGGGGAAGTTGAAATATTGAAAGCTGTGCCTGTGATCTGTGCGCGGCATGGCGGTCCACGCTGGGAGCTAATTAGTGACAAAACAATAAAGGAGACTCCAAAAACTGTAAAAAGCGAACCAAGCCGCCTGGCCAAGGGCCACTCCCCCACCCCTCCAGCTCCTGCAGAGCGGCTCGCTGTGGGGGGGCCTCTGCCCTGGGCTGAGGGGGGGCCGCCTGCTGCTGCCGCCGCGAAACCCAAGCAGTTTCAGAATTACAGAAGGGACTGTTAACAGATACGATAAGAAATGGCTTTATTAAACAGTGTTGGCAGCAGTTCAAGAGTCAAGGCAGTTTAAATAATATAGTTTTACAACAGATGCAGCTTTTTGGTTTATCAAACACTTATAAAGATACCGGATGTTGGAAAGTTGAAACAGGCATGACCCATATATGGTGTTTATAGATAGATCAAAGGATGTGCTTGACAAGCAAGTAGACAAGTGAGCAGTTACAGATGCCTTAATTTTGCAATCAGAGACAAAAAATCCTAATGATGAATATGGAAAGATATGGTGTGCTCTGAAAACTCCTACAACAACAGCTGGGATCATTTACCTATCAAGCACAGCTGATGGCTCTGCCCTGACTCTAATCTGGGACAGAAATATGTTCTGTTAGAGATGCGGCAAGGAGAGACATTTTAAAAGAGACCGCCACACGCAACGCCAGGAGAGAGGGCCTAAAATCTGCCCTTGGTGTGGAAAGGCCAAACATTTTGCCAGTTGGTGTAAATCAAAATGGGATAAGAACGGGACAGTATTGTCAGAAAACCAGGAGCAAAGCATGGTTCGGAGGCACGTACCAAGACAGATGCTTCCACGGCAAGCAGCAGCTCTCACCTCAGAGCAAGAACCAGAGGCAGCACAGAGATGGATGTGATCACCACCATCACAGTAGTGCTGCAATCGTCTGCGCTTCACACAATACCATGGAACGTAAAAGGACCATTGGAGGGTGGCTTTACTAACTTGTAATTAGAATGATTGTCAATAATTCGATTGGGAATCTTTGTTTTACCTGGGGTCATTGATGCAGGCTGTACTGGAATGATTTAAGCAAGGGTATGGATGCTGTCTCCACTAGTGTTATGAACACCATTTCCACTAGTATTAATACCAAAGGATAGCCGGATAGTGTATTTAATTTTGTTCAGGGCAGCTGTGTTCCAAGCTGACTCTGTAGAGCGTGGCTTGCAGGGATTTGAGTCCATAAGAATCCGTGAAATACATTTGGCTTAGTCCCTACAAACTCAACCTCTTAAAAAAAAAAAAAAAAAAAAAGGAGGAAAGCCAGAACGACTGAAAAATTGGGTACATTGCAAAATTTAGTGGAAGAGCAAATAGATCATGGGCATACAGTCCCATTTAATAGTCCTTGGAATGCACCTGTATTTGTGATAGAAAAGAAATCTGGAAAATGGCGTTATTCACATGACTTTTCTAGACAAACTACAAGAGGCCTTAAATAAGCAGGCAGACAATATCGCCGCTAGATAAGTGTTGCTTAAACAATTAGCCTTAAAGAATGCAAAAATGGACTTAGTGCACTGTTAATCGCATGATCACCTGTTACAAAGATTGCTTGTTTTACCAGAATTGACTGATGCCGACTTTACGAGAGCGATGCAAGTAATAGCTTGGATGCCTATGCCTCCGGACTTTATATCAAAGGGCACTAGAATCATTCAGCTGATTTGTTTTTCAGCAATTGTACCCCATGAAGAGACAGAGGCTGTGGTTCAACTGACCAGTCCGTGATTCTATCAATACAGAAACTACAAAAGACTACCATAAATGAAATATTTGTTAGACAATCGATATAAACCTTATTAGATAATGCATCTACGTATTTTAAGTGTTGTATGTTACCAGTACCATGTGTAGTTTAAATATTCGTAGCATGGAAAAATTGTGTATCCAATAGTGATAACCAACATCGTATGAATGTATTCGGCTAGCTGAGAAATGAGTGGTCGTGTGTGTGTGTGCGTTTGAAGCGCTTCAAACATTTGTAAGACTTAGGAATTGGTTTTGATTAATCTTGGAGATATATCTCTGGGACCTTTCAATCTCAAATGCCCACTAAGCCGGCAAACAGGTAGATTTACCTGGGGATCTTTGGAACAAAAGGCTTCAGAAGGAAAAGTTTTAAAATACCTAGCAAAACATGCAGCTGTATGTGTGTGAGTGCCCCCCCACCCCCCGCCCTCCCACCCTTCTCCTTCCTTTCTAAGTTTTTTTTTCTTTCAGCCTTGAAGAAGTCCAGAGGAGTTAACGGTGTTATTTCTCTAGGGGAATGTCAATTCTTGAGAACACTGTGCGTTCCAGTCTCACTCGTCAGCGGCTGCTGAATCCTAGTGCAGACAACCTTTAGGGATAATTGAGGCAATGATAGAGGAAAATTCAAAAGCTTCATTACGAATTACTGAGTGGATATTTTGCCAAGGGGCATTGACTGTCTTTACTGATGCCGGTAAACGATCTCGCCGAGCAGCAATCACTTGGGAACATAATGGACATTGGTCTCACCAGATACTCAACGCAGAAACAGGACATTTATGGGTGCCCAGCAAATGGACCCGTGTTAGTACAGCGGAAAAGACCAGCTCTGCTATAAATCAGGAAGAATATGAAGAAAATGAGCATGGTTAGAGGAGTTTTGGTATTAACAGTTATCTATGGTATAGCTGCATGGATCCCATTGCAGCCGAAGACCAATGTCTAGGTGACATTTGCCAATCTGACCAGACAAGAAGCTATTTGTCTGGCCTTGTCATCTCCCGGAAACCCATTTTCTACTTGTTTGGTGGGTGTTCCGGTGGATACCTGGCCATGTCCGACCAACATCCCCACTTGTAATGCAACTAATGTTAATAGCACAGTTGACAGCTGGCACCAATGGGTACCGTATTTTCCAATCGCTTCAACAGAACCTCAGGAAATAGAATTGTTAGGATATGTACAAATGGATGCGTGCATAATGTTTACTTGGACAAGCAAAAGCAATATTCAACCACCTATCAATGTAAACTCAACCTTACCAGTTTACAGGAACGCCACCATTTGGTGTCAGTACGTTACAAGCAATCTTTCAATATTGTCTAATAACCCAATACAGTTGCCGCCAGGCATTTTCTTGATTTGTGGAGATCGAGCCTGGCCAGGTATCCCAACCCGTTTAAGGGGAGGTCCCTGCAGTCTAGGGAGGTTAACTTTATTAACACCAAACACAAGTATGATTTTGAACATGTCATGACATCATTATAAACAGGCAAGGGCAAAAAGAATGACCCATGTGTTTTCTAGTAGCTGCAAAGATACGGTCAAGTTTTGGAACCCAGAAACAATCATAGCAAGCCTCATTTTTAGCTCCAGGAGTAGTAGCCACCAGAGCCTTGGCCCAACTGAATCGACTGGGATGTTGGCTCTCCAAACAAACAAATGCTACATCCAAAGCGCTGTCTGAATTGTTGCTTGACGTGGATTCCGTACGACATGCCATGTTAGAGAACCGGGCAGCTATAGACTTTCTATTGTTAGCGCAAGGTCACGGTTGTGAAGAATTTGAAGGCATGTGTTGTATGAATTTGTCTGATCATTCGATGTCAATATATCGTGACTTCAGCGAATTGCAAGAGCTAGTCAGAAAATTACAAGTTAGTGATAACCTGGGATTGGATAAATGGCTTAAAGGCCTGGGACTTTTTGGATGGTTAAAAGAAACAGTTAAGGGAATAACTTTGATTGTGATAGTTGTTATTGTAACATTGTTAATTGTACCTTGCTTGTTACAATGTTGTCAAAGAGTAACAGGAAAGTGGTTAAACCAAGTGTTGATAGTGCAAAAACAAAAAGGGGGAATTGTAGAGGATTGGTTAAGAAGGAAAGGGCATCAGGACGCTGGCTCTTTAAGGCTTGACATTGTGGCAGCACCTCAACCCCTGAACAACCTTGACATTTAGAGATGAGGAAGTTGGCTTGTAGCAAGGCTAAGTGGGTAATGTAGTAAGTAGCACAGCTAACCGCAAGGCAGGAACAAGAACAGAGCATGCTTAGCAACTGCTAGCCAATCAGCACGTGAATAATGGACATAGACCAATAGGCACCTAGCACGTAGACTGTGATACAGGGTATAAAAGTGGTCAAGTAGATGCAATAAATGAGCAAGATTCTAAACTCATATTGAGTGTGTGCGTCTTGACTCCAGCCACGTCTCCCAACAGAAACTCAACACTCTGTAAACCCATTAAGGTACCCCCCACTCCCAGATGAAAGGCCTGATGATTGGAGCGGCTTGATGAATGTGGATGGGGAGAAAGAGAACAAGCAAAGCCAGAAAGTAGAACAACAATCGAAAAATACTCTTGGGGGGTCCCTCTTACAGAAAGATGCCTCAGTCATGGAATATGCCTCCAGCACATATTACTGTTCATCAATATAATCCTCTATCCTTTTGGCAGAAGGTAAAAACACGGGCTTTACAAGAGGGGAGTTGGGATTTGTCTGAGGTGATAGATACCCCATTGACGGAGCCCTCTGCCAATCCTTCTGTGGCAATGGTATTTCCTGTTGTGAGGGGGGACCCAGCGCAGGGGATAATGGACGAGCACAAAACGTATTCATGGAAAGTAATCCAAGATTTGCAAAAATGTGTGGCACAATACAGTCCAAATTCTCCAGCAGCTATGCAATTAATTAGACTGTTAAGTATGGAATAAATGACGCCTTATGATATTGCTATGCTAGTGCAGATAATGTTTCAAACGATACAATGTGCTGTTTAAGAACTATATGGGCGCAGAAAGCTGAAGCCCAAGCACTTTGAAATTTACTGTTTCCACGAGATGATGTGCATTTTGGTAATGGTTCAGATGTACTAACAGGAATGGGATGGTTTTCTAACTCACAGCATCAGGCACAGTGGCATCCACTGATTTTAGAACAGGTTAAGGCTGTGGGTATTGAAGCCCTAATACAGATGACCAAGATTTGTTCGCGGGAGGCTGGAGACTCGAAAACCTGTAGAGAAGAATGTACTAATTGCTCTGCCGCCACCGCGTGGCTGCAGGGGGCGGCTGCCCCGGACCACGGGGAAACTGCCCCACCGCAGCTGGTGCAGCCACCGACCCGCCCGGAGTGCGACCAGACTCGCTTTCTGTAACTCGGGCAGTTTCAACATTACAGAAGGGACTGCAACAGATCAGAATAAGAAATGACCCAATAAAACAACGTTGGTAGCAGTTCCAGAACCAAGCCAGTTTGAATAATGCCATTTCACAACAGGCGTGGCTTTTTGCTTATCAAACACTTATAAAGATACCGGATGTCAGAAAGCTGAAAGTGGCATGATGTGGAAGGATGGCTCTACGAACGAGGACATGATTTGATAGCAATGAACAATCCAGGGTTCAACACTTGTGACTAGGCCTGGCGTTCCTCCTTAAAACTGACCTTGGTATGTTGATAGAAGAAAGTGCATAACAAAAGCACAGAACTCAGTGCAGGAAAGTCCCTAAAATGTCAAGACCATTGTACCAGCCCCCTTCGAGTGCTTAACATCTTTTAACCAATCTTGTAACTATTTAAGGTGCGTGGACAGTACAGTAGGACCAATTGTAAGTTGTTTTACTAGCTTGTGCTCTGCTAGAATAAGTATATACGGAGTGTTGTGTTTATGAATAAAGGAGAACGACTATACTCACATTGAGATTTCATCGTTACTCGGGGTCCGCCTACCACTCTGACATCTGGTAACAGAGGATGGTTAACGGCTTTTTTAATTTCTCCGAGACTGCAGTAAGCAGCGAGAGGAGGGGGAGTGGGAAACCGTGGCTAAGGGAAGCGCTGCCTGGGCAAAAGCAGGGTAGATGCCAGTGTGAGGACGCTCCTCAACCCTTAGGTGCAGCTATGGAAACAGAAGCTGCGGCCACACTACTTGCGGGAATCCTCTCCAAGAGAGGGAATGATATACCCGAAAAACTGCTGATAAGGTTGATACAGTTAGGTCAAAGATGGGGTCATTTTGAAGACCTGCATATGGTATTTTCAGTCTCGGACTGGCAAAACTATGGAGAGACGTTATGGCAAAAAACTATTTCGGGATCAAAAAAGGAAGAAAAAGAGGTTAAAGCCGTCCGTGGAGACTGGCGTCTCGTTTTAGAGACATTAAAAGAGATGAAGGGCATGAAAGGAACGGTCTAAAAATGTCGGCTCTAAAAAGCAGAGCAATCATTCCGAGCCGAGTGCAGGATCGTCAACAACTGCACTAACTCCCCACCCCCCTAAACTCGCTGCGCTTGCCTGTGCACCCTCCGACGGGAGGGCCGACAATCCCTTTGATCCGGGTCCAATAGACACCGACAAGGAGCCCGATCCACCCCTTCCCTCCCCACATCGTCCCTCAGACCAACGGGCGCAAGCCAGGAGGGAGGCACAGCAGGAGGGAGAAGTTGAAATATTGCATGCTTTGATCTGTGCGCGGCACGGCGGTCTGCGCTGGGAACTAATTAGTGACGAAGCGATAAAAAGAGAACCAAGCCGCCTGGCCGAGGGCAGTACCGCCCCCCCCCCACCCCTCCAGCTCCCGCGGAGCGGCTCGCCGCTGGGGGGCCTCTGCCCTGGGCTGAGGGGGGGCGCTGCTCGCCACCACCACTGCTGCCACGAAAACCAAGCAGTTTCAGTGTTACAGAAGGGCCTGTTAACAGATATGATAAGAAATGGCTCAATTACCTACAACAACAGCTGGGATCATTTACTTATCAAGCACAGCTGGTAGCTGCTGCCCTGACTGTAATCTGGGACAGAAATACATTTTGTTAGAGATGCGGCAAGGAGAGACATTTTAAAAGAGACTGCCACATGCAATGCCAGGAGAGAGGGCCTAAAATCTGCCCTCGGTGTGGAAAGGCAAACATTTTACCAGTTGGTGTAAATCAAAATGGGATAAGAATAGGACAGTATTGTCAGAAAACCAGGAGTAAAGCATGGTTCAGAGGCACGTACCAAGGCAGCTGTGTTCCAAGCTGACTCTGTAGAGCGTGGCTCACAAGGATTTGAGTCCATAAGAATCCCTGAAATACATTTTGCTTAGTCCCTACAAACTCAGCCTCTTATGTTGAAGTGTAGTGTAACCCTTAGTTGTGCACGTTCCACTAATCTAGTGGGGGAGAGATGTGCTAAATGCAATGGGAATAGGCATTGGAATTACGAACGAGTGAAAAATTGGGTACATTGAAAAATTTAGTGGAAGACTAAATAGATCACGGGCATACAGTCCCATTTAATAGTCCTTGGAACACACCTGTATTTGTGATAAAAAGGAAATCTGGAAAATGGCGTTATTCATGTGACTTTTCTAGACAATGCATCTACGTATTTTAAGTATTGTATGTTCCCGGTACCGTGTGTAGTTTAAATATCCGTAGCATGGAAAAATTGTGGATCCAATAGTGATAACGAACATGTTATGAATGTATTCGGCTAGCTGAGAAATGAGTGATCGTGTGTGTGTGTGTTTGAAGCGCTTCAAACATCTGTAAGACTTAGAAATTGGTTTTGATTAATCTTGAAAATATATCTCTGGGACCTTTCAAGCTCAAATGTCCACTAAGCCGGCAAACAGGTAGATTTACCTGGGGATCTTTGGAATGAAAGGCTTCAGAAGGAAAAGTTTTAAAATACCTAGCAAAACATGCAGCTGTATGTGTGTGAGTGCCCCACAACCCCCCACCCTCCCGCCCTTCTCCTTCCTTTCTAAGTTTTTTCTTTCAGCCTTGAAGAAGTCCAGAGGAGTTAACGGTGTTATCTCTCTAGGGGAATGCCAATTTGTGAGAACACTGTGCTTTCCAGTCTCACTGGAACTAGTCAGCGGCTGCTGGGTCCTAGTGCAGACAACCTTTAGGGATGATTGAGGCAATGATAGAGGAAAATTTAAGTGATTCATTACAAATTACTGAGTGGATATTTTGCCACACTAACCCCCCAAAAAAGCATAGTCACTAGATTTGAAATGATTACAATGATAATCACCGGGGGAAGAAAAAAGAAGTGTTCAGTTATTAGGCCAAGGCTCGACAATCATTTATATCCCAATGACAAAAGCATATGCTAGGTGCTGCATGGCAAGTATTTTGAATTTACAAGTAGATCTAATAGATTATCCAGGAAGTATTGATATCCATGAACCAAGTCATGTCATTATTGAACATACCCATCAAGTAGTAAAAACATTGTTAGAAAAACAAAACAAAAAAAAACAAAAAAAAAAACCAAAAAAAAAGGGGGGGGGGATCAGGAGAGACACTGCAAAACAGATTGATAAAGGTGCAATATGTAATGAATTTTTTGCGATTAGTAAGAGATAATCAAATTGTGCCAAAGTTGAAGCATATACAAACCATGTCATCAAAATTAGAGCAAGTATAAGACAATTTGAAAGTGCTATTGAAAAAACAGTTATTATGGACAATGGACAGGTCTGTATAAGCTACTAACATGGGGACGAGGTTATGCTTGTGTTTTAACAGATAAAGGACCACTTTGGGCACCTGTGAGGTGGATCAAGCCCACGTTGCTGTGTAACAACTCTTAAGCCCCAACCATGAAAGCAGTCGACAAGAATGAGGAGGACGTTAACATTATGGATGCTCTTAATCCTATGGGTGGTCTTACCACAGGGTATGAAAAATTCACCCACCTTGTGTCAACTATACGTTGCATGGGCCTTGCGACCAATTCGTCAACAATGGTCAAAAACAAATATTTATCACTATATGGATGATATACTTTGTTGGCAGGAGGCCCCTTTTGATGATATAGCATTAAAAACGTTAATGAGTATGTTAACAGCAAAAGGCCTTGTTATTGCACCTGACAAAGTGCAAAGATCAAGCCCTTGCAAGTATTTGGGTTGGCATATCACTGATGCTCAAATTCGGCCTCAAAAGATAGAGCTCACAACTTGTTTAAAAAAAAAAAGTAAAAGATGTATAGACATTGTTAGGTGACATTCAATGGATGCGTAACTGTGTGGGGATCTCAAACACCGAAATTGCCCCACTGACCGCGTTATTATGCAATGTGGATCCAGCTCATGAGATCGAACTTACTACAAAACATCATAACCTGTTACAAAAGATTGTTTGCAAGTTGCAAACGTCTTGGTCATCTCGGCGAATGGTGGATATACTTATTTCGCTTGTGGTCTGTAATGTTTTAGAATCACCGTATGCTGTCATTTGTCAGTGGCAAAACAAAAAGGGGGAGATACTCTCTACTTTACCTATAGAATCATCGCACTTACTAGACAGCAATGCCACTGACAAAGACGAGCTTGATGGATTTATCATCTTGGAATGGGTATTTCTAAAAGTGCAACCAAAAACAAGTATTCAAACCCGACCTGATGCTCTAGCAGAATTGGTACGAAAAGGTAGATCTCGAAACATTGAGCTCAGTGGACAAGAGCCTGCAGATATTAGCATCCCAGTTAATGCCATAGACCTGGAATGGTGGTTACGAAATGCAACGACAATACAGGAAGCCCTATTAGGATTTGAAGGGAAAATACATTCACAGCATCCGCCAGAGGGTGGTCCTAAATGGATACCAGCTAGAAGTATTCGACCCTATCAAGAATCATCTTTGGCACGTGACCGATTGTCAACACAAGAAGACAATGCGAGTGAATAAATGAAGAGATCAGAAGTTTGTTGTCTCGATCGCAGTAACTGTGACCCGTGGGTTTTGTGTACTTGTAGTAGTTGTAGCGAGAAGTATCATTAGCGAAATACTGATCTGTTAATTGTTTTATAAAAAAAAAAAAAAAAGGTGTGTGCGTGAAGGTAGTGGGGTATAACAGAAATAATATAACTGGAAGCAACAACGAAAATGAGGCAATTTTGGCTGTATTTAGGACATTTAATCTTGGTCATTGCGGTTTATCATCCTAGTTTATTCCACATTCGACAAAATGTTTGGGTTACTCTTGCACGGGCATTAAATACCACTAGCTTTTGTGCTAGCTTGGCACCATTTGTGACCTGTCTCATAGGAGTCCCCATGAGAAATATTTCACACTTTAATCAATCGATGCAAATGTTAAAATCACAATTTAACATTACTAGCACAATTCCTTTTAGGTGGAATAACGAGTCACGTATTTAGCTCATATGACCTGTGGGATGATAAACTTCCAATTGGACCCGAGCCACAAGAACTTGAACTTGTGGACTCCCTAAACACTAAATATTGCCTCTTTATAGGTCTTGTTAGAAGCGTGTTAAAGATAGGACTAATGTTGTTGATAATGGTAGTTATAGGGATAGCACTTTTTAGTTGTGTAATGTCATCTGTAAGAAAAATGCTGTTGCGCATAACAAATGAAGCCTGGTTTGTTCAAAAACAGAAAGGGGGAATTGTGGAAGGATGGCTCGAGGACCGAGGACATGATTTGATAGCAATGAACAATCCAGGGTTAACACTTGTGACTAGGCCTGGCGTTCCTCCTTAAAACTGACCTTGGTATGTTGATAGAAGAAAGTGCATAACAAAAGCACGGAACTCAGTGCTGGAAAGTCCCTAAAACTGTCAGGAGCATTGTACCAGCCCCCTTTGCGTGCTTAACATCTTTTAACCAATCTTGTAACTACTTAAGGTGCATGGACAGTACAGTAGGACCAATTGTAAGTTGTTTTATTAGCTTGTACTCTGCTAGAATAAGTATATAAGGAGTGTTGTGTTTATGAATAAAGGAGAACGACTATACTCACATTGAGATTTCATCGTTACTTGGGGTCCGCCTCCCACTCCCACATCATGACTTGTATATGACATTTACAGATGGATTGAAGGATGCGCTCGACAAGCAGGGAGACAACCGAGCAGCTAAAGAGGCCTTAATTTTGCAATCAGTGTTAAAAAAATCCTAATGACAAATGTAGAAAGATATTGTGCGGTCTGAAAAATCCTACAACAGCAGCTGGGATCATTTACCTATCAAGCACAGCTCATGGCTGCCGCCCTGACTGTAAACCAGGACAGAAAGACGTTCTGTTATAGATGCAGCAAAGAGGGACATTTTAAACAAGACTGCCACACTGCCCTCAGTGTGGAAAGGGTAAACATTTTGCCAGTCCGGTATAGATTAAATTGGGATAAGAACGGGAAAGTCTTGTCAGAAAATCAGGAGCAGAGTGCAGTTCAGAGGTGCATGCCGACACAGATACCTCCATGGAAAGCAGCAGCTCTCACCTCAGAGCAAGAACCAGAAGCAGCGCCGGCATGAACATGATCACCACCATCGCAGTAGTGCTGCAATCATTCACAGTTCACACAATACCACTGAATTTAAAAGGACCATTGGAGGGTGTTTTTACTGCCTTGTTATTAGGTTGATCATCGATAACTCGGTTGGGAATCTTTGTTTTACCCGGGGTCATAGATGCAGACTTTACTGGAATAATTCAAGCAATGGTACAGACACCATCTCCACTGGTTTAATACCAAAGGATAGCTGGTTAACACAATTAGTTTTGTTCAAAGCAACTGTGTTCCAAGCTGACTCTAGAGAGTGTGGCTCGCAAGGTTTTGAGTCCACGGGAGTCCCTGAAATATATTTGGTTTAGTCCTTACAAACTCAGCATCCTATGTTGAAGTGCACATTAAGTTTAAAAAGGGGAAAGCCAGAACATCTTAAAATGGCTGTAGTGCAACCCTTTGTTGTGCACATTCCACTGATCTTATTGGGGAGAAATGTACTAAGTGCAATGGGACTAGGCATTGGAACCATGAACGAGTGAAAAACAGGGTGCATTGCAAAAGTTACTGGAGGAGCAAATAGATCAAGGACATATTGTTTTGCAGAATCAAACTCTATAACTCCGTTAAGGGTTATAAAGCAGGTATGTGTTTATTTGCCGGCGGGTGCGAGGGGGTAATCCTCCTAACTCGCACACCATATGCTCTAACAAGCAGATAGTTATAGTTTAAAGACAGGCCTATTCATAAATGCCTATTACATATTCATAACCTTTCCCCGCTTCTTATTATAATTAGATTCAAGAAGCTTCTCCCACACTGGTGGAGGCATGGTGTCGTGGTCGGGGGCTCAGGGCTGAAGTAGCCTTCATCTTCCTCATGAATTGTCCCTGAACCCAATCTGTGCGCAGGCACATTCTCATCCTGGTTGAGCTCCAAGACTGCAGAGACAGGTGCAGTCAGCTTTCTGCTGTTGTGCACATTTCAGCTTTCCCTTATCAGTGAATGTCTGTGAATGAGCTCCTCTCTTATCAACAACCAAGGTCTTCAAGGCCTTTACTAGCAGACAGTGAGTATTTCAGTGAGCTAAGCCTTCTAAGTTTTCTAACTTTTCCCCTATATCATATGCCCGCACATCAATTCCCCTCTGTCTTTTAAACTCAGGCAAATTCGTTTGCCTCACACGTGATCTACTTTTTGAAGGGGAACTGGATAGTATTTTCCTTGAAAATTACTTTTTAGCGCAATTTCATGGGCATTAGACATAGAAGTCAACATTGTTAGCCGTTGCAGCATTCTCCGATTCCAAACAAACAACACAGTAGAGAAAACAAAGCTAACTAAAACTAACATCAAAAGGATAATAATGGGGTGACAAAACTTATTTAGAATGCCAGTCCCAGTGGGGGACCATCCAAATAGCATGTCCCACCAATGATGGTTCACACCTTCTCTTACCCTTTTCAGGACCCCGTTCATTTCCTCCGTGTCATGGTAGACTGTTTTCAGGGTCTTTCTCTCACTTTCCTGGACTTCATTCAAGATCTTGATCAGATCCTGATGTTTCATTGTTTTACCAATATAAGATAGAATCATAGAATAACCAGGTTGGAAGAGACCCACTGGATCATCGAGTCCAACCGTTCCTATCAAACACTAAACCATGCCCCTCAGCACCTCGTCCACCCGTGCCTTAAACACCTCCAGGGAAGGTGAATCAACCACCTCCCTGGGCAGCCTGTTCCAATGCCCAATGACCCTTTCTGTGAAGAATTTTTTTCTAATGTCCAGCCTAAATCTCCCCTGGCGGAGCTTGAGGCCATTCCCTCTTGTCCTGTCCCCCGTCACTTGGGAGAAGAGGCCAGCACCCTCCTCTCTACAACCTCCTTTCAGGTAGTTGTAGAGAGCAATGAGGTCTCCCCTCAGCCTCCTCTTCTCCAGGCTAAACAACCCCAGCTCTCTCAGCCGCTCCTCGTAAGACCTGCTCTCCAGCCCCCTCACCAAGATTCATTCCAATAGGTACAGGCGATAACTTGTAAAACATAGTGTAATTAGATTTTATCCACTGGTAGGATACGACTGGTGCTAAGTAAGAAAAGTCACACCCGACAATCTTAACAAAATTACAAATGCAAAAATTAGAATGATTCTTGTTATCTATAATTGTCTCATCTATTACTGTAGAAATACAAGCAGTTCTTAAACATACACAACCTAGGCCAATATATACGAGTACAGTCTTCTGATTAGTGTCCAGATGGATCTCAAAGTGACAGATGGGTCACTGGAACCCCAAAATGGTGTATTATCTCTTGTATTAATGTTCTGGTTACCTCTCGAGCCTTGGCTGTTCTGGAAGGGAATGCCTCTGGCCAACCTGAAAAGGTATCGGTTAGTACTCACAAATATCAATACCGCCCTTTTCTTGGAAGTTCTAAAAATATCAATTTGCCATTGTCATCTAGTGTGGAAGAATGGCTCGACGACCGAGGACATGATTTGATAGCAATGAACAATCCAGGGTTTAACACTTGTGACTAGGCCTGGCGTTCCTCCTTAAAACTGACCTTGGTATGTTGACAGAAGGAAGTGCATAACAAAAGCATGGAACTCAGCGCTGGGAAGTCCCTAAGATGTCATGTTGTATCAGCCCCCTTCGAGTGCTTAGCACTTTTTAACCAATCTTGTAACTGTTTAAGGCACATGGACAGCACAGTAGAACCAATTGTAAGTTGTTTATTAGCGCGTGCTCTGCTAGAATAAGTATATAAGGAGTGTTGTGTGTATGAATAAAGGAGAACGATTATACTCACATTGAGATTCTGTCGTTACTCCGGGCCCACCTCCCTCTCCAGCAATCTCGGCCCATTGCCTTTCCCGATTTAGCCCATTTCCAGTGTGGGGGTATTTTGGGGATTAGTCTGGAGGCAAAGATCACACTGCTGAGTCGCTTGTCTCACAGTAATGTATACATTTCTAGCTACAATTTCTCTAATTAGGCGTTTCTATAGGGCCTCTGCTCCTCAATGCCTTTTTCTATGCTTCTCTTTTACTAAAAACCGTATGATTAATTTCCCTTGTGGGGTGAGAACTCATCCCTCCTCATTATATGACCCTTCCAAATCTGCAGTGAGCTTTTGATCTTCTTTAGTATATTGGGGCTCTCCTTCCAGGGAGATTCGCCCATCAGGGGTCAAAGCCTCTTCTGTGTTTACCTTGCCTTTGGCTGCCTGGTTTGCCTCTCTGTCTGTCAGCTCATTTCCTCTTTCCAGTTCCGAATTCACTTTCTGGTGTGCTTTGATATGCATGATTGTTACCTTCTCAGGGAGCTGGACTGCTTCCAATAGTTTCAGGATGTCCATATTTGATGTGTTTACCCTGTGAGTTCAATAAATCTTTTTCCTTCCAGATTGCTCCGTGCGAATGTACAACTCCGAATGCACACCTTGAATCTGTATAGATATTTCCAGCTTTGCCTTTAGCCAATTCCAAGGCATGGGTCAGAGCAATTATCTCTGCCTTTTGTGCAGAGGTATTCATGGGTAAAGGTCCCATCCATGAACCAATCTTCACCACTTCCCATAGGACCGTCCTTCAAGTCCGGATGGCTCGAGTATGTTGCCTCAATAGTTTCCAGTCAGTCATGATGTACTGGTTCCCCTGTGTTTCCGCTAAGAAAAGAGGCTGTATTGACAATGTTAGTAATTACAATTTTCTGCCATTACAGTCTGGTATTTCAAGAACCTTTGTAGGAAAGGCCAGTGTCCACCTTTCACTTCCAATACAGCAGATATTGTATGGGACACCAACATAACCATTCTCTGGCCCAGGGTGAATTTTCAGGCTTCCTGGATATCTAGTATTACAGCCATAACTGCTCGCAGGCACCCAGGCCAACCTTTTGCAGTTGCAGCCAATTGCTTGGAAAAGTATGCAGCTGCTCGGCGATATGGGCCCGGATCTTGCGCCAATATTAGAGGAGAGAAATGGCTTACTCGCATCTGGGAGTCCCAAGGCTGGAGCTGACATCAGGGCCTTTTTCAGTAGCTCAGAGGCCTGTATAGCTTCTTTATTCCTTTGAAGGTATTTCTGTTCAGTGGTTGTTAGTGTGTACAGGAGTTTAACAAGCAGTCCAGCCACAGTCAGCACCACCCAGTCATTCCCAGGAGAATTCATAACTTTCTCACTGTTTGCAGTCTCGGAGTTTGCATATTGCCTCTTTTCGGGCTTGTTCCTCTGTCCAGCACTGACTTCGTAGCCCAGGTAAATCATCTTGCGCTGCATTATCTGGGCCTTCTTTTTGGACAGTAATACTGTCCAAGTAAGCTGATTTCTGCATCCACTTTTGGGATTCTCTCCCCTTCAAATGCAAATATTTTCTGGCTGGCCTCATGGAGAGGGAGGCAAAAGAAGGCATCCTTCAGGTCTGAAATGATAAACTAGGTTAGTTCAGGTGTCAACACAGTCAATAGAGAATATGGGTTTGCCACCACCAGACAGAGGTCTTTATTATTTTATTTACAACTCGTAAGTCCTGGACCACTTGGTATGATCCATCAGGCTTACAGACAGGTATTGGCCGAATTTCTTCCCTGTCTTCTCTCTTTAGGGGATCTTATTTAATTCTCACTGGCTGCCGCCCTTCTTTGATTTGACCTCCACAGGTGGACCATTCTTTGCTTTTCCGGGCACATCAGTGGCCCATACCCCAGGGTATACCTGGTTCATAATTACCTCATTGACCTTTCCTCCTGTGGGCACACTAGCTAGAGATAAGCTCATTATTTGTATGTATTGTTGATCATTCACCTCCAGAGTAATTTCTCCTTTTTCAAATTTAATCACAGCCCCTAATTGTTCTAATAAATCTCTCCCCAAGAGTTCCTTTGGGGAACTGGGGCATGTACAGGAATTGGTGTGTACCCCATTGTTTCCCAAATTTGTATATCAAAGGTTTGCAAAAATATGGTTTTCCGCTTTGGCCAGTTGCTCTCTTTACCATCATGTAGTCATTTCCTAGGGGTTTCAAAGCTTGGTTTAAAACTGAATATGTTGCCCTGGCATCAAATAAAAATTCTACCTTCTTTTACTCTTTCCCTAGCTTCATTAGAACCAGAGGATCTGCTAGGGTGGATTTCCCAGATCTCCCTCAATCCTCCTTCACATGGGCCACTATCTGTCCTTTCTGATTACTCCGCTTTCTTTCATTTCTTTTTCGCCTCATCCAACAATACTTGCAGGTTCCTATCTCTTATGGAACGCAGCTTTTGAAATTTATGCCTGATATCCCCTGATGAGTGACCCAAGAACAAAGAAACTAGTTGTTGTATTCCTACCTCCGACCCAGGATCCAGCGGTGTGCTGTGGGACATTGCGTCCCTTAATCAATCCAGGAATTCAGATGGTGACTCGGAAGGACCTTGCTTAACTGCATATAATACTGACCAGTTTGTTATTTTGGGAATGGCTCTCTCCATCCCTTCCAGAATCCACCCCTGATATGCTTGCAACCTATCTTTATGGGCATTCCTGTTCGCATCCCACTTTGGGCCTTGAAGAGGGAAATAATCTTTAACGTCCACCCCTTCTCGTTTATAATAATCTTCAGCCAAATCCCCCACAGTCTTTAAGACTGTTTAATTGTTTCCGTGTCTCTGTCAAACACTCCAATAATGACTGTAGAACACCCCTATCAGGGTTGTGCTGTCTTATAATAAACTGAAAAGGCCTATAAGAGGCCTTAAGTAAGCAGGCAGGCAATATCGCTGCTAAAGAAGTTTTGCTCAAACAATTAGACTTTGAGAATGCAAAAATGGACTTAGTGCACAGTTAATTGCACGATAACCTGCCACAATGGTTGTTTATTTTACCAGAATTGACTGATGTCGACTTTACGAGAGCAATACAAGTAATTACTGGGACGCCTATGCCTCCTCGCTTTATACCAAAAGCACTAGAATTACTCAGCTGATTTGTTTTCCAGCAGTTGTACCTCATGCAGGAAGTCACATATGGGGAGATGGACGCTTTAGCTTGACTGACCAGTCCGTGATTCTATGGATGCAGAAACTACAGAAATCATGACCGATGTTAACCTACAAAGTACGACACTCACAGAGGAACGAAGAACAATATTTTACTGGAATTTAAATACTTGCTAGACAATCGATACAAGCTTTATTAGATAATGCATGTGCATATTTTAAGTGTTATATGTGCCTGGTGCTGTGTGTAGTTTAAATATCCATAATATCGAAAAAGTGTGGATCTAACAGTGAACAATCATGATGTTATTATCAACTAGTGATAAGCAACGATAAGAGAGAGAGAAAAAAATAAAATAAAATAAAATAAAATAAAATAAAATAAAATAAGCCCAAATTGTCAACAAATAACACCATTACATCCTGGAGGAGCCAACCCGAGGAGATTAAGTGCTTTACAAATCTGGCAAACAGATATTACTCACATACCCAAATTTGGAAGATTGAGATACGTATGTGTTTTGATTGACATGTATTCAAATGCAATATGGGCAACAACACATACAGGGGAATCTTTAAGGAAAATAGCGAAGCATTTTGTCAAGGCATTTGCAGCCTTGGAAATTCCCACACAGGTGAAACCAGACAATGGGCCAGGATATGTAAGTGGCCAACTTAAAAAGTTTTTTTCAAACCTAGGGAATAACATATGTGACAGGCATACCACATTCTACACAAGGACAGGCAATAGTAGAGCGAGCCTATCAGATGCTGAAGAATATGTTGATAAAACAAAAAGGGGGAATGAAGGGTGAAACACTGCAGAACAGATTAGGGAAAGCGCTGTATGTACAAAATTACTTAAATGTGTGAGAGAATCAGGGAATAGAACAATCACCTATCATAAGGCATTTTTTGTCTTTACAAACAGAGGGTCAGCAGCTCAACAAGGAAGGAGCCAAGGTATTATTAAAATCTTTGGAATCAGGCCAATGGGAGGGACCATATCATTTAATAACATGGGGTCGAGGATGTGCTTGTGTCTCCACAGATGATGGCCCCCAGTGGGTTCCTGCTTGCTGTATTCGGCCTGTTATGGATGGTTCACGGAAGCGAAGAACGGATAGTCCACCAACCAAAGCAGATACACCTTCTCTAATGTATCACGCTCTTTTTCTGTTTCAGCTGCTTTGCCTGCAGGGATTTTTCTAATTTGTGGGGATAGAGTGTGTGTGTGGGGAATTCCATCGAAACATAATGGTTGGCCATTTAGCCTTGGGCATCTTACATTACTAACACCCAACCTTACTATGATTCACAACAAAAAATGAACTAAATGACATATCCATCAATTTTAGGTTGGCTGTGAGGATAGTCATTTTTTGAGGACTTGGAGAAATTATAGCCTCAGCATTAGCACCTGGGGTTGCTGCTGCAGCAGCCTTGAAAAAGCTGACGAACTTGAGATGTTGGTTGAGTAAGCAAACCAATGCTACGTTGGTTGCACCAAGTGGATTATTGACTGATGTTGATAGTGTTAGGCATGCTACATTACAAAATAGAGCCACAATAGATTTTTTGTTATTAGCCAAAGGACATGGATGTGAAGACTTTGAGACAATGTGTTGTATAAATTTATTGGATCACTTGGAATCAATACATAAAAGTATTCAGCTTCTGAAAGATGGGATGAAGAAATTACAAGGAAATTATGGAAGGAATTGGTTGAATGACATGTTTAAAGTATGAGGACTGTCAGGGTGGTTGTGATCTCTGATAAAAACTGGATTATTGGTTTTGTTTATCATTGTAGTTCTGTTATTGATGTTGCCATGTCTTGTGTCTCTGCTGCAAAGGGCCCCACAGTGGATGGCACAGCCAATTTTTGTAGCACAAATACAAAAAGGGGGAATTGTGGAGAACCTTGGCTGATCCGAGGGATCGGAATGCAAGTTTAATATTGACCTTGAGCAGATAGCCATGTATCCTTGAAGAGGCCGGAGAGTCCCAAGAAGAGCTGAATAAACAAGATTAAGAAGCTGCCAGACCGCAGGTGGAATTATCCAATTATGAAGTTACAACAGAGAAAGAATTATCCAATTATGAACTGTTGGTCTTTGGCTAAACCAATCATATATGTACACACATTCCCAAAAAGATATAAAAGGGCTTGTAAAACAATCAAGGTGGTCCTTTTGCTCACAACTTTTGCATGTCGTGTCCTTCCCAACCGCGACAATTCCATATACATCATGTTCAGTATAAAGCTTTGGGATCATGAGGGTCAAGCCCTCTTCTTCAGTGTCTTACGTTCAATGAGGACATCGTCCATGCATCTGCTCCTGATCCTGATCCATGTCTTCCTGAATCCAGCACCTGTGTGCCGCTGAGACCAGTTTGGGACTTTCCCTCTGCCTGCCCGTCAGCATCACTGATGATGAATGGGGGAGGGGGGGGGGCAGGAGAGGTCCAAGTTGAGTTTATATATTTGTATATTATTATTTTCTTGTTAATATTGTTATTTTCCTGTTTGTTATCATTGTTTCATTAATGTTGTTTTAGATTTGCTTCTGACCCACAAGTGTCTCTCTCTGTTTTCCCTTTCCTCTTTTCCTGTGCGTGGGGGAACTGGGACTAAACTGCCTAGTTCAGCTGCTGATCAGGCCAGGGATGGGGGCTAAACAGAATTACAGAATCACAGAATCACTAGGTTGGAAAAGACCCACAGGATCATTGAGTCCAACCATTCCTATCAATCACTAAACCATGCCCCTCAACACCTCATCCACTCATCTTTTAAACACCTCCAGGGATGGGGACTCAACCATCTCCCTGGCAGCCTGTTCCAGTGCCCAATGATCCTTTCTGTGAAAATTTTTTTCCTGATGTCAAGCCTGAACCTCCCTTGGCAGAGATTGAGGCCATTCACTCTTGTCCTGTCCCCTGCCACTTGGGAGAAGAGGCCAGCTCCCTCCTCTCCACAACCTCCCTTCAGGTAGTTGTAGAGAGCAAGAAGGTCTCCCCTCAGCCTTCTCTTCTCCAGGCTGAACAATCCCAGGACATTGTGGCTGTAACACTGGTGTCAACATGAAACAACAGCAGCAGATCATACACAGTGGACTGTATGGGGCTTGGTAGCATCCCTGATCTAAGCTCCTGTTAAGCAGCATGTTGAGAGTTGCCTACTACTACACCTGTCACCTTTTCTTAGTTGCATTCATTGTTATACGGGGAGCAGATCGGGCTGAGTTACTCAGCCCCAACATCTGTCTGGATCTAATAGGTATTTCCTCTTCAGTCCGCAGAGCAATGAAGTGGTTCTGCAAGGGCACCTCAGGCTTCAGGGGAAGTCTCTTCCTCCTGCTCTGCGGGCACGAAAGATTTCACTGTCGTGTGTATGCTGGGACAAGCAGCCGATGCCTTGGCATACCCGTGATATAACAGCAAGCACAGAGCAAACGGCCGGTGTTCTCATGCTTGCTATCTTGTTGAGATCCTGGAATCTTTACTAAGACCTGTGAATTAATAAGAAAAGAGTGCATTAGACAGAAAACATGAAAAGAAAGGGCACATCTGCGGTAAATAGTCAGTTGCACTCTATCACTGTAACTGCAGGATTCTCACGGGTGGAAATTCACTGGGGTAGCTGCTGACTGGATACAGAAACACTATATAAGGTTTGCATCCACTCAATAAAGGTGATCTCGCTTGTTGCCTCATCAACGGGGTCTATGCCTTAATCGCTACAAATGGCGCCCAACTTGAGAGGGACCCACACCTCTCAGGGCAAACCCTGAAATTCAGAGTCAGAACCATTGGATAGAAGTGGCCATAGCGATGCCCAGTTGGACGAATTTTGGCCAGTGTGGAGCACTGAAGCAGTCCGGACGAGTAACGCCTTGAAAAAAGGTGAGCAACTGGGAACTAGGGAATAACGGGGTCTTCGCTGTCCATGGAGGAGCGGAGTACGCTAGATATCTTAAAATCAAGTTTAAAGAAAGAGGATGTTAAGTATGCTGAGCGACAGCTAAGGACTTAGTTAAAATGGATACAGATTCAGGATCCAGGTTTAGATGTGACTCCTGCAGCTGATATAAAATTTGGGGATGCCAGGGGACTTAAATTGTGGGACGTGTCTACCAGGGACGACCTTGGGGTGGTAAACCTGTTATCTACCTGGAGGTTAATGATGGAATCGTCAAAACACTTGAGATCGTGCAAAGATTTAGCAGAATGACGAAAGACACAGGAGGACAGTGATATTTCGTATTAGGAACCCAGGGCAGGGCCATCAGCGCCTGCCGATAATCCCTTTGATCCGGGGCCAGCAGACTGCGAGAGAACTTTGATTTATTTTCATCTGTGGAGGTGCGGTGACCTTAATCAGCTACAAACTTTCCCTGACATTTGTTTGCAGGAGGCCGGAGACTCGAAAACCTGCAGAGAAAGTGCTAACTGCTCCACCGCTGCTGCGGGCCACGGGGGGGCAGCTGCCCCTGGCCAAGGGGATGCCGCCCACCACTGCTGCTGCCGCCACTGCTTTCTGTAATGCAGGCAGTTTCAGAAACAACGTTGGTACCAGTTCAAGAACCAAGCCAGTTTAAATAATGCGATATTACAACAGACGCGGCTTTTTAGCTTATCAGATGCTTATAAAGATATTGGATGTCAGAAAGTTGAAACAGGCACGAACTGTATATAGCATTTATAGATAGATTGAAGGATGCGCTCGACAAGCAGGGAGACAACCGAGCAGCTAAAGAGGCCTTAATTTTGCAATCAGCAATAGAAAATCCTAATGATGAATGTAGAAAGATATGGCATGGTCTGAAAAATCCTACAACAGCAGCTGGGATCATTTACCTATCAAGCACAGCTCATGGCTGCCGCCCTGACTGTAAACCGGGACAGAAAGACATTCTGTTATAGATGCAGCGAGGGACATTTTAAACGAGGCTGCCACGAGAATGCAAAAACAGACTTAGTGCACTGTTATCACCTGTTATAAAGATTGTTTATTTTACCGGAATTGACTGATGTCGACTTTACGAGAGCAATACAAGTAATGGCTTGGATGCCTATGCCTCCTCGCTTTATATCAAAGGGCACTAGAATTACTCAACTGATTTGTTTTCCAGCAATTGTGCCCCATGCTGAAAATCACATAGGGGGAGATGGAGGCTTTGGCTCGAGTGACCAGTCCGTGATTCTATGGGTGCAGAAACTGCAAAAATCATGACCCGGCAAAGTATGAAACTCACAGAGCAACAAAGAACAATATTTTACCGGAACTGAAATACTTGTTCTGTTATTATAGACTAGTCATAACTAACATTATATGGACGCATTGAGCTAGCTTTGGAATGAGTTGGGGGTGTGTGTGTGGGTGGGTGGGTGTGTTCATGTGGGTGTGGGTGTGTTTGAAATGCTTCAAATGTTTGTAACACTTACAAATTTGTTTTGATTAATCTTGGAAATACATCTCTGGGACCTTTCAATCTCAAATGTCCACTAAGCCGGCAAACAGGTAGATTTACCTAGGGAACTTAGGAATGAAAGGCTTCAGAAGGAAAAAATTTAAAATACCTGGCAAAACAAAAAAAAAGGAGTAAGAGAGAGAGATTAACAAAAATGGATAAAGCCCAGCCTTGAAGCTGTATGTGTGTGAATGGCCTCCCTCTTCTCCTTCCTTTCTCCCTGAATGTGAAGGGTTTTTTTCTCTTTTCAGCTTCTTTGCAAAGTCAAGAGGAGTTAACTGTGTTATCTCTCTAGGGGAATGCCAATTTGTGAGAACACTATGCATTCCAGTATCCCTTATCAGATCAGCAACTGCTGGGTCCTAGCACAGACAAACCTCAGGGATATTAAGCCAATGAATAGAGGAAAATTAAAAAGATTCATTACAAATTATTCAGTGGATATTTTACCACATCAGCCTTAAAAAAAACAACCCAAAACATAGTCACTAGATGTGAAATTATTACAATAATAATCACTAAGGGAAGAAAAACAAATGTTCAGTTATTAGGCCAGGACCAGATGATCATTTATATCCCAATGACAAAAGAATATGCTAAGTGGTGCATGGCAAATAGTTTGAATTTACAAGTAGCTCTAACAGATTATCCAGGAAGTATTGATATCCATTTACCAAGTCATAAATTGTTTTCCTCTTTACAAACATTACAAATAGAACAGAAGCCCTTATGTAGAGAGCAACTGGTTGACAGCCCTACAGTATTTACTGATGGCTCAGGAAAAACAGGAAGAGCAGTACTAGCGTGGAAAGAAAATGGACAGTGGGCAAATAAAGTGTAGTGTTTATAACAGAAGGATACACTAATAGTGGAATTATATGCAGTGCTAAAAGCCTTTGAACGGCATCACAGTCCCTTTAATTTAGTTACAAATTCACAATATGGAGTCAGAGTAGTGCAACATATAGAAAGAGGATGGTTAAAACAGGTAAACAATGAGTGATTGTTTTTAATGATAAAGCAGTTATGGTTTCAAGTCACAACTAGAAAAGCAGAATTTTACGTGGTGCATATTCAGAGGCACACATGACTTCCAGAATTTCATAGAATCATAGAATCATAGAATAACCAGGTTGGAAGACACCCACCGGATCATCGAGTCCAACCATTCCTATCAAACACTAAACCATGCCCCTCAGCACCTCATCCACCCGTGCCTTAAACACCTCCAGGGAAGGGGACTCAACCACCTCCCTGGACAGCCTGTTCCAGTGCCCAATGACCCTTTCTGTGAAGAATTTTTTCCTAATGTCCAGCCTAAATCTCCCCTGGTGCAGCTTGAGGCCATTCCCTCTTGTCCTGTTCCCTGTCACTTGGGAGAAGAGGCCAGCACCCTCCTCTCCACAACCTCCTTTCATGTAGTTGTAGAGAGCAATGAGGCCCCCCCTCAGCCCCCTCTTCTCCAGGCTAAACAACCCCAGCTCTCTCAGCCGTTCCTCATAAGGCCTGTTCTCCAGCCCCCTTACCAGCTTTGTTGTTCTTCTCTGGACTCGTTCCAGAGCCTCAACATCCTTCTTGTGGTGAGGGGCCCAGAAATGAACACAGTATTCGAGGAGCAGTCTCACTAGTGCCGAGTACAGAGGGAGAATAACCTCCCTGGACCTGCTGGCCATGCCGTTTCTGATACAAGCCAAGATGCCATTGGCCTTCTTGGCCACCTGGGCACACTGCTGGCTCATATTCAGTCGGCTGTCAACCAACACCCCCATGTCCCTCTCCTCCTGGCAGCTTTCTAGACAGGCCGGAGGCTGACAGTTTCTGAAGCAGAATGCTGTGAGAAACTCTGTCAAAGGCTTTACTGAAGTCCAGGAAGACCGCATCCACAGCCTTTCCCTCGTCCAGTAGTCAAGTCACTTTACCATAGAAGGCGATCAGGTTTGTTTGGCAAGACTCGCATTTTGTGAACCCATGTTGACTGGGCCTGATCACCCGGTTCTCTTGCATGTGCTTCATGATAGCACTCAAGATCACCTGTTCCATGACTTTCCCTGGCACTGAGGTCAGACTGACAGGCCTGTAGTTCCCTGGATCCTCCCTGCGACCCTTCTTGTAGATGGGCACCACATCAGCCAGCCTCCAGTCCAGTGGGACTTCCCCAGTCTTCCAGGACTGTTGGAAGATGATGGAAAGGGGTTTGGCCAGCACATCCGCCAGCTCCTTCAATACCCTTGGATGAATCCCATCTGGCCCCATAGACTTGTGGGTGTCTAGTCGGGCTAGCAAGGCTCTAACCACCTCCTCTTGGACCACAGGAGCCTCATTCTGCTCCTCTAGCTCCTGGGTTTGTACACAGACGGAATGACTTTCTTTACAATTAAAGACTGAGGCAAAGGAGGCATTAAGTACTTCAGCCTTTTCCTCATCCCCTGTCACTGTTGTTCCTTCTGCATCCAATAGGGACTGTATGGTCTCCCTAGTCCTCCTTTTATTATTTATATATTTATAGAAGGATTTTTTGTTATCTTTCACAGACTTTGCCAATCTGATTTCTAGTTGAGCCTTAGCCATTTTGATTTTTTCACTACACAATCTCACTTCCCTCCTGTAGTCCACCCAAGAGGCCTGTCCCCTCTTCCAGAGCCCATAAATGTTTCTCTTCTTCTTGATATCACTCAAGATCTCCCTGTTCAACCAAGCTGGCTTTCTCCCCTGCCGGCTTTTTTTACGGAACATGGGGATGGCCCTCTCCTGAGCTGCTAGGATTTCCTTTTTGAAGAGCTCCCAGCCCTCGTGGGCTCCCTTGCCCTTAAGGACTGTCTCCCATGAGACTTTGCCAACCAGCCTTCTGAAGAGTTCAAAGTCTGCCCTCTGGAAATTTAATGCTACTGTCCTACTAACCACCCTCTTCACCTCACCTAGAACAGAAAACCCTATCATCTCATGATCGCTTAGTCCTAGGCGTCCACCTACTGCCACATCCACCACAAGGCCTTCTCTGTTCACAAACAGCAGGTCCAGGAGGGCACCCTCCCTTGTTGGTTCATTCACCAACTGTGCAAGGAAGTTGTCTTCCACACACTCCAGGAACCTCCTAGACTGCTTCCTTTCTGCTGTATTGTACACCCAGCAGATATCAGGAAGATTGAAGTCTCCCACAAGAATGAGAGGCATTGATCTAGAGATTAACCCCAGCTGTTTATAGAAGAGCTCATCAGCTGCTTCTCCTTGGCTGGGTGGTCTGTAACAGACTCCCATCACAAAATCTACCTTCTGGTGGGCTCCTCTGATTTTAACCCACAGGCCCTCAATCTCCTCATCGCCACAATCCATCTCAACAGTGTCCAAGTCCTCCCTTACAAAGAGGGCTACCCCACCTCCTCTCCTGCCCTTCCTATCCCGCCTAAAGTGTTTGTACCCCACCATAGCTGCACTCCAGTTATATGAGTCGTCCCACCACGTTTCCGTGATGGCAACGACATCATAGGCTCCTTGCCCTAGGACAGCTTCCAGCTCTTCCTTCTTATTCCCCATGCTGTGTGCATTGGTGTAAATGCACTTCAGCTGAGCTGCCAAGCCTTCAGCCCTCCTACAGGGAACAGAGTTCATTCCCAATTGCCTGGTAACTGGAGTAGCTAGTGCCAGAGTGCCTGTATCTCCCTTAGCACCCCCAGGTGTGTTCTCCCCCACTTTCTGTGTGGTGAGGTGTGGAAGGATGGCTCGACGACCGAGGACATGATTTGATAGCAATGAACAATCCAGGGTTTAACACTTGTGATTAAGCCTGGCCTTCCCCTTTAAGCTGACCTTGGTATGATGACAGAAAGAAGTGCATAACAAAAGCACTGAACTCAGCGCTGGAAAGTCCCTAAAACGTCAGGAGCATTGTATCAGCCCCCTTCGCGTGCTCAACCCTTTTTAACCAATCTTGTAAGTATTTAAGGCGTATGGACAGTACAGTAGAACCAATTGTAAGTTGTTTATTAGCGCGTGCTCTGCTAGAATAAGTATATAAGGAGTGTTGTGTTTATGAATAAAGGAGAATGACTATACTCATATTGAGATTTCATCGTTACTCAGGGTCCGCCTCCCACTCTGACATCTGGTAGCAGAGGATTGCAAACGGCCTTTGACTTCTCCCAGACTGCAGTAAGCAGCGAAAGGAGGGGGAGTGGGAAACCGCGGCTAAGGGAAGTGCTGCCTGGGCAAAAAGCAGGGTAGACGCTGGTGTGAGGTCGCTCCTCACCCCTTAGGCACAGCTATGGAAACAGAAGCTGCGGCCACGCTACTTGTGGGAATCCTCTCCAAGAGAGGGCATGATATACCCGCAAAACTGCTGATAAGATTGATACAGTTAGGTCAAATATGGGGTCATTTTGAAGACCTGCATATGATATTTTGGGTCACGGACTGGCGGAACTATGGAGAAACGTTATGGCAAAAAACTATTTCGGGATCCGAAAAGTAAGAAAAAGAGGTTAAAGCCATCCGTGGAGATTGGCATCTCGTTTTAGAGACATTAAAAGAGATAAAGGCACAACGGGAGGTCGCTTGCACAGCAATTCAAATGTGAGGACCTAAACCTAAAGTTTAAAAGGTCCCGGTCAAACTGGGTCAAATTTCCCGATTATTTGGACTGCCTGTGGTGAAGGGCATGAAAGGAACTGTCTATAAAAATGTCAGCTCTAAAAAGCAGAGCGATAATTCCGAGCCGAGTGCAGGATTGTCAACAACTGCACTAACTCCCCACCCCCCTAAACTCGCTGCGCTTGCCTCTGTACCCCTCGACGGGAGGGCCAACAACCCCTTTGATCCGGGTCTGATCCACACCCCCCTCCCCCCATTGTCCCTCAGACCAACGGGCGCAATCCAGGAGGGAGGCACAGCAGCAGGGAGAAGTTGAAATATTGCAAGCTTTGATCTGTGCGCGGCATGGCGGTCTGCGCTGGGAACTAATTAGTGACGAAGTGATAAAGGAGATTCCAAAAACTGTAAAAAGAGAACCAAGCCACCCGGCCGAGGGCTGCTCCCCCACCCCCCCACCCCTCCAGCTCCCGCGGAGCGGCCACTGCCCCCGGCTGAGGGGGGTGCCGCTTGCCACCACCACTGCCGCGGCAAAACCCAGACAGTTTCAGCATTACAGAAGGGACTGTTAACAGATACGATAAGAAATGGCTTTATTAATCAACGTTGGTAGCAGTTCAAGAATCAAGGCAGTTTAAATAATGCAATTTTACAACAGATGCAGCTTTTTGGTTTATCAAACACTTATAAAGATACCGGATGTTGGAAAGTTGAAACAGGCATGACCCATATATGGTGTTTATAGATAGATCAAAGGATGTGCTTGACAAGCAAGTAAGACAACCGAGCAGTTACAGAAGCCTTAATTTTGCAATCAGTGACAAAAAATCCTAATGATGAATATGGAAAGATATGGTGTGCTCTGAAAACTCCTACAACAACAGCTGGGATCATTTACCTATCAAGCACAGCTGGTGGCTGCTGCCCTGACTGTAATCTGGGACAGAAATATGTTCTGTTGGAGATGCGGCAAGGAGAGACATTTTAAAAGAGACTGCCACACGCAACGCCAGGAGAGAGGGCCTAAAATCTGCCCTTGGTGTGGAAAGGGCAAACATTTTGCCAGTTGGTGTAAATCAAAATGGGATAAGAATAGGACAGTATTGTCAGAAAACCAGGAGTAAAGCATGGTTCAGAGGCACGTACCAAGGCAGCTGTGTTCCAAGCTGACTCTGTAGAGCATGGCTCACAAGGATTTGAGTTCATAAGAATCCCTGAAATGCATTTGGCTTAGTCCCTACAAACTCAACCTCTTATGTTGAAGTGTAGTGTAACCCTTAGTTTTGCACGTTCCACTAATCTTGTGGGGAAGAGATGTGCTAAATGCAATGGGAATAGGTATTGGAATTATGAACGAGTGAAAAATTGGGTACTTTGAAAAATTTAGTAGAAGACCAAATAGATCACGGGCATACAGCCTTATTTAATAGTCCTTGGAACACACCTGTATTTGTGATAAAAAAGAAATCTGGAAAATGGCGTTTTTCACGTGACTTTTCTAGACAATGCATCTACGTATTTTAAGTGTTGTATGTTCCCGGTACCATGTGTAGTTTAAATATCCGTAGCGTGGAAAAATTGTGGATCCAATAGTCATAACGAACATTGTACGAATGTATTCACTTATCTTCGGAATGAGTGGTCATGTGCATATGTGTGTGTGTTTGAAGCGCTTCAAACATTTGTAAGAATTAGAAATTGGTTTTGATTAACCTTGAAAATATATCTCTGGGACCTTTCAATCTCAAATGTCCACTAAGCCGGCAAACAGGTAGATTTACCTGGGGATCTTTGGAATGAAAGGCTTCAGAAGGAAAAGTTTTAAAATACCTAGCAAAACATGCAGCTGTATGTGTGTGAGTGCCCCGCAACCCCCCACCCTCCCGCCCTTCTCCTTCCTTTCTAAGTTTTTTCTTTCAGCCTTGAAGAAGTCCAGAGGAGTTAACGGTGTTATCTCTCTAGGGGAATGCCAATTTGTGAGAACACTGTGCATTCCAGTCTCACTTGTCAGCGGCTACTGGGTCCTAGTGCAGACAACCTTTAGGGATAATTGAGGCAATGATAGAGGAAAATTCAAAAGCTTCATTACAAATTACTGAGTGGATATTTTGCCACACTAACCCCCCAAAAAAGCATAGTCACTATATTTGAAATGATTACAATGATAATCACCGGAGGAAGAAAAAGAAGTGTTCAGTTATTAGGCCAAGGCTCGACAATCATTTATATCCCAATGACAAAAGCATATGCTAGGTGCTGCATGGCAAGTATTTTGAATTTACAAGTAGATCTAATAGATTACCCAGGAAGTATTGATATCCATTTACCAAGTCATGTCATTATTGAACGTACCCATCAAGTAGTAAAAATATTGTTAGAAAACAGAAAAGGGGGGAATCAGGAGAGACACCAAGGAGCAATATGTAATGAATTTTTGCGATTAGCAGGAGATGATCAAATTGTGCTAAAGTTGAAGCGTGTACAAACCATGTCATCGAAATTAGAGCAAGTATAAGACAATTTGAAAGTGCTACTGAAAAAACAGTTATTATGGACAATGGACATGGCTGTATAAGCTACTAACATGGGGACAAGGTTATGCTTGTGTTTTAACAGATAAAGGACCAGTTTGAGCACCTGCAAGGTGGATCAAGCCCACGTTTCTGTGTAACAACTTTTAAGCCCCAACCATGAAAGCAGTCGACAAGAATGAGGAGGACGTTAACATTATGGATGCTCTTAATCCTATGGGTGGTCTTACCACAGGGTATGAAAAATTCACCCACCTTGTGTCAACTATACGTTGCATGGGCCTTGCGACCAATTCGTCAACGATGGTTAAAAACAATTATTTATCATTATATGGATGATATACTTTGTTGGCAGGAGGCCCCTTTTGATGACATAGCATTAAAAACATTAATGGACATGTTAGCAGCAAAAGGCCTTGTTATTGCACCTGACAAAGTGCAAAGATCAAGCCCTTGGAAGTATTTGGGTTGGCATATCACTGATGCTCAAATTCGGCCTCAAAAGATAGAGCTCAAAACTTGTTTAAAAACAGTTAAAAGATGTACAGACATTGTTAGGTGACATTCAATGGATACGTAACTGTGTGGGGATTTCAAACACCGCAATTGCCCCACTGACCGCAATATTACGCAATGCAGATCCAGCTCATGAGATCGAACTTACTACAAAACACCATAACCTGTTACAAAAAATTGTTTGCAAGTTGCAAACGTCTTGGTCGTCTCGGCGAATGGTGGATATACCTATTTCGCTAGTTGTCTGTAACGGTTTAGAATCACCGTATGCCGTCATTTGTCAGTGGCAAAACAAAAAGGGGGAGACACTCTCTACTTTAGACAGTAATGCCACTGACAAAGGCGAGCTTGATGGATTTATCATCTTGGAATGGGTATTTCTAAGAGTACAACCAAAAACAAATACTCAAACCCGACCTGACGCTGTAGCAGAAGTGGTACGAAAAGGTAGATCTCGAATCATTGAGCTCAGTGGACAAGAGCCTGCAGATATTAGCATTCCAGTTAATGCCATAGACCTGGAATGGTGGTTACGAAATGTAACGACAATACAGGAAGCCCTATTAGGATTTGAAGGGAAAATACATTCACAGCATCCGCCAGAGGGTGGTACTAAATGGATACCAGCTAGAAGTATTCGACCCTATCAAGAATCATGTTTGGCACGTGACCGATTGCCAACACAAGAAGACAATGCGAGTGAATAAATGAAGAGATCAGAAGTTTGTTGTCTCGATCGCAGTAACTGTGACCCGTGGGTTTTGTGTACTTGTAGTAGTTGTAGCGAGGAGTATCATTAGCGAAATACTGATCTGTTAATTGTTTTATAAAAAAAAAGGTGTGTGTGTGAAGGTAGTGGGGTATAACAGAAATAATATAAGTGGAAGCAACAACGAAAATGAGGCAATTTTGGCTGTCTTTGGGATTTTTGAACTTGGTTGTTGTGATTTCTCATCCTAGGTTATTCGATCTACAACAAAATGTTTGGGTTACTCTTGTACGAGCATTAAACACCACTAGTTTTTGTGTTAGTTTGGCAACCCCTAGCTCACCATTTGTGACCTGCCTCATAGGAGTCCCCATGAGAAATATTTCACACTTTAATCAATCGATGCAAATGTTAAAATCACAATTTAACATTACTAGCACAATTCCTTTTAGGTGGAATAACATGAGTCACGTATTTAGCTCATATGACCTGTGGGATGATAAACTTCCAATTGGACCCGAGCCACAAGAACTTGAACTTGTGGACTCCCTAAACACTAAATATTGCCTCTTTATAGGCCTTGTATCATGGACGGAGAGTCAGAAGGAAGGAAAGGTGGTAGATGAATCCATACCAACGATGCTTAATCCTATAGGGAACAGTAGTGACTGGGAGCAGAACTGGTGTAACATCACGGTACGAAATAAAACTCACTCTGCTCCTGGTACTGTGTTACCAAGACGATTACCACCACGATATTTTTTGATATGCGGCAATCGAGCTTGGGCAGGCATACCAACACATGCAAGAGGTGGACCATGTACCATCGGTCAGCTTAGCTTAGGCATGCCACATCATCATCCCAACCAAACCCTTCCAATGAGATGGAAAAGGGGGATAAGTGAGACATTAAGCCAAAATTGTGATGATAATGTTCAATTATGGAATTTTTGGGAAAGATTTTTTGCATCCTATCTGACACCAGGGGTTGCAGCAGCAAAGGCCCACAAAAACTTAGAACAGTTATCTTGTTGGGTAGTAAAGCAAGCCAACATGACAAGTCAAATTTTATCTGAATTGGCTGACGACTTGTCGACAGTACAACATGCTATATTGCAAAACAGAGCAGCAATAGATTTTTTGTTGTTAGCACATGGTCATGGTTGTGAAGATTTTGACGGTATGTGTTGTATGGACTTAAATGATCATTCCCGTTCTATACATCGAGACATACGAGACCTAATGGTTCACACAGAAAAAATTCAGCAAGATTTAGGCATTTCTGGTTTGGATGGATTGTCAAATTGGTTAGGATTAACAGGCTGGTTAAGAAGTGTGTTAAAGACAGGACTAATGTTGTTGATAATTGTAGTTATAGGGATAGCACTTTTTAGTTGTGTAATGTCATCTGTAAGAAAAATGCTGTTGCGCATAATGAATGAAGCCTGGCTTGTTCAAAAACAAAAAGGGGGAATTGTGGAAGGATGGCTCGAGGACCGAGGACATGATTTGATAGCAATGAACAATCCAGGGTTCAACACTTGTGGTTAAGCCTGGCCTTCCCCTTTAAGCTGACCTTGGTATGTTGACTGAAAGAAGTGCATAACAAAAGCACTGAACTCAGCGCTGGAAAGTCCCTAAAACGTCAGGAGCATTGTATCAGCCCCCTTCGCGTGCTCAACCCTTTTTAACCAATCTTGTAAGTATTTAAGGCGTGTGGACAGTACAGTAGAACCAATTGTAAGTTGTTTATTAGCTTGTGCTCTGCTAGAATAAGTATATAAGGAGTGTTGTGTTTATGAATAAAGGAGAACGACTATACTCATATTGAGATTTCATCATTACTCAGGGTCCGCCTCCCACTCCTACAGTGAGGTACTGGTCGTCCTTACCAGCACACCCTCTCCGAATCACCATTGCCCCATGTCCAGGCTCGTTCCTGTCTAGCTTGGGCTCAACCCCCTCCCCCTTCACATGTAGTTTAAAGCTCGATTTATGAGCTTAGCTAGGTTTTTAGCAAGGGCTTTAGTCCCCCTAGGAGACACATGCATCCCATCCTTAGCAAGAAAGCCTGGGGGTGCGTGAGCTACCCCATGATCAAAGAAGCCAAAGCCCCTCTCCTCACACCAGGCTCGGAGCCTGGCATTAATCGAATTCTTCTTCCTGGCTTCCCGCTCCTCTCTATTTAGCCAATGGATGGAGCAGAATAGTATTTGTGTCCCAAAGCCCTCCATCATTTTCCCAATGGCCCTGAAGTCATTCTTGATGGTTTTGGTCTTTTTGTTTACTAGACCATCGTTACCAGTTTGGACTACTATCAGAGGATAGTAGTCTGTCTCATGGACCAGGGAAGGAAGTTTTCTAGTTACCTCCTTCACTGATGCCCCCGGTAAGCAGCAGACCTCTGTGTGGAGCGGGTCCGGTCTGCAAATGGGTCCCTCCATTCCTTTTAGGAGGGAGTCCCCTACAACAATCACCCTCCTCTTCTTCTTAATGGAGGATGTTTTTATCTTCTTCTGAGGATGGTGCGGCCTAGGGAAGGATTCTAGGCTGTGGGAGCCATCATCCTCATCCTCAGGGTTGGATTCCACCTGCAGCACCTGGTAGTTGTTCACCAGGGGGATCTGGGGTTTTGGTGTCTGGTTGAGGGGAGCAGGCTTCCTTCGTCTAGTAGGAACTTGCTGCCATTCCCCATCTCTTGTAACCCCAACCTTGCAGTTTGCAGGTGGATGGTGTTTGGACACATCAGCTCCAGCAGGCTGCTGAGTTAGTGAGAGGGCCCTGCTCCACTGGTCTATCTCCCTCTCACACTCCCTGATGGTCCTCAGCCTCTTTACCTCCTCCCTTAACTCCTCCACCATGTGAAGGAGTTCCCCGACTCAAGCGCAGCTTTCACAAGTGGAGCCAGTAACAGAGGCAGAAGGCGGTGTGGGAGAGGGGCACTGCCTGCAGCCCAGGGTCTGGGTAGCTGCATGCACCCACTGTGGCTCTGTCTGAGTGGCAGCATCCATCCTGTCTGCTGCAGCACCCGGAGCAGCTTTAATCTTCTGCCGGGTGGCCACCTCGATGTCCTCTGTCTAGTCCCTAGGTCCTCTCTGCGCCCTTCCTTCTCGCCCTGCCCACTCAAACTGCCGCTCAAACTGCCCCGCACCTCTTTGCCACACTCCTCTTCGCGGTGCTCCCAGGGGCACTGTTTAAATCTCCCGCGGTAGCCGCTGGGACCGCCCCCTCCTGTCAGGCACCGTGTGGGACCAGCGTGTGGGGGCTGTCAGGACCCCCGCCTGGGTTTTTCTGGGATTTTCCCGGCTCAGGGAAGCTCCCACGGCCTCAAAAAGTCCACCCCACCACAGAACTCACCGTCCTGCTGCTGGGTGCTGCCGAAGAAGCAGTGTTTTATAGTCAAATTTATAGTCAAAGGGAACAGAATAGCAGACAGGCTGACAGCAGGGGCAGTCCAAGACCCACTACCAAACAATATTCAAAGCAGTAACGTCACATAATTTTATCACCAGTCTGCCAATGCACTATGTAGGCAATTTAAAATTTCATTAGAATTAGCTGGGAACTGCCGCGATTAAGAGACGGGACTTAGCCTGATACAAGCAAAATGTCAGATTTATTGCATTTAAAGCACATATTTATAGTGATTACAAGAGGCGTGTTTCAAACTGATTGGTTTTTACACTAAACTAGGCAATCACAGATTGGTTAATACAAATGAGCCTTTTTTAAGCATCTACTTGCTTTCAGCAACAGCAGCAGCTCCTCTCATCAAGGCCACTGTTTCGCAACCACAGATACCCGTGCTCACCCGCACGGAGCCAGTAGTCTCTATTCCTTTCTAAACAAAAGCCTTATATCACTCCTCCCAGGGTCTCCGACTAACAAGTTCCAGCACGTCCTGTCCTACATCTCCCCCTTCCTGTTGCACAACAAGAATCTTATCCACCCATTCTTTTGAGAATCGATCACCCAGGGACATCCTTTAACTACCACCCATAAGATTAAAAGCATCCATAATGTTAACGTCCTCATTCTTGTCGACTGCTTTCGTGGCTGGGGCTCAACAGTTGTCACGCAGCAATGCGGGCTTGATACACCTCGCAGGTGCCCAAACTGGTCCTGTATCTGTTAAAACACAAGCAGAACCTCGTCCCCATGTTAGTAGCTTATACAGACCTGTCCATTGCCCATAATAACTGTTTTTCAATAGTACTTTCACATTGTCTTATATTTGCTCTAATTTTGATGACATAGTTTGTACATGCTTCAACTTTGGCACAATTTGATTATCTCCTGCTAATCGCAAAAAATTCATTACATATTACTCCATTGCTCCTTGGTGTCTCTCCTGATTTCCCCCTTTTTCTGTTTTGCTAACTATGTTTTTATTACTTGATGGGTACGTTCAATAACGACATGACTTGGTAAATGGATATCAATACTTTCTGGATAATCTATTAGATCTACTTATAAATTCAAAATATTTACCATGCACCACTTAGCACATTCTTTTGTCATTGGGATATAAATGATTGTCGAGCCTCGGCCTAATAACTGAACACTTCTTTTTCTTCCCTCGGTGATTATCATTGTAATCATTTCAAATATAGTGACTATGCTTTTTTGGGGGGTTAGTGTGGCAAAATATCCACTCAGTAATTCGAAATGAAGCTTTTGAATTTTCCTCTATCATTGCCTCAATTATCCCTAAAGGTTGTCTGCACTAGGACCCAGCAATTGCTGATGAGTAACATTGGAATGCAAAGTGTTCTCACAACATTCCCCTAGAGAAATAACACCATTAACTCCTTTGAACTTCTTCAAGGCTGAAAGAAAAAAAAACTTAGAGAAGAAGGAGAAGGGGGGGCACTCACACACATACAGCTGCATGTTTTGCAAGGTATTTTAAAACTTTTCCTTCTGAAGCCTTTCATTCCAAAGATCCCGAGGTAAATCTACCTGTTTGCCAGCTTAGTGGACATTTGAGATTGAAAGGTCCCAGAAATGTGTTTTCAAGATTAATCAAAACCAATTTTTAAGTCTTACAAATGTTTGAAGCGCTTCAAACACACACAGACACAACCACCCATTTCTCAGCTAGCCGAATACATTCATACATTCATTTTTGTTGGTTATCACTATTGGATCCACAATTTTTCCATGTTACGAATATTTAAATTACACACGGTACCGGGAACATACAACACTTAAAATACGTAGATGCATTATCTAATAAGGCTTATATAGATTGTCTAACAAATATTTCACTTATGGTAGATTTTTTTTTTTTTTTCCTCGAGACAGCCTCTGTCTCCCCATATGCTCATATGCCTATTCCCAACCAAATTACTGATAATCATTCTAATTACAAGGCAGTAAAGCCACCCCCAAATGGTCCTTTTACGTTCCGTGGTATTGTGTGAAGTGCAGACGATTGCAGCACTACTGCGATGGTGGTGATCACATCCATCTCTGTGCTGCCTCTGGTTCTTGCTCTGAGGTGAGAGCTGCTGCTTGCTGCGGAGGCGTCTGTGTTGGTACGTGCCTCTGAACCATGCTTTGCTCCTGGTTTTCTGACAATACTGTCCTGTTCTTATCCCATTTTGATTTACAGCAACTGGTAAAATGTTTGCCCTTTCTACACCGAGGGCAGATTTTAGGCCCTCTCTCCTGGCGTTGCGTGTGGCAGTCACTTTTAAAATGTCTCTCTTTGCCGCATCTAGAGACTACTGTTGTTGTAGGTAATTGAGCCATTTCTCATCGTATCTGTTAACAGGCCCTGCTGCAATGCTGAAACTGCTTGGGTTTCGGGGCAGCAGCAGGCGCCCCCCCCCAGCCCAGGGCAGAAGCTCACCCCGCGGTGAGCTGCTCCACAGGAGCTGGAGGGCTGGGGGAGTGGCCCTCGGCTGGGCGGCTTGGTTTTCTTTTTACAGTTTTTTGGAATCTCCTTTATCGCTTCATCATTAATTAGTTCCCAGCATGGACCGCCGTGCCGTGCACAGATCAAAGCTTGCAATATTTCAATTTCTCCCTGCTGCTGTGCCTCCCTCCTGACTTGCACCTGGTGGTCTGAGGGACAGTGAGTGGGTGGATCGAGCTCCTTGTCCTTGTCTATCGGACCCGGATCAAAGGGACAGTCAGCCCTCCCGTCGGGGGTTGCAGAGGCAAGCGCAGCCAGTTTAGGGGGGTGAGGGGTTAGTACATTTGTTGACCATCCTGCACTCGGCTCGAAATTATCGCTCTGCTTTTTTGAGCCAACATGCGCCTTTAACGCTTCAAAAACTTCCTGCCAGGGAGCCCCCAGCTTTTTCGCTCCATTTTTTCCTCTGTCGTAGCATCCCACAGTTTCACCCCCACATCATCCCAGAGTTCCCACGTAAGGATAGTGGACGCAGTTACAGTGGGTATTTTCACCTGTACCCATTTAAGTATTACTTTAAGATCATGCACAGAGATATTTTTCCCATGCTTTTGAAGGAGGGCTTTCCTAAGTTCATATACGTCTCTTTCAGGGGAAGAAACCTGATTCCCCATTTTTCCCGTTTCCCACAGCTCACCTCTGTGCTCCAGAGGCATTTTTGACCGGTCGGTTCCTGCTTCGTTTCAGCAACTTATTCAATTCTGCTTCGTTTCAGCAATTTACTCAATATTCCGTGGGACTTTTATCATGCCACTCAGCCAGGTGGTTCTCTGACCCTTTGGTAAGCTCATCTGTATCATGTCGGGGTCACCAATTTGCTGCGATTAAGAGACAGGACTTAGCCTGATACAAGCAAAAAGTGTCAGATTTATTGCATTTAAAGCACATATTTATAGTGATTACAAGAGGCGTGTTTCAAACTGATTGGTTTTTACCCTAAACTAGGCAATCACAGATTGGTTAATACAAATGAGCCTTTTTTAAGCATCTAATTGCTTTTAGCAACAGCAGCAGTTTCTCTTATCTACTTGCTTTCAGCAACAGCAGCAGCTCCTCTCATCAAGGCCACTGTTTCGCAACCACAGACACCCGTGCTCATCCGCACGGAGCCAGCAGTCTCTATTCCTTTCTAAACAAAAGCCGTATCTCACTCCTCCCAGGGTCTCCGACTAACAAGTTCCAGCACGTCCTGTCCTACAGGGAACATAAAAAAATGTGCCCAAATTGTCAACAAATAACACCATTACAGCCTAGAGGAGCCAACCAACCCAAGGGGATTAAGCGCTTTACAAATTTGGCAAAAAGGTATTACTCACATACCCAAATTTGGAAGATTGAGATATGTACATGTTTCGATTGATATGTATTCTAATGCAATATGGGCAACAGCACATACAGGGGAATCTTTAAGGAAAATAGTGAAGCATTTTGTCAAGGCATTTGCAGCCTTGGAAATTCTCACGCAGGTGAAAACAGATAATGGGCCAGGATATGTAAGTGACCAACTTAAGAAGTTTTTTCAAACCTAGGGAATAACATATGTCACAGGCATACCACATTCTACACAAGGACAGGCAATAGTAGAGCGAGCCTATCAGACGCTGAAGAATATGTTGATAAAACAAAGGGGGGAATGAAGGGTGAAACACTGCAGAACAGATTAGGGAAAGCACTGTATGTATTGAATTGCTTAAATGTGCAAGAGAATTAGTGAATAGAACAATCACCTATAGTTAGGCATTTTTTCATCTTTACACACAGAGGGTCAGCAGCTCAACAAGGAAGGAGCCAAGGTATTATTAAAATCTTTGGAATCAGGCCAATGGGAAGGACCATATCAGTTAATAACATGGGGTTGAGTATATGCTTGCGTTTCCACAGATGAAGGACCCAGGTGGATGCCAGTGCGGTGTGTCCGTCCATATTTAAGCAGAGATGGTATTTATGACAAAGATTACAGCAATACTAATATGTACAGCAATAATGCTGGGGCTGTATCAGCACTCATGGACAGGACAAGAAGTTTGAAGATGAACACTGGCTGAAAAAGATGTTAGAAAGGATTTTTGGGTCGGAAAACTCATTTGGTGGATAAGGACTGACAAGCTAGCTAAAGGCTTTAATCAAAATTGCTTTTCTTTGCATTAGTATACTTCTGTGTATCTGAAGTACGATATTTCTATGCTTAATCATGTGTCTATCATGTTTTCTGTGAAATGTACAATGAGCAATTGATAGTTTGTGATGTTTGTAAACAAAGAAGGGGGAGATGTGTGAAAAATTTCACTGTGGCATGTATGCTGGGAGAAGCAGCCGATGCCTTGGCATACCCGTGATATTAGCAGCAAGCAGAGGAAACGGCCGTTGTTCTCATGCTTGCTAGCTTGTTGAGACCTTGGAATCTTTACTAAGACCCGTGAGTTAATAAGAAAAGAATGCATTAGATGGAAAACATGAAGATAAAGGGCACATCTGTGGTAAATAGTGGGTTGCACTCCATCGCTGTAACTGCGGGATTCTCACAGGTGGAAATTCACTGGGGTAGCTGCTGACTGGATACAGAAACACTATATAAGGTTTGCATCCACTCAATAAAGGTGATCTCGCTTGTTGCCTCATCAACGGGGTCCGTGCCTTAATCACTACACTGACCCATCTGGTGGATGACAAGTTGGACATGATCCAGCAATATGTGCTTGCAGCCCAGAAGGCCAACCACATCCTGGGCTGTATCAAAAGAAGTTGTGCCAGCAGGTCAAGGGAGGTGATTCTGCCCCTCCACTCCATTCTGGTGAGATCTCACCTGGAGTACTGTGTCCTGCTCTGGAGCCCTCAGTACAAGAAAGACATGGTTCTGTTGGAGTGGGTCCAAAGGAGGGCCATGAAAATGACCAGAGGGCTGGAACATCTCTCCTATGAGAACAGGCTGAGAGAGTTACGGTTGTTCAGCCTGGAGAAGAGAAGGCTCCAGGGAGACCTTATTGTGGACTTTCATTACTTAGAGGGGATTTATAAAAAAGATGAGGATGAGGTTTTTTAACAGGGCCTGTTGCAATAGCACAAGGAGTAATGTTTTTAAACTAAAAGAGGGCATATTTAGACTAGATATAAGGAAGAAATTTTTTACAATGGGGGTAGTAAAACAGTGCAACAGGTTGCCCAGAGAGGTGGTAGATGCCTCTTCCCTGGAAACATTCAAGGTCAGGTAGAATGGCGCTCTGAGTAACCTGAGCTAGTTGAAAATGTCCCTGCTGATTGCATGGTGGTCGATCTAGATTACATTTAAAGGTCCCTTCCAACCCCAAGTATTCTATGATTCTATATTTCTATAATTTATGTCTGTTGGCAGCTGTGGGTCATGATATTGCTTCTTCTGTTCTTGATATTAGTTTATTTGATCTATCCAATGCTCTTTTTTTTTTTTTTTTTTTTTGCTGTACATGTTAAAGATTGGTGTTGGCTTTCGCTGCTTGCTTGGCTCTGTAGTACTTCGTGATGTTTTGCCTGGGAGATTTATTATTAGTACACTGGACTTGAGCTTGATCTGGTATTTATTGAAGCCATTACTGTACTTCAGGTACCATCTCATGGAGACAATTAACAATTATACTTCTTCCTCTGCAAGGATTTTTTTGTAAAGGAAGCAGACTGGCACCTTCACCACTTTCTTCTGTGATGTTTTCTTCCTTGTTACAACAACTTCTCAGTATCCTGAACATCCTTGGGTAACTAAAATACTTATATTGGTATTCATTTCTTAGGAATGTTGCTTTGATTTTGTCTAAGGTTTACAAGCAATTTATGAATATGACACAGGCTCTGCAACGGGATGGCCATGGGTGGCAAGGCATGTGGGAGAATATGGGCAGGCATCTAGGGAACTTCTCACCTCCAATGATCAGGAATTTCACACCTGAGCAACTTCAGGATCCTGATGAAGTGATAGAATGTTGGGAAAAAAATGCCGAGGCTATTCCAAAGAGGCACAACTTACCGCACTGTGCCGGGCCCTGGTCAACACCTGCCAAACACTGCTCAATATTATGCAGCACCCTCAAGGAGAAGAGAGGGTATCTGGATCTGAAAACATAGCAACAGATACCATGGCTCATCCAGATTGAATATCAGTCTTCCCTATAACCAAAAAGAAGCAATGGAAGACAAATGGAAGCAAAGGAACAACAGTGACAGGTGATGAGGAAAAGGCTGAGGTACTTAATGCCTCCTTTGCCTCAGTCTTTAGTTGTAAGGAGGGTCGTTCCGTCTGTGTACTAACCCAGGAGCTAGAGGAGCATAATGAGGCTCCTGTGGTCCAAGAGGAGGTGGTCAGAGCCTTGCTAGCCCGACTGGATAGCTACAAGTCTATGGGGCCGGACGGGATTCACCCTAGGGTACTGAAGGAGCTGGGGATGTGCTGGCCAAACCCCTTTCCATCATCTTCCAGCAGTCCTGGAAGACTGGGGAAGTCCCACTGGACTGGAGGCTGGCTGATGTTGTGCCCATCTACAGGAAGGGTCACAGGGAGGACCCAGGGAACTACAGGCCTGTCAGTTTGACCTCAGTGCCAGGGAAAGTCATGGAACAGGCGATCTTGAGTGCTATCATGAAGCACACGCAAGAGAACCGGGTGATCAGGCCCAGTCAACACAGGTTCACAAAAGGCAGGTCTTGCCAGACTAACCTGATGGCCTTCTATGACAAAGTGACTCGGCTGCTGGATGAGGGAAAGGCTGTGGATGTGGTCTTCCTGGACTTCAGTAAAGCCTTTGACAGAGTTTCTCACAGCATTCTGCTTGAGAAACTGTCAGCCTCTGGCCTGGGCAGGCGCACACTCTCCTGGGTGGAAAACTGGTTGGATGGCCGGGCCCAGAGAGTGGTGGGAAATGGTGTGAAATCCAGCTGGAGGCCAGTGACAAGTGGGGTTCCCCAGGGCTCAGTGCTGGGTCCAGCCCTGTTCAATGTCTTTATCAATGACCTGGATGAAGGCATCGAGTGCACCCTTAGCAAGTTTGCGGATGACACTAAGCTGGGTGGAAGTGTCGATCTGCTGGAGGGTAGGGAGGCTCTGCAAAGGGATCTGAACAGGCTGGACCGCTGGGCTGAGTCCAGTGGGATGAGGTTTAACAAGGCCAAATGCCGGGTCCTGCACTTGGGGCACAACAACCCTATGCAGTGCTACAGACTAGGAGAAGTCTGTCTAGAAAGCTGCCTGGAGGAGAGGGACCTGGGGGTGTTGGTTGACAACCGACTGAATATGAGCCAGCAGTGTGCCCAGGTGGCCAAGAAGGCCAATGGCATCTTGGCTTGTATCAGAAACGGCGTGACCAGCAGGTCCAGGGAGGTTATCCTCCCTCTGTACTCGGCACTGGTGAGACTGCTCCTCGTATCCTGTGTTCATTTCTGGGCCCCTCACCACAAGAAGGATGTTGAGGCTCTGGAACGAGTCCAGAGAAGAGCAACAAAGCTGGTGAAGGGGCTGGAGAACAGGCCTTATGAGGAGCGGCTAAGAGAGCTGGGGTTGTTTAGCCTGGAGAAGAGGAGGCTGAGGGGTGACCTCATTGCTATCTACAACTACCTGAAAGGAGGTTGTAGAGAGGAGGCTGCTGGCCTCTTCTCCCAAGTGACAGGGGACAGGACAGAGGGAATGGCCTCAAGCTCCGCCAGGGGAGGTTTAGGCTAGACGTTAGGAAAAAATTCTTTACAGAAAGGGTCATTGGGCACTGGAACAGGCTGCCCAGGGAGGTGGTTGAGTCACCTTCCCTGGAGGTGTTTAAGGCACGGGTGGATGAGGTGCTGAGGGATATGGTTTAGTGTTTGATAGGAATGGTTGGACTCGATGATCCGGTGGGTCTCTTCCAACCTGGTTATTCTGTGATTCTGTGATTCTGTGAAGAGGAATTCAACTCATTTAGTAAGGGAGGAGGAGGCTTCTCCTAAGAGGAAGCAGAAGAAAGAATCAGAAGAGGCAGTGTGTTCTGCAGCAGAGCAGATGCAAGAACAGGAGGAGGAAGAGACTGAAATCATAAATGAGACAGAAACCACCTGATCCCTATCCTTAAGTGAGCTGCGAGATATGTGAAAATATTTTTGCTGTCAAGCAGGTGAACTAATTCTCAGCTGGTTACTCTGATGCTGGGATATTGGAGCCAGTAGTCAGGAATTAGAGGGTAAGGGAGCCCAGCAACTGGGATCCCTTGCTAAGGATAAGGCCAATGACAGAGGGATTGGAAAAAGGGTAGGAGTTCCCAGTCTTTGGTGACAAATCCTGTCAAGTGTGAAGGACAGGTATCCCCTTGAGGAAGAACCCGCAAATTCCCGAAGCAAACGGAACATCATTGAGGGAGGTATCCAGTATCTGAGGGAATTAGCCATGATGGAGGTGGTCTAAAACAGCCTGGATAATGATCAGGCATCCGAAGACCCAGATGAAATACGGTGCACATGGTCCATGTGGTTTATATGTATTACATCAACGTCATACGCCAACACGCTGGTGATAATGAGCTGGACAGACACAGCAGCACTAACTATAGATGAATTGGCCAGGCAACTCCGAGAATGCGAAGATAATCTCACTTCCTCCTGTACAGTCCTGGCATGGCATTGTGGGAAATAAGGTTGAATGTGGGAATAAAAGCTAAGTATAGGAATGGGACTGAATGTGTGGAGAAATGGGACTGGGTGCTTCCACCTCTCTCCCCCCAACTTCCCTTTATCCCCCTCTACTTGCCATGAGCTGAGTACAAGTCTCCTTCAACAGAAAGGAATGCATCAAGGGCATCTGAAGTTGATGATCAGACATCTAGAAGTAGACGTAGTCAACTCCTACGACTGGCAAGGCCCTGCCAAGGACAAGAGCCTAATTATTTTCTAAGAAGATGGATTGCAGCTGCTGCCCTGACAACTCAGCCTACGGATAACCTGTTCTCATCATTTTAATGTCGTTATAATGCTAAAACCCATCTCCACACCTAAGGATACCCACCTCCTCCCTGCCTCTGAGGTAAACCACTCCCATGGCCACACCTACTGGGCTTGCACAGTTAAGTTTTGCCACACAAAGCGACAGGCTGGATCCCATACCATCTCACCCCTCCTCCCCGGATTCCATTGGGGTAAGCACTTGTGTTGTCTGTGCTAAATATACATCTTAACATCAAGCTAATTATTAGTATCTCTCTATACTTTAACCTTAACCATGTATCTTCTAACTAGGTGTTATCTTTACTTACATCTGATTGTTATTGCTATGCATATATTATTGCTTGTCATGTGCTTGTATGTGTTCGGGTGTCGAGTCATGAATAGGATTGTTCAATGTATTTTCGCAAATGTTACCTTTGCTGCAGCTACTTTTGAACCTTAAGTCATGACCTGTTATTCTTAATAAAATCAACTTGTTTGTACAAGTCTCTGCAGTCTCTCATAACTGTTTAGAGGGATTTAAAGGGGAGTCTCTAATTCAACAAGCTAGGCTAAATTTATTGCCTTTGCGACATTGTTGAATTTAAAGTGATACGGAATAGGGCAAGCTAGAGAATTATTATCTATCCTTGCATCATTGCTCTCATTAATTACTGCATATGTAGCAAGCTAGATAATATTATATTATTAATTAACTTTTCATTACTGCTACATTAATTATTCTGACAGGCTGGGCATTTTCACCTTTGCGACACTGTCAGATTGAAAGACTTTGTCTAGCAGGCTGGGTGATGTTTATATATATTTTCACTCTTGTGATACTGTTAGTAAAAGAGTCAAACAGATTGGTAAACTTTCCTTTGAAGTCTCTGGTATATATTTTCAAATTCACCTGCTTGTGAGGTGAGGTGATTGAGGCATGGACTCCTGCCTGACTAGGAGAAGACTGGGCTTAATGGCTCCTTTATATATGTTAACTAGTAAAAACCTTCTTTACAATGATTGGGTTTTGCTACTTGTTCAGCGCCTAGGCCAGGCATACATTTAGCTAAGATTAACCGTTCACGCTCCGTCTTTGTGTTTCTTCTTTTTACTTTGTTTCTTCTCTCAGCCAAGGTCCTTCAAGGACAGCCTCCACTTCCCTGCGTCCTTCAGCCTGCAAAAACCTCCACGGTGGCATTCATCACATTGTCCCTCAACATGTGACAGGCGTGGGTTAAAATGTCCCATACAGGTGTTCTGAAATGTGATCTTGTGCTGCCCCATTGTGGACAGTATTTCAGAAGGGGATGTGCTGGAGGGCACCCAAATCTCAGATACCTGACACCTGATTCAGGTGGAGAAGGGGCAGGGACAGAGGGTTTAAAAGCCATAAGCACACCTGCAGCCACATGGACACCTGCCATCTTCTCAGACAAGAAGGACAAAGAAAAGCGTGCCACGGAAGCTGGAAGGTGGTGATTATCTTTTATCTCTTCTATCTCTTTTTTTGTCTCTCTCTTCTTGTTCTCTTTTCCTCTTTTTTTTTTGTAGTAAGTGCAGCTGCAGCAGGCATTTGGTTTCGGTTTCAGCTCTGATTTTGGTTTTGCTAAACAGATTGCAATACAACATTGCCAGTGTTCCTAAGTTGCAGATTGTTGGTGGTAACATTGGGCTTTTTACAGTTTTCTTCTTGGTGCTATATCACGTATGGGTTCTTGATTGTTTTGTATCCAGTGTTTGGGGGTCTTTTTAGAAAAATATTTTTTACACTCTCCTCCTGGGGGATTTGCATCCTTCTTAATCTGTGCCAGCAATTCTAAAGAGCTCTCCCCAGTCACCACTTTGAGCGGGATGGGACATTATTTTTGGTACCAAAAGTGGGATCCTGGTGAGAAATGGCGAGGAGGACTGTGTAATTTTGGGATAAGCAGTTTCAGTAACTGTGGAAAGGGGTTTTGTCCTCCTGCTCAGTGTAGGAGTGCCTTGGCAGAAGGTCACAGCAATTGGGAAGGGTTGGATCTCTGCTTCTGTGGTGTAAGTTTTTAGTACAGATAAACAGTTTTATTAACTGTGAAAAGGGGGTTTTGTCCTTCTGCTCAGTGTGGAAGTGCCCCAGTAGCAAACATGGCAGTCCGAATGCCTGGGGTGGAACGTTCTGCCTGGACAAAACTGGAAGTAAATCAAGAGCATTTCCAGGCAGAATTAGAAATGGAATGGGTCATACGCCAGCAGTCAGAATAGGCACTGGCATATGAGAGGCAGATCAATGGAAGGCTACAAGGCAGCTTGCGAGATGCATTTGATAGGAAAACACAGCTGAGATTACAGTTCTGGAAGCGTAATGAAAGTGATTCAGGGTTCTTGGTGATGGTAGAGGAGGAGGATCACGTGACTAAGGAGAGTGGTTCCCTCTGTTGTATGGATGACCTAATGGGGATATGAGGCAGCACCCACGGTCATGGGTGCAGCCAAACTCTGCTCCCTGGTTAAAACTGAGACAACCCAAATGTCCGACCACCTTCTACTGTGCTTGAAAGGAAATACCCTACTTGGCTATGGAGATAGCTAAACTGCAGGAGAAATACAGTCGGCAGGCAAGAGAGGCAGAGACTCTGTGGAGGGTTTTGTTGGAGGGAGGAGATAGGATTAGGTTGAGTGAAGAGGCTGAGATATGGCCGGAAGAACGAGTTAAGTTGTACCAGTATGTTGATGATGTGTTGATAGGTGGACCAGATGTCACTCTGGTAGAACAAACTCAGACAAAGGTGATTGCTCACTTAGAAAGTTCGGGGCTGCAAATTCTGACAGAAAAGATACAACTTCTGTCCCCTGAGGTGAAGTTTCTGGGCATATGGTGGAAACGGGAAGTGGCATGCATTCCCCCTGAAACTTTAACCACTTTGGAAATGATAAAAATATCTGAGAATAAGAAAGAGTTAAAAAGCATTCTGGGCCTATTGACTTTCTGGAGAACACACATACCGGGGCCATCCCTTATATGATCTAACTTGTAAAGGAGTCCCTTGAGACTGGACTCCCATTCATGAGGAGGCCTTAAAGTTCCAGCTTTAATGACACTGAAAATCTCAACATGGGGAAAGGGCCTTTTTGTGGTCACTCTAGCCTTACAGGGGGCAGAAAAGACCATCAAGCAACATAAAATCATTCTGTCAAGGCCCTTTAAGGTATTGAGGCTGGTACTGGCTGGTACCTCTCCCCCTGTGGGGGTGACACTGCGAGATACCATTAGAAAGTGGTTGGGTAATGGTAGGATGGTTGGCCACTCACCAGAAAAGGGACCATCCTGCACATCTCCTGCACAACCAAGTTGATTCCCTCACCCATGTAGTGGGGTGAATGGACAAGGGCACAGCAGGATTAAAGATCTCCTACAAGAGGCAATGGAAAAGGGATGGCCTGTGACCACAATGGCAGCCACTTTACTGCTGGATTGGTCCAGGAATGGGCAAAAGGTGAAGGGATACAGTGGGTATTTCACACTCCCAATTACCACCAGGCAAATGGACCAGTAGATTTATCCAGCTGCAATAACTTCACTAACTGCTCCTCTGGTAATTTGTCTTGTTTATTTTCTAGCTTGAACCATCTGATCACTGGTACCCATGGGGAGAACCACAAAATTAATACCTTGTTTATTTTTCAGAGATTCAAAGAAGAATTTTATCTGCAGCAGAATTTCTCTCTTTTTTATTGTTTATTGTTCAGCAGTCTGTGTGTATGGGGGCTGATTTGCTGTTTTGTCACTGTGTCTGTTCTGTCTGTTTTGTTGTTCCCTATTTAAATCCTATTGTTTTGTTAAATATATGTGCTGAGTATGACCCAGTTCGGGAAAATAACTAGATATTCTTGAGAAAGTTTTTTTAAATACATGTGTGATTAAATGATCTTACAAGAAAAGCTTTTTCCCCTTTTATGAGTGAATTGAAATAGCAACACTCTGCATTTCGATGTCCCTTATCAGATCAATGGCAGCTGCGCCCTGGCACAGAAAACAGTGAATGAAATTTTTAGCAAATACTGGTGCAATTTTATCCTGGTACCCATCTCTGGATCCTTCCTAATTCAAACTCCACATTGCTGGAAAATAGGTGATTTCACCTGGGTCTTCAGCGTGGGGAAGTTGCAGAGAGTAAAACTTTACCAATTGACTGTGAATGCACTTGGTGTAGCTGCTTCAGTATATCCAATCATTGCATTAGGCTTGAATCACGATGGAGCTGTACTCTGTCCCTTAGAGCATAGAGTATGGGCCCAAAAGAACAAGGATATATTTGCAAGAGCAATACCATCAAAGCCCGAGACATTTCTCTTACCACTGAGCAAAACATTTGCCATTTTGAAATTTATCCCGATGAAACCCCAAAACTGCACTATTGTATGTTCATACATAAGGACTCTTTGTGATTCCATACTCATAAACAGTATTGCTGTACACACTAATAACACCTCAAATAGTTGTGTTTGTACTTTCCATATTGCAATGAAACTTAGTATCAGGTGAAAGTTTATCTAAATGTCCCTCACAACATAACTTGAGCTACTTATTGTGGTGTTTAAACTACAGTGATACCTGGACCCGACAAACTAGCATCTATCTTGTACCATTGGGACTATCTTGGGCATCTTCCAATGGAAAATTTTATTCATATTTGGCTTTAGAACAACATGTGGGACTACACTGTGGCATGGTGTTATTTTCACTCTGCCCAGAGTCCTCAATTCTTCCAAATTCCAGGGAGGAACTAAGATCTTTTAAAGGTCTTGATGATCCAGGGGACACCCAAAAGGTAATTCATGGCATCCAAATCCTTAATTGTTATATCTGGGGACAACAGGTGTCCTTAAGACTGGAGGCATTTTTATCCTCTGTTGCATTCCACCAGACACATCAACCTGTATTGGAAAACTGAACCTGACAAGTCCATGTATTATCTAACTGGACTAAACATGCATTCAGGGAATTAAATCTACATGATCAGCAGGATTCCAACATGGCCTTACAGAACTGCTTAGCTTTGGAAGGATCAAGGTGTAAACTAATGGAAGGACAATGTTACGTTGCCATCTACAACGTTACCACCTCCATAGAAGAAGCCTGGATGAAAATTAAGGAGAATGCCAATCAAACAGAAGAACTGTTTCAATCAGTGCAAACAAAGGACTGGTTCAATGGCTGGGCACAGAGTTCATGGTTGCACTCCATTCTGCGATCTTTGGATCTCAGAGGGTGGGGGGCATGGTTGACGAAAACAGGATTAACCTTTATTGCCAGATTTATACTTTAGATGATTGGCCTAGCAATTGTCCACTGCATGATTAGCCATGCACTTTCTTCTTTCTCTTTCCTCTTTTCTCCTGCTGTGCGCTATATGCAATGCTCTGCGAGGGAAAATCAACACACCTGTTTGCGTCACAGGGTGGTGTAGTGTCCTGGCATGGCATCGGTTAAAATGTCTGAAACAGGTGTTCTGAAATGTGATCTTGTGCTGCCACACTGTGGACAGTATTTTGGGAGGGAGTGTGCCAGAGGGCATGTCGATATCCCAGATATCTGACACCAACACTAGATACCTGATTCCAGTGGACAAGGTGTGGGAGCAACACCAAGTATATGGAAGATTAATTGAGATTAAGATAAAGCATGAAGCTGGTATCAAGCATATTAGAAAAAATATTATTAAAAAGACCAGGTGTTCTGAGCTTGACACAAAGGATGACGAATCTTGAATGTGTGAGAAGGCTAGGCTGGAAAAAACTGTCTGGGAATAAGTGAATTGAAGATATGACTGAGAACAGTCACGAGTGTGGAATCAATTGCAAATTAATCAGGACACTATTAAATGTCTTAATTGTGGAACACAAGGACACATAAGCAGAAACTGTCCTTACAAGTGGCAGATACCTAAATACAAAAAACCTAAACAGATATGTCCCTGATGTCAGAAAGGACATCATTGGGCTAATCAATGCAAATCTCAATTTGACAAAAATGGGCACCCTCTCTCAGGAAACAGGCCAAGGGGCGTGCAGCCTGGTGCCCCTCAAACCAACAGGGTATTGAATGCTCCTGTACAATATAACCATGCCCCACCTCTCATAAATGCTTAATCTCTGACTTTTCAGCCACTACAACAGGCAGTGCCGGATTGGATCTGGCAACTGTCTTAGAAGTAATTCTTTTACAACCACATAAATTTCAAACTGTAGGAACTAATATGTGCGGGCCTTTACCTACGGGATATGTAGGACTGATTGTAGGGTGTTCGAGTATTTCAAAACAAACTTTATATGTGTTACCAAGAATGACTCAGACTATATGGGTCAGACGCAGATAATACTAGCTGCCTTTCACACCCTGTGCTGCATAACAATAAATCAGAAGGTTGCACAAATTGTTTTGTTACCCTCTTCTGTTCCCCTAAGTTCCCCTCAGATTCAAGGGCAGGGATGATTTGGCAGTACTAATTCTGCCCAGGTATCTTTGGCTCAGCAAGTCACCACAAAACAACCTACACTCACAATTAACGTACAGAAAAAAACATTTACAGGACTATTAGATACTGGAGCTGATGTTTCTATAATTTCTCAAACTGAATGGCCTCCTCAATGGCCTCTTGATGTAGCTTTCACTACTGTTACAGGCATAGGTGGGATGCAAATTCCTATAAAGAGTGCCAAACTATTACCAGTGACAGGAACAGAAAATTTACAAGCATGGATTCAATCATATGTCATGCCAACACCAATAAATTTATGGGGAAGAGATGTACTAAAGCACTGGAATGTATCTATCACTACTACAGAAAGAAATTTATCCTAAAGGTCACTGATCTAAAGCCCCTGTTCAGACTCTCTTGGTTAACAGAGAAAGCTGTTTGGGTTGATCAGTGGCCTCTTAAAGGGGAAAAACTTGTTCAACTGCAACGTTTAGTAGCAGAAGAATTAGAAGCTGGACATATTGTTCAATCTAATAGTTCATGGAATATTCCCATATTCGTCGTTCCTAAGAAGTCTGAGAAACGATGATTATGGCATGATTTAAGAGCTATAAATGCAGTAATGCAGCCGATGGATGCCTTACAGCCCGGACTACCAAATCCAACTATGTTACTTGCCGATTGGTACCTTTTTATAATAGATCTACAAGATTGTTTCTTTACAGTTCCCCTACATCTAGATGATTGTTAATAATTCTGAAGCCATGAAAAGATATCACTGGACAGTATTACCGCAGGGCGTGATGAACAGCCCGACTATTTGTCAGACTGTGGTCGCAGCTTCTCTGCAATCTACAAGACAATGTTTTTCATCCAGTATAATATATCATTATATGTATGATATTCTTAACTATGCAAAAAACACACTATACCTGAAAAACACCCTGCAGCATATGCTGGATGAATTAAAGTCTGATGGGCTGCAAATTGCTGACAAAAAGGTACGAACTATGCCTCCCTGGAAATATCTGGGGTGGATTTTATCGGAACAACATGTTAAACCTCAAGTGTTGGAAATTAAAAAACAAATAAATACCTGGAATGATATACAGAAATTATTAGGAACCATTAACTTGGTACGCCCTGTATTGGGTATTTCTAATCATGAATTCATAGAATCATAGAATCATAAAATAACCAGGTTGGAAGAGACCCACCGGATCATCGAGTCCAACCATTCCTATCAAACACTAAACCATGCCCCTCAGCACCTCGCCCACCTGTGCCTTAAACACCTCCAGGGATGGGGACTCAACCACCTCCCTGGGCAGCCTGTTCCAGTGCCCAATGACCCTTTCTGTGAAAAATATTTTCCTAATGTTCAGCCTAAACCTCCCTTGGAGGAGCTTGAGGCCGTTCCCCCTTGTTCTGTCCCCTGTCACTTGGGAGAAGAGGCCAGCACCCTCCTCTCTACAACCTCCTTTCAGGTAGTTGTAGAGAGCAAGAAGGTCTCCCCTCAGCCTTCTCTTCTCCAGGCTAAACAACCCCAGCTCTCTCAGCTGTTCCTCATAAGGCCTGTTCTCCAGCCCCTTCCCCAGCTTTGTTGCTCTTCTCTGGACTCGCTCCAGAGCCTCAACATCCTTCTTGTGGTGAGGGGCCCAGAACTAAACACAGTATTCAAGGAGCAGTCTCACCAGTGCTGAGTACAGAGGGAGAATAACCTCCCTGGACCTGCTGGTCACGCCGTTTCTGATACAAGCCAGGATGCCACTGGCCTTCTTGGCCACCTGGGCACACTGCTGGCTCATGTTCAGTCGGCTGTCAACCAACAACCCCAGGTCTTTCTTCTCCAGGCAGCTTAAGTCATTTATTTGCCTCCTTAAAAGGGGATAGTGATTTGACCTCAAAACACTGCTTGTTGCTGGAAGCAAAGAAAGAATTGGACTCTATAGCACAAAAATTATCTGAGCTTGAAGCAGACAGAATTTGAACAGAATTACCTGTATGTCTTTTTATCCTTGGAACTGAGCATCAGCCGATTGGGCTGGTAGGTCAATTGTCAACAGACAATAAGCAGGTTTTTGACTTAGAATGGTTATTTTTACCAAACACTCTTAACAAAACTACAACCATGTTTATAGAACTTGTTATATCGTTAATTATGAAGGGCCATCATCATAAACAGTCTTTAACAGGTTATGATCCCAAAATCCTTTATCTGCCTTTACAGGCACAGGAATATATCTTTCTCTTTCTAAATTCTCTATCACTGCAAATCGCTATGGCTGATTTCATAGGTGAAATTTGTTTTACTTTACCTCCTTGTAAATTACTCCAAAATGCTCACAATTTGGCTCTTAAACAGAAATCGATTATTTCACTGACACAAATTGCTGCAGCCTGAACAGTATTTGTTGATGGCTCTGGAAAAAACAGGGAAGGCAGCAGTAGTTTGGCATGAATCACAGAATCGTGAAAGTGATAAATGTCACAACTCTGTGTTACAAATTGAAGGATCAATTCAATTAGTTGAATTAGGTGCAGTATTACATGCTTTAGACATTTTCTCAGAAGAACCTCTCAATATTGTTAGTGACTCAGAATATGTAGTAAATGTTGTAAAATTAATACCTTTTTCCTTTCTTAAGGAGACATCATAAACAGCTCTTTCTAATGTTCCTTAATCTCAAGACCAAGTTGGAAAAAAGACCATTTCCTTTGTTTATTAATCACATTCCTTCCCATACCACTTTGCCTGGCCCACTTGCTGACTGTAATGCAGCTGCAGATTCCTTCATGTCAGCTGTTTTAACCCTTGATTATGCAAGAGTCTCTCATTCCTTTTTTCACCAAAATGCTGCGGGTCTAAGCAAACAATTTAAAATTACCCTTTCCCAAGCGAAAGTCATAATTCGGGCATGTCCTGAGTGCCAGTGTGTGACTCCATTACCTAAACATGAAGGAATTAAGCCCTGTGGACTTCATTCAAATGAGATTTGGCAAACAGATGTAACACATCATGCACCTTTTAGCCGCTTACGTTATGTTCACATATCCATAGATGCCTTTTCAGGTGCTATGTGTGCCTCTGCTCATGCTAGTGAAAAGGGGTGAGATGTCTGTCAACATTGGACTCACTGCTTTGCTACGTTTGGAATTCCTAAACTAATAAAGACAGATAATGCCCCCAGATATACTTCTCAATCTACTTCTCTTTTTTTGCAACAATAGGGCATTGAACCTGTTACAGGTATACCCCAGGACCCTACTGGTCAAGCCATCATTGAACGTAGTCATTCAACTGTGAAAAATATGTTGTTAAAACAAAAAAAGGGGGAACATGCCTCCCCATGAACAATTAGACAATGCTATCTATACCCTTGATTTTTTAAATGCCAATTTGGTTTCTGGTAGAAATATGACCACTGTAGAAAGGTATTTTTCTATTTTTGAGAAATTATCGCATCATCTAAAAGTTATGTACAGGGATCCTATGGCAAACAATCATTGGAATGGACCTGCTGAACTAATAACGTGGGAAGAGGGTATGCCTGTCGTCTTCTTCCCTCAGGACCTCGATGGTTTCTGGCATGATACATAAAGCCCTATCATGAGCTGGAAAAATGTGACCCAGAATCAGGTGCCTCAGATAGAGAAGTTGAACCTGAATGAAGATAAAAGACTATGGAAACAAAAGAGGACAATGTAAGATGATCCTATCACCTTGGGAAAACTGAAACAACTATAACAAAGTGCAAGTACCATGATGGCAGCTGCGGGTGTACCACCTACCTCAGCAAACACCTTTCTGGCATACTTAGCTATTGTCATCAACAACAGTACAGTAAGAATGTTAAAATGCTAAGGCAGAAGCTAAAAAGATCTTAATAACTGTACATTATGACAGAAAAGTTATAAAATGGGACATGGAATGAATTAAGATAGTGGGAGTACACCATTGGTGGGAAACTTTCTTTAGTTGGTCCCCCACAGCCACTGGTATCTTCAATGCGTTTCTGCACCCTGTGGTAGTTGTTCTGCTGATGTTAATATGCTTGTGTTTTGCCCTGGTAATGGATTTGTTACAGGATGAGGCAGGTAAAATGCTGCATTGACAACCAGGTGAAAGGACTGGGGCTGGCCAAGCACTTCCTACTATAGTCAAAGGCAAGACTGGGTTGGCCTCTGTGTTTGCCACCAAGAAGAACTTTTAGCTCTGCTGCTGGCTGCAACCCAGCAGGCATTGAGCAGTGGAGACACATGCCATACCAGACCTTGATGTGAGGGATGTCCTTCTCTGTTATAAGAGGGTCATCCAGGAGGGGAGGGCAGGCCAAGCAGCCTGTTCACAATAAAAATGAGCAAGAGTTAGCATAAGTAACCTGTCTTTGAACCTCCCATCCCCAAATGCTGTGTGAAGAAACTGATTTTGTGTGATTTAAACCTCCTTAAGCAGAGAACAGGACAAAGAAAGCCAAGGACAGTGTCTTTGAAGAAAAGAGATGGGAGCACAATGCCTGAGTGTTGAAAAGCACCCACTGAATATTGCAGAGATGTTACCAGCTTCAAAGACTTTGGAAAGATTATAAAAGACGAGCCTTGCAAGGAAAATTAGCTGTGCTATAAAAAGTCTGGTAAACCAGATTAAACTTACAAATTTGGGCATTTGTTGGCCTCAGTTGCGCTTGTGTTCTTTTTTATATCTGCAGTGCTCAGAATCATCTGGGAAATGAAACAAGTTCTCAAAAAAACCCCCAGAACTCAAGGTCCTCGCTACCCTTGTTGTCTAAAACAAAAAAGGGGGAGATGTGGGAGCGATGCCAAGTATATGGAAGATTAACGGGGACTAAGATAAAGCATAAAGCTGATATCAAATACATTAGAATTAACATTATTAAAAATACCAGGTGTTCTGAGCTAGACACACAGGATGATGAATCTTGAATGTGTGAGAATGCTAGGCCAGAAAAAAACACCTGGGAATAAGTAAATTGGAGAGATGACTGAAAACAGTCACAAGAGCATGGAATAGACAAAACCAAAAACATCCTATTTGACTGAAGGTCGGAAAACCAAGGAGCTGTATAAAGATCTGCCTGAATGAGGGAAGTCAGTAGTAGTAGAAGAGGTAGTAGTAGTACTTTCTTAATGTGACTTCTGCATGCCATGCTGATAAAAAGAATATAGTTAAAGAAAAACTTCGAGTTCTGCATCACTGCAACAAAGGGCAGGGACAAAGGGTTTATAAGGTCAGCGCACACCTGCACCAATGTGCCAGTGATTCTAAAGAGCTCTCCCCAGTCACTGCTTTGAGCAGGACAGAACAGGTGGTGTGATGGGAAGGGACTACAAAGCCAATAAAATGGGGCTTGAAGGGAGTCACCTGTAGCACCTGAATATGGGCAGGGAAGTACCTACAAGGCACCATTGTGAAGAAATCACCCAAACCCTTTCAACATGATGGACTACCTCTCTAAAATGTATGGGGAATAAGCACAATTAGAGATATGTGTGCAGTTGCAGGACTATGATTTTCTTGGAATCATGGAGACATGGTGGGATGGCTTGCATGACTGCAGTGTCACAACAGAGGCATACAGGCTCCTTTTGGAAGGACAGATTGGAAAGATGATGAGGGGGAGTTGCCCTATGTGTGAGACAGCAGCTGGAGCACATGGAGCTCTGCCTGGGAATGGAAGAGGAGCCAAAGGAGAGTTTATGAGTTAGGATTAAAGACAACAGGTGCAAGTATTATATTGTACTGAGTCTTCTACAGGCCACCTGACCAAGAAGAACAAGAGGATCAGGCCCTCTACAGACAGAAGCAGCATCACGTTGAACAGGCCTTGGTCCTCATGGCATTGCAAAGACTGTAGTATTCTAAACATCTAACATCTACAAGAAGGGTCGCAGGGAGGACCCAGGAAACTACAGGCCTGTCAGTCTGACCTCAGTGCCAGGGAAAGTCATGGAACAGGTGATCTTGAGTGCTATCATGGAGCACATGCAAGAGAACTGGGTGATCAGGCCCAGTCAACATGGGTTCACAAGAGGCAGGTCTTGCCAAACAAACCTGATCGCCTTCTATGGTAAAGTGACTTGACTTCTGGACGAGGGAAAGGCTGTGGATGCGGTCTTCCTGGACTTCAGTAAAGCCTTTGACACAGTTTCTCACAGCATTCTGCTTGAGAAACTGTCAGCCTCTGGCCTGGACAGGTGCACACTCTCCTGGGTGGAAAACTGGTTGGATGGCCGGGCCCAGAGAGTGGTGGGAAATGGCATTAAATCCAGTTGGAGACCAGTAACAAGTGGGGTTCCCCAGGGCTCAGTGCTGGGTGCAGCCCTGTTCAATGTCTTTATCAATGACCTGGATGAAGGCATTGAGTGCATCCTTAGCAAGTTTGTGGACGACACTAAGCTGGGTGGGAGTGTCGATCTGCTGGAGGGTAGGGAGGCTCTGCAAAGGGATCTGAACAGGCTGGACCGCTGGGCTGAGTCCAATGGCATGAGGTTTAACAAGGCCAAATGCCGGGTCCTGCACTTGGGGCACAACAACCCTATGCAGTGCTACAGACTAGGAGAAGTCTGTCTAGAAAGCTGCCTGGAGGAGAGGGACCTGGGGGTGTTGGTTGACAGCTGACTGAACATGAGCCAGCAGTGTGCCCAGGTGGCCAAGAAGGCCAATGGCATCTTGGCTTGTATCAGAAACGGCATGACCAGCAGGTCCAGGGAGGTTATTCTCCCTCTGTACTCAGCACTGGTGAGACCGCTGCTCGAATCCTGTGTTCATTTCTGGGCCCCTCACCACAAGGATGTTGAGGCTCTGGAACGAGTCCAGAGAAGAGCAACAAAGCTGGTGAGGGGGCTGGAGAACAGGCCTTATGAGGAGCGGCTGAGAGAGCTTGGGTTGTTTAGCCTGGAGAAGAGGAGGCTGAGGGGAGACCTCATTGCTCTCTACAACTACCTGAAAGGAGGTTGTAGAGAGGAGGGGGCTGGCCTCTTCTCCCAAGTGACAGGGGACAGGACAAGAGGGAATGGCCTCAAGCTCCGCCAGGGGAGGTTTCGGCTGGACATTAGGAAAAAATTTTTCACAGAAAGGGTCATTGGGCATTGGAACAGGCTGCCCAGGGAGGTGGTTGAGTCACCTTCCCTGGAGGTGTTTAAGGCACAGGTGGACGAGGTGCTAAGGGGAATGGTTTAGTGTTTGATAGGAATGGTTGGACTCGATGATCCGCTGGGTCTCTTCCAACCTGGTTATTCTATGATTCTATGATCTTGATAAGCAGTCAGCAGAATGGACTAACGTTTGTTATTATTAAATAGCAGAGCTTGTACTAAGTAAAAGATCAAAGCACTCAATCTGCCAAATAAGGACATATTAAATCAGGTCTTGTCATCAAGAATGCCAATTTGGCAAAGAAACATAAAAAACCCACCTCCAGAAGCGGGTCCCCTACTCGCTGAGCATGCCTAGTACCGAACTTGTATGATGCAATCACCTGTAACTTTTGTAATAAATTGAGTGCAGAGGCTCCCATCAGATGTGTTCAATTTGTGATAGGTCACTGAGCACCCAGATGTGTACAACTCTGTAATAAAATCAGTGTGTAAGCTTGGCATGTGAGATTAGCTATTTGCATGCCAGGTAACAAATCTGACTTTTCAGACAACAATAGGGGACTTCAACCATCCCAACATCTGTGGGAGGGACAACACAGCAGGGCATAAGCAGTCCAGGAAGTTCCTGGAGTACATTGATGATAATTTCCTCCTGCAACTGATACAAGAACCAATGAAGAGGTGCTCTGCTGGACTTCTTACTCACCAACAAGGAGGGGCTGGTGGAGATTGTGAAGGTCAAAGGCAGCCTTGGCTGCAGTGAACAAGAGGTGGTGAAGTTCAGGATACTGAGGGGAGGGAGCAAGGCAAAATGCAGGATCACAACCATGGAGGATCTGCTTGGAAGAGTTCTGTGAGATAAAGCCCTATAAGGAAGGGGGTGCCACAGTCCATTTAGATCTCTCAAAATTACAGAACATCATACTCTGAATTAAACTATATTTTATGAGCTCATTAAGAAATATAGCAGACAAACATGACAAAGAGAGTTAATAATGGTCCATTATAAATAATGGTCCATTGTGGGACATGATGTAGACAAATTATATATATATAAAGTATTGTACACTCAAATTTTAAAGCAGTGAATTAGCTTAAACAATAACTTTTAGCCAGTTTACTGTGAGAAAATATGTGACTGTACTTAACTAGGCAGATAACAGGCAGGGAAATGGATAAAAAGTGGAAAAGCGGTTGGAACTGCCTGGTATTTACAAGACCTTGAAGCAGAGCCCAAGGAACATGAGTAGCCAGGAAAGGTGTCATGGGTATAAGGCATGGTGTCGTAATTACTGTTAGCGTGGAACAAACAAAAACAAGTTGGCACTCAGCCTGCTCATGCACTGGCCATGTGAGGGGAGCTGGGCTGAACGTGTGAGAGGGAGAAGGACTATATGCATGCCATTTATCAGGGGACGCCCTGAAGGTGCAATACCTATCAACTCTGACCTTCTGAGAACCATGCTCCATCTCCTTCTCCTGCTTGGCAAGATGGCACCATTTGGCAGGTCGGTAAGCTGATAAGTTTTTATGTAGCCAGGTGTAATAGGTTATTTGAACAATAAAACATATTTGATTGAACTTTGATTTGGTGGTCCTGTCTTTGCACACTGGTATCTATACATTAACCTAATACAAAAGTCTCAATCCCCTTTGCCCAGACTGCCCACACTATCATGTGAATTCACTTATTCGCCAGTCAAGTCATAAGTTCCATAATTTATAACATAATTCCTAATTTGTACACCTATGAGCTTAAACTAGTTTCCTAGCCAAGAGTGAGAGTGCTCATCCATTATAGTCCAGGCATCCCCTGTATCACACTGGTGTTATGGACCACTTTAAAAGAAAGTGAGCTCTTTACCCTGGCATGGTGCCAGAGCGATTCAAAAACACTCAGGAGGAGGGTGTACATGATACTTTTTACTAAACAAGATACATACCCTTAAAACACTGGATTCAAAGGAACAAACAACCTGAACAGACAGAACACTTACAAGAAAAAACCCAGCTGCAGAAAGTTACCAAAACAGCCTGTCACTCAGCAACAAATGGCAACATTGTAACAATCTGCTTAACCCAGACACAAAAACAGCTCGAAGAGCCCTAATGCTTCCTGGAGTCAAAACTGAAATCAAAACAAAACCACCAGCTATAGCCTGCTGCAACCGCATGTGTTGCAAAGAGGAAAGGCAGGAAAGAGAGGAAAGGGAGGAAAGGGAGGAAAGGGAGGAAAGGGAGGAAAGAGATAAATAGTTATGAAACAAAGAAACTTACACTTAACAGTTTAATTTAACCATTAAGGCAGGTACACTTTATTCAGCACTGGAGAAGAATTGGGATTTGTCCTCAGAGTGCTTCTGCCGAGCAGTGATTTCACAGGAAATTTATACACAGAATTGTTTTCAAATTCATACCTTTCCTCGAAATGACAATTATACCTGTTCCCGGAACCTCACTGCACATCCAGGGGGAATGAAATCAAATCAGCTCAGAGTCGTTAAGATGTGGCCATATCTGAGTGGTCAATCTCAGCGACTCTGGAGACAAGAAGATAAGGGTCATTGTAGTTACCTTAGTTATTAATCTTGTTTCTAACACATTACAGTTGATGTTCCATCCCACCATTTACAAATCACCATTTCAATCCCCCCTTTTTCAAGGCCTTTGCAAATTCTTTTGCAAAAGAGTCACAAGAGGTCTTATTGTTTAAATTTCTCTTAAAATATTTTCCTGACTCTATTGCCCGTCTGGTCTGATTTCTTTTCCATGTCTAATAACCTTCTACTGTTCACTGACAACACCAAAATGCACATTGAAACACTATACGGGTTAACAAAACTGATAGTCCCAATGCTATAACACTGAGAAAAGATTGTTTCAACCAGGGCAAGTTTAGGAGCTAGGAATTTAACTAAGAAAAATCTATACCCTCCCACTCTTGTATGGAGTTAAGAAGGCCATACTAATTTTTATAGAAGTTCCTACAGTCTGAGACTGATTGGTCCTTTATGGTATCTTAATAACAGATAATCAATTGCAGTTTTATTTTCTAAAACTGATGCTGAAGTTGTCTAGTTTCAAGATTTGAGGCCTCCAAGGCTCAGGGTATAATTGATGTTCCTTGCATACCTACAACTAAATCTCTTTAAAGTGTTACAATTCATGGGCATGGCTACTCCTGGTGTTAAAAGGAAGCCAGCGTAGTTTCAGATTTATATGCAGTTTTGACAACCACGTATAGTTTCCAAAGGTTTGAATGCTTGCAGGGATTCCCAAAATACATGGAATATATATATGTTGTACTGAAAAAACGGCATTTAAACAACAGGCCATACTATTGTATATTATACAAGCAAGTTTTTCCCAAATGTTTATAGGGGCATCCAACCTATGGGAAAATAAGGCTTCTCTTAATGGACACATTAACAATAATATTAACAATTTTTCATCTTTACAGTTCACTTCAGTTAGCCTTAAGTTTTAAAGGTGTTAAGCGTTCTGTTGTCCACTGACTGGTAGGTGATTTCTTCACTTGATCCAAGTTCTTTCATCTTGGTTGCTGCGAAGGCTGTTAACAATACTTGGTACGGTCTATTCCATTGTTCTCCCAGTGGCTTTCCTGTAAAATCTTTAACAGAAAACTCATCCCCAGGTGTAAAAGGATGTACAGGTTGACCTTAAACCTCTAGATCATGCAGCTTGTTGGGGTTTTTTTTGTTTGTTGTTTGGTTGGTTTTTTGTTGATTTGCTTTTGTTGGGTTTTTGTTTGTTTCTCAAGCAAGTTCAGCTGGTTTTGTTGACTGATTAGACAAATTCTCACTTAATTCTGTGAGATCTTCTCCTGTATACTGCAATTGGTATACAGGGCTAATACTCTTCTTGCATTATTTCAAAACCTAAGCAAGGCCAAAGGAAGTGCTTGATGCCAATATAGATTGGCTTCTTGACAAATTTTAGCTGATTGCTGTTTTATCAGCAACAATCTGATGATTCATTTTCTCCACCTGGCCTCTAGCCTGTGGTCAGGATGGAGAATGTAACTGCCAATCAGTTCTTAAAATTTCACTAATCTTTTTACCACTTTAGCACAAATGTGTACCTCTACCTGACAATGTTACTGCAGGCACTCCAAATGAGGTATAATTTCATTCAACAATACTCTTGTGACTTCTGCTTTATTTGTCCTGCAAGGAAAAGTTTCTGGCCAACCTGAGAAAGTATCTGTTAATGCTAATGAATATCAGTGCTGCCACCCCCCCCCCCACTTTTTATTGGGAGTTCAGAGAGATCTATTTGCATACCTATTATTTATACAGAATATCTGTGCCCCAAAGGGTTTGTTTGTTTTGGTTTTCTTTGTTTTTTTTGTTGTTTTATTTGTAACTCCTCTAAGACCAATTTCCATAGCACTCCTGATGGCATTATTATTTGTCCATCTGGAACATAAAATCACCCATTATCTACTTCTCTTCCTGCCATATTGATAATCAAGTTTCTATCTTCCCTTGAATATTACTCCAATTTTAAATCAGAATCAGGGATTTGAAGTTTACCATCTGGAATCAAAGCAGATGTTACTTTTGCCTTTTCCTGCGGCCATCCTGGCCTCAGAATTTCCTGCCAATTTGTTACCAATTTTCCGGCCAGTATTACCTCTCTGGTGACCTTTGTAGTGTGTGACAGCCACTTCATCTGGAAGATTTACAGCTTCCAGCAGCTTTAGGATTTCTGCTGCATGTTTAATGTGCTTTCCTTGGGCAGTAAGGAGTCCTTGCTCTTCCCATATAGCACCGTGAGCATGCACCACTCCAAAGGCGTATTTTGAATCTGTCCATATATTTATCTTCCTTCCTTTTGCTAATTCCAGTGCTTGAGTTAAAACGATTATTTCAGCTTTCTGGGCTGATGTTCCTGGGGGTAATGGTCTGGCCTCGATCACTTCTCTGGCGGAAGCCACTGCATATCCAGCCTTGCGATGTCCTTGCTTCACAAAGCTGCTTCCATCGGTGTACCAGGAATCTTCCGCATCCATGAGAGGTTTTTCCTTTAGATCTGGGCGGCTGGAGCATACTGTCTCCATCATCTTCAGGCAGTCATGTATCACTGGTTCTGAAGCAGCTCCACTAAGGAAAGATGCTGGATTTACAATGTTAGTGGTGATTATATTCACATCAACTCACTCTACCAATATGGCTTGATACTTCAAAATCTAGAGGGGGAAAGCCAGCGACCTCCTTTCTGCTCCAACACCGCTGAGACCATGTGTGACACCATGACAGTCATTTTTTGGCCCATAGTGAATTTTTGGGCTTCTTGTATATTCTGAACTACAGCTGCAACTGCCCGTAGGCATCCAGGCCATCCCTTGCTTACATCATCCAATTGTTTGGAGAAGTAGGCTACAGCCCTTTTACAGGGGCCCAGCTGCTGTGTCAGCACCCCCAGGGCCATCCCCTGTCTTTCGTGAGAAAATAACCAGAATGAGTTTGTAACGTCGGCAAGGCCTAAAGCTGGGGCCTTCATCAATTCCTTCTTTAATTGTTCAAATGTCCTTCTTGCCTCCCCCGTCCAAGCCAATTTCGATGATCCCATTGGATATTCTTTCAATGGTTCATACAATGGTTTCACTAAGAGTACATAGTTATATATCCATAAACGACACCAACCTGTCATTCCCAGAAGGGTTCTGAGCTCCTTTACCATTCCTGGCATGAGTGTGCAGCAAATAGCTTCCTTTCGGGCTGTCTGTGTCCTCTGGAGATCTTGAATCCAAGGTAAGTAAGTCGTCGCTGCATAGGCTGGGCCTTCTGCTGAAAGACCTGATACCTGCTCAGTCCAAAAGTTCAATAGACTTGCGGTCCGTTGCTCACAGTCCTCCTCTGTTTGTGTAACTGTCAGGAGGTCACATACTGCAGCAGGGTTCCAGTCCCATGTTTCCAGGTCTCAAGCTAGCTGGTTCCCAAAAATAGTTCAGCTGTTCTTAATACCTTGAGGCAATGCTCAAGGCATTTGTTGAGGCTCTGGAACGAGTCCAGAGAAGAGCAACAAAGCTGGTGAAGGGGCTGGAGAACAGGCCTTATGAGGAGCGGCTGAGAGAGCTGGGGTTGTTTAGCCTGGAGAAGAGGAGGCTGAGGGGAGACCTCATTGCTATCTACAACTACCTGAAAGGAGGTTGTAGAGAGGAGGGTGCTGGCCTCTCCTCCCAAGTGACAGGGGACAGGACAAGAGGGAATGGCCTCAAGCTCCACCAGGGGAGGTTTAGGCTGGACATTAGGAAAAAATTCTTTACAGAAAGGGTCATTGGGCACTGGAACAGGCTGCCCAGGGAGGTGGTTGAGTCACCTTCCCTGGAGGTGTTTAAGGCACGGGTGGACAAGGTGCTGAGGGATATGGTTTAGTGTTTGACAGGAATGGTTGGACTCGATGATCCGGTGGGTCTCTTCCAACCTGGTTATTCTGTGATTCTGTTAATGCTGTTCAGGTTAGTTGTGTTTTACTACCAGTTTCAGGGTTTTCCCATTCAAAGGCAAATCACCTTTTTGCTTTCTTCAGCCAATATCAAGCAGAAGAAGGCATCCTTTAAATCCAGTACGGTAAACCACAAATGATCTTTTAATTGGTCAGCAAGGTACAGGGATTTGCCACCACTGGATGTAGTTCTTCTTACAATTTTATTTATGGCCCTTAAATCTTGCACTAACCTATAGCTTTTATCTAGTTTCTTTACAGGAAATATTGGAGTATTATATTCTGCTTTACATTCTTTTAATAACCCATATTGTAAAAAATTGTCAATAATCATTTTTATCCCCTTGCAATCTTCTAATCGCAGAGGGTATTACCTGACACAGGGGCCAAATTTACCTTCGCGTGCTTCACATTTCTGGCCTTCCAGATATCTCAGAAGCCAACATGCCTGGATAAACCTGTTCCAAAATCTCTGCTGTTACCGGTGGGGTTTTCCACCTGTTTTAAAGACAAACTCAATACCTGGATTAGTTGATGATCTCTCACTTTAAATTTTGTACATCCTGCTCCAAATATTATTTCTGTCTCTAACTGCTTTAGTAAATCTCCTCTCATTAACGGACTAGGGGCTCCTAGCAAACAAATTCATGTGTACCCACTTGTTTTCCAATTCATATTTAGCAGACTGCACAAAGAATGCTTTTTCAGTTTGGCCAGTAGCTCTTATTACAATCACAATATTTTATTTTTTTCTGCAGGAATCAGTTGCTGGTTTACACAGAGGCCCCCGTATCTATCAAGAATATAACCTTTTCACTCATACTCCCCAGCTTTATTTTAACCAGTGGATCCTCCAAGGTAATTTCCCCATTCATTCAAGCTCAGCTACAACACCCGGTTCTGATTCCTCTACAGTATGCACATCGATTATTTCTTAATTCCAGACCCCATTCTCTTGCCACATTCTCTTGCCGCTCCAGGTGATTTTGCAAACTGGAAAACATCTGCACACATTACTTCTCCCAATTCTCCTCACACCTCAAGAACAACGTTAATTACAACAAGGTGTTATGGCAACTTTTCCCCATAATCGAGCTTATACACCAGCCACCACTGATTATCAAAAGCTTTTATCAGGGTTTATCTGTTTGTCCACCACTCGGTGGACCACTGATCCCCTTATGATCTAAGATCTTAATGATCTAAAATATATCCCAGCTGCCTCTTCTTTAAAGCGCAGCCACTCTGCCAGCCACCCATCTTATGGGTTCTGCGTTCTGGCTCCCCAACCACAAATCACTTGCACTGTATAGGTGGATCTTCCCTTGTTGTCCTGGATCTTACATTCAGGACAACTCAAATCCCAATCATATGTTACCTACAATTTCTTGTTACACCACATGCATTATGTCAGGATGCAATAAACACCCGTCAGTAATCCATATACAATCTGGACAAAATTCATCATTATTTCTACAAAAAAACAAATACAATTTTGTACAAATATCCCGTTTCACTGAAGGAAGGAATAAATCATGTTAAGGAAATGAATTAGCTTGTTTAGCTTGTTTACTAATTGAAACAAAGGCAGTCCCACAGTAGGAACAAAGGACAGGCCTGAAGACGCAAGAAGGTGGGGGGAAGATAAGATAAAGACCATCAAAGGCAAACAGAAGACACAAAGAAACTGTGATACGCTTACAAGAGTGGGCATGCTAATAAGTTCCAAAATACAATAGACATGTAACATGTAACTGGTTAACCAGTATTTCCTGGAACCCACACAAACATGTATATTTAACCTGTATAGAAGTCATGCAGCCAGTGGGGACTCATTAGTGGGACACATTAGGTGGACTAATTAGGTGGACTTCATGGGGTGGCTCACGTACCCCCAGGCTTTCTTGCTAAGGACGGGACACGTGTGTCTCCTAGGGGGACTAAAGCCCTTGCTAAAAACGTAGCTAAGCTCATAAATCGAGCTTTAAACTAGATGTGAAGGGGGAGGGGGTTGAGCCCAAGCTAGACAGGAACGAGCCTGGATGTGGGGCAATGGTGATTCGGAGAGGGTGTGTGCTGGTAAGGACCAACAGTACCTCACTACACAGAAAGTGGGGGAGAACACACCTGAGGGTGCTAAGGGAGATACAGGCACTCTGGCACTAGCTACTCCAGTTACCAGGCAATTGGGAATGAACTCTGTTCCCTCTAAGAGGGCTGAAGGCTCGGCAGCTCAGCTGAAGTGCATTTACACCAATGCACACAGCATGGGGAATAAGAAGGAGGAGTTGGAAGCTGTCATAGGGCAAGGAGCCTATGATTTTGTTGTCATCATGGAAACGTGGTGGGATGACTCATATAACTGGAGTGCAGCTATGGTGGGGTACAAACTCTTCAGGCGGGATAGGAAGGGTAGGAGAGGAGGCGGGGTAGCCCTCTTTGTAAGGGAGGACTTGGACACTGTTGAGATGGATTGTGGTGATGAGGAGATTGAGTGCCTGTGGGTTAAAATCAGAGGAGCCCACCAGAAGGTAGATTTTGTGATGGGAGTCTGCTACAGACCACCCAGCCAAGGAGAAGCAGCTGATGAGCTCTTCTATAAACAGCTGGGGTTAATCTCTAGATCAATGCCTCCTGTTCTTGTGGGAGACTTCAATCTTCCTGATATCTGCTGGAAGTACAATACAGCAGAAGGCTGGTTGGCAAAGTCTCATGGGAGACAGTCCTTAAGGGCAAGGGAGCCCATGAGGGCTGGGAGCTCTTCAAAAAGGAAATCCTAGCAGCTCAGGAGAAAGCCATCCCCATGTTCCGGAAAAAAGCCAGCAGGGGAGAAAACCAGCTTGGTTGAACAGAGAGATCTTGAGTGATATCAAGAAGAAGAGAAATGTTTATGGGCTCTGGAAGAGGGGACAGGCCTCTTGGGTGGTCTACAGGAGGGAAGTGAGATTGTGTAGAGAAAAAATCAGAAGGGCTAAGGCTCAACTAGAAATCAGATTGGCAAAGTCTGTGAAAGATAACAAAAAATCTTTCTATAAATATATAAATAAGAAAAGGAGGACTGGGGAGACGATACAGTCCCTATTGGATGCAGAAGGAACAACAGTGACAGGGGATGAGGAAAAGGCTGAGGTACTTAATGCCTCTTTTGCCTCAGTCTTTAATTGTAAAGAAAGTTGTTCCCTCTGTGTACAAACCCAGGAGCTAGAGGAGCAAAATAAGGCTCCCATGATCCAAGAGGAGTTGGTCAGAGCCTTGCTAGCCCAACTAGACACCCACAAGTCTATGGGGCCGGATGGGATTCATCCAAGGGTATTGAAGGAGCTGGCGGATGTGCTGGCCAAACCCCTTTCCATCATCTTCCAACAGTCCTGGAAGACTGGGGAAGTCCCACTGGACTGGAGGCTGGCTGATGTTGTGCCCATCTACAAGAAGGGTCGCAGGGAGGACCCAAGAAACTAGCGGCCTGTCAGTCTGACCTCAGTGCCAGGGAAAGTCATGGAACAGGTGATCTTGAGTGCTATCATGGAGCAAATGCAAGAGAACTAGGTGATCAGGCCCAGTCAACATGGGTTCACAAAAGGCAGGTCTTGCCAAACAAACCTGATCGCCTTCTATGGTAAAGTGACTTGACTACTGGACGAGGGAAAGGCTGTGGATGCGGTCTTCCTGGACTTCAGTAAAGCCTTTGACACAGTTTCTCACAGCATTCTGCTTTAGAAACTGTCAGCCTCTGGCCTGGACAGACGCACACTCTCCTGGGTGAAAAACTGGTTGGATGGCCAGGCCCAGAGAGTGGTGGGAAATGGCATTAAATCCAGTTGGAGGCCAGTGACAAGTGGGGTTCCCCAGGGCTCAGTGCTGGGTGCAGCCCTGTTCAATGTCTTCATCAATGACCTGGATGAAGGCATTGAGTGCACCCTTAGCAAGTTTGTGGACGACACTAAGCTGGGTGGGAGTGTCGATCTGCTGGAGGGTAGGGAGGCTCAGCAAAGGGATCTGAATAGGCTGGACCACTGGGCAGAGTCCAATGGCATGAGGTTTAACAAGGCCAAATGCCGGGTCCTGCACTTGGGGCACAACAACCCTATGCAGTCCTACAGACTAGGAGAAGTCTGTCTAGAAAGCTGCCTGGAGGAGAGGGACCTGGGGGTGTTGGTTGACAGCCGACTGAACATGAGCCAGCAGTGTGCCCAGGGGGCCAAGAAGGCCAATGGCATCTTGGCTTGTATCAGCAATGGTGTGACCAGCAGGTCCAGGGAGGTTATTCTCCCTCTGTACTCGGCACTGGTGAGACCGCTCCTTGAATACTGTGTTCATTTCTGGGCCCCTCACCACAAGAAGGATGTTGAGGCTCTGGAGCGAGTCCAGAGAAGAGCAACAAAGCTGGTGAGGGGGCTGGAGAACAGGTCTTATGAGGAGCGGCTGAGAGAGCTGGGGTTGTTTAGCCTGGAGAAGAGGAGGCTGAGGGGAGACCTCATTGCTCTCTACAACTACCTGAAAGGAGGTTGTAGAGAGGAGGCTCCTGGCCTCTTCTCCCAAGTGACGGGGGACAGGACAAGAGGGAATGGCCTCAATCTCCACCAGGGGAGATTTAGGCTGGACATTAGGAAAAAATTCTTCACAGAAAGGGTCATTGGGCATTGGAACAGGCTGCCCAGGGAGGTGGTTTATTCACCTTCCCTGGAGGTGTTTAAGGCACGGGTGGACGAGGTGCTAAGGGGAATGGTTTAGTGTTTGATAGGAATGGTTGGACTCGATGATCTGGTGGGTCTCTTCCAACCTGGTTATTCTATGATTCTATGTCTCCTCATAATACTCCCATGTTACCGGTGAAGAAATCGGACGGGTCCTATCACTTAGTACAAGATTTGAGAGCTGGAAACAAGCAAACGATTACCCAATTTCCGGTAGTGGCAAACCCCCACACTATACTAAATCAATTAAGTCCAGATTATAAATGGTATAGTGTTATAGATTTAAAGGATGCCTTTTGGGCTTGTCTTTTAGAAGAAAAAGTTAGAGATTATTTTGCTTTCTAATGGGAGGACCCTAAAAGACATAGAAAACAACAATTACGATGGACTGTATTGCCCCAAGGGTTTACAGAATCCCCAATCTTGTTTGGACAGGCTTTGGAACAATTATTAGAATCTTATGAATTAACCCAAGGCCTGATCTTGATACAGTATGTGGATGATTTACTGGTTGCCAGGAGGACCCAAGAAGAAGTTAGAGGAGAAAGCATCAAATTGTTGAACTTTTTAGGCCTTAAGGGGTTAAAAGTCTCCCAATCTAAATTACAATTTACTGAAGAAGAGGTAAGATATTTGGGACACTGGCTTACAAAGGGATACAAGAAACTGGATCCCGAAAGAATAAAAGAAATATTATCTCTAACTGCACCCAGTAACAAGAGACAGATAAGACAATTATTAGGATTATTGAGGTATTGTCAACAGTGGATAGAGAACTATAGTAGCAAGGTAAAATTTTTGTATGAAAAACTGACCAAAGATGGGTTGGTAAAATGGACTCCCAAAGATGAGAGTCATTGGGAAGCGATACAAAGAGATTTAATAGAGGCACCTGTCCTTAGTTTACCCAATATTCGTAAACCCTTTCAACTCTTTATCAGTGTAGATAATGGGACAGCGTATGGAGTTTTAACCGAAGGATGGGCAGGGCAGAGAAAACCTGTGGGGTGTTATTCAGAGATACTGGACCCTGTCAGCCGAGGGTGGCCCACCTGTTTACAAGCAATAGTGGCCACAGCATTATTAGTAGAAGAAGTCAGAAAAGTCACCCTGGGGGGTGAATTAAAGGTATATACACCCCATAACATTCGAGGAGTACTGCAACAACTAGCCGATAGCCGATTGTTAAAATATGCTCTATGGAGAACCCAGAGAAAACTTAACCCATGATTGCCTCCAGGTAATAAATTTACAGACTAAAATAAGGGAAGATTTAGAAGAAGAACAACTAGACGAAGGAGAAAAATTACAAGATCGGAACTATATACACAGATTCAAAATATGCTTTTGAGGTGGTATGTGGAAGGGTGGCTCGACAACCGAGGATATGATTTAATAGCAGTGAACAATCCAGGGTTCAACATTCAGGATTAAACCTGGCGTTCCCCTTTAAGCTGACCTCGGTATGTTGACCGGGAGAAGCGCATAACAAAAGCCCGGAACTCAGCGCGGGAAAGTCCCTGAAACGCCCGGACCAGCCCCCCTTCCCGCGCTCAACCCTCTTGAGCCAATCTTGTAACTTTTAAGGCATGGACAGTATAGTAGGACCAATCATAAGTTGTTTTGTTGGCGCGTGCTCTGTTGGAAAAGTATATAAGGAGTGTTGTGTTTATGAATAAAGGAGAACAGACTTCATCGTTACTTGGGGTCCGGCTCCCACACCCACATCTGGTAGCAGAGGATGGTTCAGTTTTTTTTTTTTAATTTCTCCGAGACTGTGGCAATAGGCAGCTAGAGGAGGGGGTGTGGGAAACTCCAGCTAAGGGTAGCACTATCCGGGCAAAAAGAGCAGGGTAGATGCTGGTGTGAGGTAGCGCCTCACCCCTTAGGCGCAGCTATGGAAACAGACGCTGCGGCCACTTTGCTTGCGGGAATCCTCTCTAAGAGAGGGCATGATATACCCGCAAAGCAGGTAATAGGGTTGATACAGTTAGGTCAAAGATGGGGTCATTTTGAAGACCTGCATACAATATTTTCGGTCACGGACTGGCAAAACTACGGGGATACCTTATGGGACAAAACTATTTCGGGATCCAAAAAGGAACAAAAAGAGGTTAAGGCCGTCCGTGCAGAGTGGCGTCTCGTTTTAGAGACATTAAAGGAGATGAACACAGAAAGGGAGGTAGCTTGTGCAGCAATTCGGATGCTGGGACCTGTATCTAACGCTGAAAGGGTCCCAGCCAAACCAGGTCCAATTTCTCGATTATTTGGGCTACCTGCGGTAAAAGGCATGATAGGAACTGTGTGTAAAACTGTTACTGACTTGAAAAGGGGGGATGAAGTAGATGAGGAGTGGAACGGGATCACTGCGCAACAGCCGATCGAACCGGAAGTTGATGCCTTGAGCAATTCCAGTTCGACTGAGGAATACGCGGAAGTGCGTCGGGAGGGAGGAACGGCTGGCTGCGGTCGCCGCCCTCGTTCTGGCGCCCCTCCTCCACTGCGGCCTTCTACTCCTCCCATCGAGGAACTGATACTTTCAGCGCCACCCACCCCACCACCCCTTTGTCCTCCGCTGCCGCCACCTAGTGGTTCATCTGACAATTCAACACCATCTGCAAGACAGAGGACTCGGCGGCCGGTGGATGCTACCACGCAGCTATTGCAAACCATTTTACAACGTCTTGACGATTTGGAAATACGAATAGAAAGACAGGGACAAACTCTGCCACCTTGTTTGTCTACTAATCGGCCAACTTTGCCACAAGGTACACGATGGACTGGGGTCATTAAGGATGCTATAATGCAGGGACACTTGATGACTCCAAATAACAGTGAAGGGCTTATGCACTTAGCCTTTCCTGTAATTCAAGAAAATGGACAAGGGAAGTGGCAGCCACACGACTGGAAAATTTTACAACAAGCCCGTACCACCGTAACAACGTATGGACCAAAATCAGAAGCAGCACGTCAAATTGTGACGTGGATTTTTTTGGCGGATCTGATGTGCCCATATGATGCACAAAATTTAATGAGACTGTTATTGACCCCAACTCAGTTTTTATTGTGGCAATCTGCCTGGCAGCAACATGCAGTTGCGGAAGCGGCGCGCCGACAGGACCATCAAGATCCCTTGCGAGGAGTAACGGTGGCAATGCTCACAGGTCAAGGACAGTATGCAGATACTCAAATTCAGATAACATTCCCAGCCGATATGTTACGTTTATCTGCCCGATTGGCCTTGGAAGCATTTTTAAACCTTCCAGGACCAAGCGCGCCATCTTTTGGAAATTTAGTCCAAGGAGCAACGGAAGATTATGCTCATTTTGTCGATCGACTTTGGGAAACTGTTATGAATCATCCTGATCTTTCTCCGGAAAGTAAGGAACAGATGTTTAAAGTATTAGCCTTTGATAACGCCAATAAAGCTACAAAACAAATTCTGGCTGGGCTTCCTAAGGAAGCCGGAGTTGAGGAAATGCTTCTTCGGGTGGAAAGAGCCGAATCTCATAGACAAACCAGTACTATTGCTGCTGCTGTGCAGAGCGCGATACGTGAGATTACTCAACCAACCGCCGCAGTAGCAAGAAAGCAGAAATATCGGGACGCGACATCATCTTCTGCTCAGCCTTTTCATGGGAAATGTTACCGATGTGGGAATGAAGGGCACGTGAAAAAGAACTGTCGAGCAACACTTTGGTGTGACAACTGCCAGAGGCCATCCCATGCGACAAAGGCCTGTGTGGGAAACGGAGAGCCGAGTGCGGGCAGAGGCCGCGTGCGGACACAAATGAATCCTCTACAGACCTATCAGCCCAGGAACCATGTTTTCTACAGCAACACCAGCCAGCAACCCGAGGGAGCTTGGGAGTCGACGTGGAGACCGCAGTAGATACCACTCTTATAGACTCTACTGTACAAAAGATTCCTACCACAGCTCATGGCCCACTTTATCATCGGGACAGTAAAATCGGGGGTTTCTTACTGGGTCGATCGTCTGCTGTCATGAAGGGAATAATTGTCTTACCTGGACTGATTGATGCCGATTTTACAGGAAATATACAGGTAATGACATATACATTGCATCCACCTATTTTTATACCAAAGAGTAGTAAAATTGTGCAGATTGTCGCCACTGAAGGTATTTTACCATTGCCGCGCCCTTCACAGGCCTATAGAGGTGATCAGGGTTTTGGATCTACAGGACCTGCTGTCTGTTTTACTACCAAAATGCATCAACGACCTATAGTACCAGTTAAACTGTCATGTCAGAATGAAGATCAGCAAATTCAGGCCATGCTAGATACCGGTGCAGATGTGACAATAATCAGTCTAAGAAAATGGCCTCAACACTGGCCAGTAGAACAGCCTTCGTCATCTATAGCTGGTGTGGGGGGACATTCTGTCCCTAAGGTCAGTCGAGATCCTGTTCAATTCGAATTCCCTGAGGGCCAAATAGCTGTCCTTAAAGTATACGTGATGGCATTACCAGGGACTTTAGAGGCTCTTATAGGAAGAGATATATTGAGTCAAATTGGAGCAGTTTTGACAACACGCCCTTTTTAGTATTGGCCGCTGGGGAGCAGTTGCCCAACCCGCCGCTGACTTGGAAAACAGATGAGCCGGTGTGGGTTGACCAGTGGCCCATGACTAAGGAGCTACTGCAAATAGCTAGACAATTGGTTGCTGAACAGCTAGCAGCAGGACATATAAAGCCATCCATTAGCCCATGGAATACACCTATTTTTGTAATACCAAAAAAGAATAAGGAAAAATGGCGGTTGCTACATGATCTTCGCAAGGTCAATGATCAGATGTTACCTATGGGGGCATTGCAACCTGGTCTGCCCTCACCTAATATGTTGCCAGCTGGATGGCATATTCTAATAGTAGACTTAAAGGACTGTTTCTTCACAATTCCACTACATTCACAGGATACACCAAGATTTGCTTTCACAGTTCCCACCATAAATAAATCCGAACCTGCAGAGCGGTATGAATGGGTGGTTTTACCACAGGGAATGAAAAACTCACCCACCTTGTGTCAATTGTACGTTGCATGGGCCTTGCGACCCATTCGTCAACGATGGTCAAAGACAATTATCTATCACTATATGGATGATATACTTTGTTGTCAAGAGGCCCCCTTTGACGACATGGCATTAAAAACCTTAATAGACATGTTAGCTGCAAGAGGGCTTGTTATTGCACCTGACAAGGTACAAAGATCAAGCCCCTGGAAATATTTGGGTTGGCATATCACTGATGCTCAAATTCGGCCTCAAAAGATAGAGCTCAAAACTTGTTTAAAAACAGTTTAAGATGTACAGACATTGCTAGGTGACATTCAATGGATACGTAACTGTGTGGGGATTTCAAACACTGAAATTGCCCCGCTGACTGCGTTATTACGCAATGCGGACCCAGCTCATGAGATTGAACTTACTGCAGAACACCATAGCCTGTTGCAAAAAATTGTTTGCAAATTGCAAACTTCTTGGTCATCTCGGCGAATCGTAGATATACCTATTTCACTTATAGTGTGTAATGGTTTAGAATCACCGTATGCCGTCATTTGTCAGTGGCAAAACAAAAAGGGGGAGACAGTCTCTACCTTACTGGATAGTAATGCCACTGACAAAGACGGGTTTGATGAATTTATCATCTTGGAATGGGTATTTCTAAGAGTGCAGCCAAAAACAAGTATCCAAACCCGACCTGATGCCGTAGCAGAATTGGTACGAAAAGGTAGATCTCGAATCATTGAGCTCACTGGACAAGAGCCTGCAGATATTAGCATCCCAGTTAATGCTGTAGACCTGGAGTGGTGGTTACGAAATGTAACGATAATTCAGGAAGCCCTATTAGGATTTGTAGGGAAAATACATTCACAGCATCCACAAGGGAAAAGGTGGCAAATATTGTGCCGAAATCAGTGGTTGGAAAAAATGAAGGTCAGCACACAGCCACTGACAGACGGTCTTACTGTCTATACTGATGCCGGAAAACGGTTGCATCGTGCTGTCTGTGTATGGCACAATGGCAACGCATGGCATAAACACATTATAGAGGGACAACCTCAAGATTCTCTCCAAACTTTGGAATTAACTGCTGTAGCCTGGGCCTTGTTAAATTGGTTGAACGTTCCTCTCAATGTTGTCACAGACTCACTATATGTGGCAGGAGTAGTGCCCAGGTTAGAAGATGCTCTTATAAGAGAAACAAACAATCCCAGACTAGGGACATTATTTATGCAGTTGCAATCAACACTTCAACAACGTATTGAGCCTTGTTGTATTATTCATGTTCGTAGTCACCAACTTGACGTGGGGCTGGGAGAAGGAAATCAAATAGCTGATAGTTTGGTTAGTCCAGCTCAACATATGCCGCCTATGGATAAGTTTCGTCAAGCAAGGCAGAGCCATGAGCACTTTCTCCAGAATGCCAAAGGTTTAAGACGACAATATGATTTAACAGAAAATGAAGCCCGCAGTACTGTACAGGCTTGCCCACAATGTGGGAATCACGGCCCGGGAATAGGGATAGGAGTTAACCCTAAAGGTTTAAAATCCTTAGAACTTTGGCAAACAGATGTCACACATATTGCGGAATTTGGAAGGTTGAAATGTGTTCATGTAACAATTGATACCTTCTCGAAATTTGTCTGGGCAACTGCATTGCCTGGGGAAAAGGCACAACACGTTTGTAAACATTTGTTATCTTGTTTTGCGGTAATGGGGGTGCCTGAGACCATAAAAACGGATAATGGGCCTGCCTATAGTAGTCAAAAGACGAGGATCTTCTTGTCTAAATGGGGAGTTCGACACCTTACAGGGATTCCGCATTCCCCTACTGGACAGGCTTTGGTAGAGCGAACGCATCAAGTTTTAAAAGATTATTTGCAAAAGCAGAAAGGGGAAGACATGGATGCGCAAATGAGGTTAAGTAAGGCATTATTTACGTTGAACTATTTGTGTTTAATGGGTAACAGAGAAGAGCCATCAGTAGTAATACATCATCAGAGTATAAAGTTAAGTGAAAAAACAACTATTCCTCGCTTTCGAGTGCTATATAGGGATCCGATAACTGGGGTATGGAAAGGACCTGTTGCTGTTATATTCAATGGTCGAGGATATATGTGTGTTTCCACAGAGGGTGGTCCTAAATGGATACCAGCTAGAAGCATTCGACCCTATCGAGAATCATGTATGGCACGCGACCAATTGCCAACACAAGAAGACAATGCGAGTGAATAAATGAAGAGATCAGAAGTTTGTTATCTTGATGTTTTGTGTACTTGTAGTAGTTGGACTAATGTTGTTGATAATGGTAGTTTTAGGGATAGCACTTTTTAGCTGTGTAATATTATGTGTAAGAAAAATGCTGTTGCACGTAACGAATGAAGCCTGGCTTGTTCAAAAACAAAAAGGGGGAGTTGTGGAAGGGTGGCTCGACAACCGAGGATATGATTTAATAGCAGTGAACAATCCAGGGTTCAACATTCAGGATTAAACCTGGCGTTCCCCTTTAAGCTGACCTCGGTATGTTGACCGGGAGAAGCGCATAACAAAAGCCCGGAACTCAGCGCGGGAAAGTCCCTGAAACGCCCGGACCAGCCCCCCTTCCCGCGCTCAACCCTCTTGAGCCAATCTTGTAACTTTTAAGGCATGGACAGTATAGTAGGACCAATCATAAGTTGTTTTGTTGGCGCGTGCTCTGTTGGAAAAGTATATAAGGAGTGTTGTGTTTATGAATAAAGGAGAACGACTATACTCACATTGAGACTTCATCGTTACTCGGGGTCCGGCTCCCACACCCACAGTGGTACATACTTTTGGGAAAATCTGGGAAGAGAAGGGTTTGATTAACACCCAGGGAAGAGGAATAGTTCATGAAAAACTGATTTTAGAAGTTTTAAAAGCATTAAGGAACCCCCTCAAGACAGCAGTAGTCCATGTAAAAGGACACCAAAGGGGATTAAGCCCTGCAATTAAGGTGCCCTGTAAATCGGCCCCTCACCACAAGAAGGATGTTGAGGCTCTGGAGCGAGTCCAGAGAAGAGCAACAAAGCTGGTGAGGGGGCTGGAGAACTGGTCTTACTAGGAGTGGCTGAGAGAGCTGGGGTTGTTTAGCCTGGAGAAGAGGAGGCTGAAGGGAGACCTCATTGCTCTCCACAACTACCTGAAAGGAGGTTGTAGAGAGGAGGCTCCTGGCCTCTTCTCCCAAGTGACAGGGGACAGGACAAGAGGGAATGGCCTCAATATCCGCCAGGGGAGATTTAGGCTGGACATTAGGAAAAAATTCTTCACAGAAAGGGTCATTGGGAACTGGAACAGGCTGTCCAGGGAGGTGGTTAAGTCACCTTCCCTGGAGGTGTTTAAGGCACGGGTGGACGAGGTGCTAAGGGGCATGGTTTAGTGTTTGATAGGAAGGGTTGGACTCGATGATCCGGTGGGTCTCTTCCAACCTGGTTATTCTATGATTCTATGAATTAGGGGAAATAATTTAGCAGATGCAGAAGCAAAACGGGCCGCATTATTGGTGGTACAAACACAAACCACAAGAGAAGAACCCCAGATATTAACAGTAGAAAAGACGTTTACTCTCCAGGAACTGGAGAAATGAGGAGAACTATTAAACATTCTGGGGGCCTGAAAGGGTCAAAGACAGAATAATGAAAGCCAAGAGCCTGGAGAGCAATATTCTGTCTGGCCTGAAAGGGTCAGGAACAGAATATCATGCCAGCAACAAAGCTGCTCCTCCTGACAGGGAGGATGTGGACTATCAGGGCTCTTGGCAACATGCTTAGTTTCTCATCATTCCAGGGCCCGAGTTAAATATATTTCAAGAACACCTGCAGGTCTGAGATAAGACCAGCACAAACAGAATAATGTGTGAATCCTTGAACAGACACGTAGTCCCTCACTTGTAGAACTTGCAGAACTTGTATTCTCACGGTAAGAATAGCCGTAATGTAAACAGTGCACTCAAGCTTGGTAGAAACTGACAAGCTCTCCCAGGAGAGTATAAAAACTCTGGTTGAGGAATAAAGAATTGCTACTTGCCACCAGAGCAGTAGTCCGTCTAGTCTCTCTAAGACGTCCCTGTGAGCTGGTCTCCGTCATTTGGTGCCGAAACCCGGGATACTCGGTTGCTAAAGGACAGGACGTCGCTCGCCTTCACGAGCCGCGGTTGGTAAGTTGGAATCGAGGGCGAGGACAAGGGATTTTGAGGCAGACGAAAGAAAAGAGAAAGAGAGAGAAGAATAGAAAGAAAGAGAAAAGGAAAAAAAGAGAAGAATAATAGAAAGAAAGAGAAAAGGAAAAAAAAAAAAAGAGAGAGAGAAGAATAGAAAAAAAAAAAAAAAGGAATTTCTTTGAGTAATGACGTAACATTTTTGCAAGTATGTTAAAGTCCCTGCTTTGTGCTAGGGGGGTAAAAGTTACAAGAAAACAAGTTGATCATTTTTTAGATTTCGTACAAGAAGTTTGTCCATGGTTTCCTAAAGACGGTACAATTAATATTGAAACTTGGAATAAGGTAGGAGATAAGATTCAAAGCTATTATACTATTCATGGGCCTGAAAAGGTCCCTATTGATGCCTTCACCTTGTGGTCTCTGGTTAAAAAATGTTTAAGAGGGGACACAGTTGATGAAAAGTGAGTAAGAGAAACGCGCTCCTCCATTAAATGACTGTATCCTTCGCTTCCCCGTTCTAAGTCTCTGGATGCTTTTCCTTCTTCGCCCCCCGCCGCCCCCCCCCCCCCACCCTCCTCCCGGAGCTCCGCTCCGGCCACTCACCACCACCACTGCTTCCACAAAACCAAGTGGTGCTGCAATCGTCTGCACTTCACACAATACCACGGAACGTAAATGGACCATTGGGGGGTGGCTTTACTAACTTGTAATTAGAATGATTGTCAATAATTCGATTGGGAATCTTTGTTTTACCTGGGGTCATTAATGCAGGCTGTACTGGAACGATTTAAGCAAGAGTATGGATGCTGTCTCCACTAGTGTTATGAACACCATTTCCACTAGTATTAATACCAACAGATAGCCGAATAGTGTATTTAATTTTATTCAAAGCAATTGTGTTCCAAGCTGACTCTGTAGAGCATGGCTCACAAAGATTTGAGTCCATTAGAATCCCTGAAATACATTTGGCTTAGTCCCTATAAACTCAGCCTCTTATGTTGAAATGTAGCGTAACCCTTAGTTGTGCACGTTCCACTAATCTTGTGGGGGAGAGATGTGTTAAATGCAATGGGAATAGACATTGGAATCATGAACGAGTGAAAAATTGGGTACATTTCAAAATTTAGTGGAAGAGCAAATAGATCACGGGCATACAGTCCCATTTAATAGTCCTTGGAACATACCCGTATTTGTAATAAAAAAGAAATCTAGAAAATGGCATTTATTACATGACTTTTCTAGACAAACTACAAGAGACCCTAGATAAGCAAGCAGACAATATCACCGCTAGATAAGTGTTGCTTAAACGATCAGCCTAAAAGAATGCAAAGATGGACTTAGTGCATTGTTAATTGCATGATCACCTGTTACAAAGATTGCTTGTTTTACCAGAATTGACTGATGCCGACTTTATGAGAGCGATGCAAGTAATAGCTTGAATGCCTATGCCTCCTGACTTTATATCAAAGGGCACTAGAATCATTCAACTGATTTGTTTTTCAGCAGTTGCACCCCATGAAGAGACAGAGGCTGTGGTTCAACTGACCAGTCTGTGATTCTATCAATACAGAAACTACAAAAGATTACCATAAGTGAAATATTTGTTAGACAATCGACATAAGCCTTATTAGATAATGCATCTACGTAATTTAAGTGTTGTATGTTCCCGGTACCGTGTGTAATTTAAACATCCGTAACATGGAAAAATTGTGGATCCAATAGTAATAACCAACATTGTATGAATGTATTCGGCTAGCTGAGAAATGAGTGGGTGTGCGTGTGTGTGTTTGAAGCGCTTCAAACGTTTGTAAGACTTAAAAATTGGTTTTGATTAACCTTGAAAATATATCTCTGGGACCTTTCAATCTCAAATGTCCACTAAGCCAGCAAACAGGTAGATTTACCTGGAGATCTTTGGAATGAAAGGCTTCAGAAGGAAAAGTTTTAAAATACCTAGTAAAAGAAAAAAGTTTTAAAATGCCTAGCAAAACATGCAGCTGTATGTGTGTGAGTGCCCCCCCCACCCCCCGCCCTCCCACCCTTCTCTTTCCTTTCTAAGATTTTTTTTTCTTTCAGCTTTGCAGCAGTCTAAAGGAGTTAACGGTGTTATCTTTCTAGGAAAATGTTGTGAGAATGCTGTGCATTCCACTGTTGCTCATCAGCAATTGCTGGGTCCTAGTGCAGACAACCTTTAGGGATAATTGAGGCAATAATAGACAAAAATTCAAAAGCTTCATTACAAATTATTGAGTGGATATTTTGCCACATTAACCCCAAAAACTATATTCACTAAAATTGAAATGATTATAATGATAATCACTAAAGGAAGAAAAAGAAGTGTTCAGTTATTAGGCCAAGGCTCAACAATCATTTATATCACAATGATAAATGAATATGCTAAGTGCTGCATAGCAAATATTTTGAATTTATAAGTAGATCTAATAGATTATCCAGAAAGTATTGACATCCATTTACCCAGTCATGGCATTATTGAACCATCTACTTCTCCATGGAATTCTCCTATATTTGTAGTGAAAAAGAAAACAGGTAAATGGAGATTATTGCAAGATCTTCGGGCAGTAAATAAGACCATGCATCCTATGGGTGCTCTGCAACCTGGGCTACCTAGCCCTATGGCAATACCACCAAATTATCAGAAAATAATAATTGATTTAAAGGACTGTTTTTATACAATATTGTTAGATCCCGATGATTGCCAGAGATTTGCTTTTAGTGTTCCTTCTGTCAATTACAGTGAACCTATGGACCGATATCAATGGGAAGTTTTACCTCAAGGTATGGCTAATAGTCCCACTTTATGTCAGAAATTTGTAAACAAAAGTCTTGAACAAACTAGATTGTGTTTTCCAACATTAATTTGCATTCACTATATGGATGATATTTTGTTGGCTGCTGAATCTGTGGAATTACTGACAGCAGCCTATTCTCATATGGAACAACAATTAGAGCGAAATGGGCTGAAGATAGCCCAAGATAAAATACAGCGAACCTTTCCCTTTAAATACCTAGGATTTCAATTGTATCCTAAGTATTTTGCACCACAGAAAATTACTCTTTCAGTACGACATCTGACAACCTTGAATGATTTCCAAAAACTTTTAGGTGACATTAATTGGATACGGCCGTTTCTGAAACTCACCACTTCTGACCTCAGCCCTTTATTTAAGATATTGGAAGGAAACCCTGACCCTAATTCCCCTCGTGGCTTCACTGAGGAAGCCTCTCAAGCCTTGACAAAAGTAGAAAAGGCCATGACAGATGCGAGATTAAATTACGCTGACATAAATAAGCCTTGGGAATTAATTATTCTTCCCACTAAATTATCTCCTACAGGAGTATTGTATCAGGATGGAATCCTCTGTTGGATTCATGGCCGTCATGGTCAGAATGTTGTCTTAAAATCATACCCCCATAAAGTTGCAGAGTGTGTGCAACAAGGTCGAAAATTAAGTATAACTTATCTTGGAAAAGAGCCAGTAAAAATAATCTTGCCTTATAAACCTGATCAAATTACATGGTTGCTCAATATGATGGATGACTTTGCCTTATCCCTTGCAAATTTTCCAGGAGAAATATCTAACAAGTACCCATTAAACAAATTACTCAGTTTTGCAACATATCACTCTATTGTTTTTCCCAAAATTGTAAAACAAGCACCTTTACAGGATGCTTTGACTGTATATACTGACGGATCTTCAAATGGTCGTGCTGTAAGCACCGCCTGATCATTTTGTTTGGATTTTACAGGATGTTTCTGCACAAATGGCTGAACTATATGCTGTTTACCAGGCATTACTGAAATATGCGCAACCTTTGAACATTATTACTGATAGTTTGTATATTGTACAGGCTCTGTGTATGCTTGAAACAGTACCAATGATACATTCTAAGGTAACTTTCATTCAACAGCACTTAAGTCTTATACAGTCCCTGTTGCTGCAAAGGGACTGCCCGGTTTTTGTGGGGCACATTCGTAGTCATTCTAATCTGCCTGGTCCTATGGCACAAGGCAATCAATTAGCTGATGATCTGACAAAACCACAAGTATATAATATATGTAAGGCTAAACAACTCCATGAATTACATCACTTATCTGCCCGTACCTTAAGAAAAATGTGTAATATTACACGAGAACAAGCACGATTGATCGTTAAAGATTGCTCCTCTTGTGCTTCATTACTGCCTGCCCCTCACTACGGCGTTAACCCTAGAGGCTTGTTGCCTAATGATTTATGGCAAATGGACGTTACTCATATTCCAGCTTTTGGGAAACTTTCGTATGTTCATGTCACCATAGACACTTTTTCGCATTTTTCCGTTGCATCTGCTCTGTCAGGGGAGAAATTATCGCACGTATGTACACATTTACTTCATTGCTTTAGTGTTATGGGGATTCCGAAAACGATAAAAACTGACAACGGCCCTGCCTACATTAGTCAAGGATTCAAAACCTTTTGTCAACAATTTTCTATTCAACACAAGACAGGCATTCCGTATAACCCGCAAGGACAAGGTATAGTTGAGAAATACAATCACCTTCTAAAAACTCAAAAACTAAAAAGGGGGACATGGGGAATAAAGGATACCCCATTTTCCTTATTATCACATGCCTTATTTGTTCTGAATTTTTTAACATTGGATGGTCAGTCTGCTGCTGACAGACATTGGGATTATAAAAATAACAATAAGCCTGAGATATATTGGAAAGATCCAATGGATGGAAAAATACGTGGTCCTGATCCGGTACTAATCTGGGGCAGAGGGTATGTTTGTGTTTTTCCAACAGATGAAACCTCACCCCGGTGGATTCCAGAACGGTGCGTCCGACATGCCAAAAACAAAAATGGGAAAGCTGCGGAGACGAATGCAAAGACTATCGTTGAGCAGAGACTGGGAGACGAGGATCCGGTTGGTAGCAATGCTGCTGAGCACCCTATGGCTGATACAACACGGATGTAGGGCAGAAACCTATTGGGCTTTTGTCCCTAATCCTCCTGTTATCCATCCAGTCACATGGGAAGAACCAGTGGACATACCTGTATACAATAATCAGACTATGTTTATGGGACAATATTCTGATAAACATATTATGGCCTTTTCAGCAAACTTTAAATTTTCTGGAAAAATAGATGGAAATCCAATGTGTTTTCAGACTAATCGTACTGAATTATTGTGTGAAGAAGTGATTGTTCAGCATGATTGGGATACTGATGTGTCGGCAAGGATTCATTGGGCTTTAGATTTTTATTATCCAAATCTTACGAATGGAAGTAAAGGTTCTGGAGTACCCCCACCGCATATTCCCCCATGTCGAAATTTATCTCCTCCAAAGATGGATTTTGCACCATCTTGGAGAGTGTGTCACGCTAATGAAACAACATGTTCAAATACATCTCTATGTGACTGGAATATAATTAATAAACAATTGCGGCCAATAAATTTAGTTTCTGGAATATGGACAAAAAATAATCGTACATTCTATTCTAATTTATGGAAGGCTGTTGCCACCATGGGAAAAGTTAAGGCAAAAAACTAAATGTTACATGGACTCAAATAGGATCAGTATGGGCAATGGGAGAGACACAAAATGTCATTGAGTTTTATATGCGGGCTTGTGTTCCAGAACCTTATGCGTTCCTAAGTGGAATGTTGACCATTATTAATAATACAGTTAATTGTACCAACTGTCAAATTTCCAATTGCATAAACAGCACTAGTGATTCTTTCTTATTGGTAAAACAGCCTGATTATGTATATTTACCTGTCAATCTATCGCAAAACTGGTATGCGGATAGAGGATCAGAAATATTGGAAAAGGCAACGCAGCAACTCATGCACCGGCATAAGAGAATGATTGGACTAATAATAGCAGGAATTGCAGCCTTAATTACTGTTATTACTGTAACAACAGTAGCCTCCATTTCTTTGACCACAAGTATTCAAACAGCCACGTATGTCAATGAGCTATCAATAAACATATCAAAGGCATTCCAAAATCAAGTCAATAGGGATGAGAAAATTGAACTACGTTTGAATTCGCTTAAAGATACTGTTGATATTATGGGGAGACAATTGCAGATCCTAGCAACTCGAGAATCCCTTTTGTGCCATGTAAAGTATCGTACTATTTGTGTAACTCCAGTGAAATATAATTGCACTGTATTCTCATGGCACAAAATCCAAAGTCACTTACAAGGCATTTGGGATAAAGCCAATACTTCCTTGGACCTGGGTCAATTGAGGCAACATATTCAAGATATGTTAAATTCTCATAAGATAGATCTATCTGTAGCTGAACAGACAGAAACTTTTGTCAATGCTTTAAAATCTGCTTTTCCGTCTTTTGAATCTTTCAAACAAGGGATTTATGGCCTGATAATAATTGCTGTTGTAATCTTGTTGGGACTACTTGTCTGTCCATATGTACTAAGACTTATCATAAAACAATTCCGACAAGTAATAGTAGATTTGAGAAAAATTAAATTGGAACATATTAGAGACAAGCCAATACCACCTTCAATTTAACAAATAAGAAAGGGTGGAATGAGGAGAACTATTAAACATTCTGGGGGCCTGAAAGGGTCAAAGACAGAATAATGAAAGCCAAGAGCCTGGAGAGCAATATTCTGTCTGGCCTGAAAGGGTCAGGAACAGAATATCATGCCAGCAACAAAGCTGCTCCTCCTGACAGGGAGGATGTGGACTATCAGGGCTCTTGGCAACATGCTTAGTTTCTCATCATTCCAGGGCCCGAGTTAAATATATTTCAAGAACACCTGCAGGTCTGAGATAAGACCAGCACAAACAGAATAATGTGTGAATCCTTGAACAGACACGTAGTCCCTCACTTGTAGAACTTGCAGAACTTGTATTCTCACGGTAAGAATAGCGGTAATGTAAACAGTGCACTCAAGCTTGGTAGAAACTGACAAGCTCTCCCAGGAGAGTATAAAAACTCTGGTTGAGGAATAAAGAATTGCTACTTGCCACCAGAGCAGTAGTCCGTCTAGTCTCTCTAAGACGTCCCTGTGAGCTGGTCTCCGTCAGAGAAACTGAAACAAATTGGGGCCAAAAGGGACGGGAATAAATGGCTATCACCAGATGGTCGAGAGATTCTTCCAAAAGGCCTAGCAAGTAGAATATTAAATAAACTACACCTTAAAACTCATTGGGGGGTCCAAGCCTTAGTGGATCAATTTGAGACACACTATACTTGTATCAGGATATATGGCCTTGCTAAAAAGATTTTGGAAAGATGTTTGACTTGTCACAAAGAAAAGAAGCAACAATTAAGAGAAAAACTCCAAGGGGGGCGTGAATTAGCTAAAAGGCCATTTGAAAAACCCATTGTTTAGCTCAGATTGAGGACATAAGTTACAGCTTTTATGAGCACAGCATGCCCATGCATATGCATAAGAAACACACATATATGCTTTTAATACCAAAAAAAAGGACACTTACATATCCTGAAAAAAATGCTCAGTGGCAGATAATCTTTCCAAAATATTAAGAAAATTCAGCAGAAGCATCAATCCTTTTGGTATCACAGTGATTTTATTTCAGAGTCCTGAATATTTCCATTATGACAATAAGACCTGATTCACAGATATGTACTGAACTGGTAAATCATGTTGTGAATGGCAGTGTCAGCTGAAATACATACTATTCATAACTATGAGGCACTGTGAATACAGCAGTTTGTTATGCATGTTATTTGCAACGGGTGTGACCTCTTGGAAAGCTGAATGAATGAGAAACTACTGTTGTTATGTTCAACAGATGCGGTTAGGACACAGTTCACATTCTGTTGTTATCCAAGTTTTCGGTACATTCGTGCTTCATAGAAGAGTTACACCAACAAAACAAAATTAATGCCAAAATTCACCCAAACTACAAACTGTCTTCTTCATGGCAGATCAAGAGCTTTCTGAAGCAGCAGGACATACTAACTACAAGAAAATATTCAGAGTAATCTTAGATGACCAATTTAAAAGTCTGAAGCAACAACTTTTGATGAATTAGTTGAGCAATATGTATTGGCACTTTATCTATTAACAGTATGTTCAAAACAGCTCCCTTCACTGCATCTGTAATACTTCAGAAGTGTAATGAGTAACAAAGTAATTTGCTGATCAAGCCAACTAAAGGAGCAGCGATCTTTCTGTTTCAAAGCACAGGAACATCTTGTTTGAAAGACAAAGCCACAATGCTATCTTAACTAAATGCTAAAAGTTAAGTATCTACTGAATTTACAACCAAGCCTTCTGAAACCCCCTGAAGCAAGAATTAAGAGCCACAGATCACCTCGGGCCTCAGCAGATTAGCCAGCTCAAAGAATGCGGCCTTGTGCAAGGAACAAATGGCCCAGAGATAAGGAGAAAAGAGGAGTTAGAAACTGTTTGATGAGAAACAAGACTACAACCTTGAAGACTGCTGAACTGAGACAACTTTGTAAACTTAGCAGATTTACTATCTGGCAGATTGCATGTACCCTAGAAGAAGGGGGGGGCATCTCCAAAGATGCCAAATGAACTTGGAGGGGGGATAAAAGGGGTTGCTCCGCTTACCTAACTTTGCGAGCCATGGTGGAGCTGCGACTCCCCGGCCGCCCAGCGCTGCTTTTGCTTTCCTATCTAAATAAATAGTAAATTGATCCACGTTTGGACTTTGCGTTCTTAACTCAATTATAACAATTTGGTGCTGTGACTTGGATCCAGACAGTTGACTCGGACCTCGACTCTGGGAGGGCACCCCATCTTCGGATGGTCCCAGAGGAGAGTTCCAATCTAACTTACCTGGATTTTCCGAATTAAGATAGGAAAGCAAAAAGAAAGGAGAAATACTGCAGTTCCCCGTAATTTTCGTGCACGAAGAGTAAATTGGATACCGCCTGGTAGCACCGGGTGAAGACTCGAAAAAGAGTAACTTGGATACCGCCTGGTAGCACTGGGTGAAGACTCGAGAAAGAGTAAGTGGATACCGCCTGGTAGCACCAGGTGAAGACTCGAAAAAGAGTAAATTGGATACCGCCTGGTTGCACTGGGTGAAGACCCAGGATAGGGTAAGTATACCGCTGGGTTGGGGATTTTTGGATACCCGGAGTGCGAGTGAGTGAGACGTCCAACGGACTTAGGAGTCCACTGGACGAAGTGAGTGTGGACCTCCAAATAGTGCGGTTCCCATTGTCCGCGAGGACGTGGGCCACGAACGGAGGGAAGTGAGAGGATTGTGTGTGAGAAGGCACTTTCGGAAGATGGGCTAGAAGAAGAGTAAAGCCTCTGGTTCCATGCAGGAGAAAAGGGGTAGGGGTTGGCTCCCTGATATACCCCCAGATAGCCCCTTAGGATTAATGATTAGACATTGGGATAGTTTTCCCTCTCGGAGAGGGAAGTCCAGGGAGAAAATGATTCACTATTGCATGGAAGTATGGGGGGGGAAGCAGATAAGGACAGGTTTATATTGGCCGATTGATGGGTCTTTTGAAGATTGGATATGTCAACAATTAAATATATATGTTAACAACAAGCAACCCTTTAATAAAGAGGAGAGTGAATATGCCTTTTTATGGATCCTGAGTACAACTCAAACAGCAAATTTGTTCACATTAAAAGAAAAGAAGAAAAAAACTAAAAAGGAGGAGGATGAGATACCCGTATCTCCTCCACCTTACGTTCCACCTCCTCTGCAGAGTCAGGACCCTGAACCAGAATCTCTCCTCGCAGCTTCCCCAGAAAATGTGGAAAAAACTCCTCCTCCTGAAAAAAGGATAACTAGGAGTCAAACTAGAGAAAGAAAGGAGGAAAATTTATTATATCCACTAAGGGAAACAGCCATGGGGGGACCCCAACCTGGGGTAGGATTCATATCTGTACCTCTCAACTCAGGGGACGTGAGAGAATTTAAAAAGGAAATGGGGTGCTTATTAGAAGACCCACTAGGGGTCGCTGAACGTCTTGATCAATTCCTCAGTCCAAATATTTACACCTGGGATGAGATGGAGTCCATCTTAAAGATTTTGTTTACTAATGAAGAGCGGGGAATGATCAGAACCGCAGGTATGAGGCACTGGGACCAGAGACACCAACACGGTCCTGCTGGAGATATAAAATGGCCCCTACAAAGACCCAATTGGGATAACCAGGATCCCGCACATAGAAATAACATGGTCGATCTCCGGGATATGATAATTCAAGGAATCAGGGATTCTGTACCCAAGGGACAAAATATTAACAAAGCCTTTAGTGAACAACAGAAAAAAGATGAGACTCCTAACGAATGGTTGGAGAGATTAAGAAAAAGCTTACAACTATATTCAGGCTTAGAACCCGATAGCCAAGTGGGTCAAGCTCTTTTGAAAACCCAGTTTGTAGCAAAATCCTGGGTGGACGTAAGGAGAAAATTAGAAAAGATAGAAGATTGGCAAGAAAAAGGATTGGATGAATTATTACGGGAAGCGCAGAAGGTATATGTGAGGAGGGAAGAGGAAAATCAAAAAAGACAAGCCCAAATTTTGGTAGCAGCCGTAAGGGAGGGGCAAACCCAAGAAAGAAAATTTAACCCGGACAGAGGATTTAATCAGGAAAGAAGGAGAGAGATCCTCCGGGAAGGCCCAGAGTGCTATTGAAAAACAGTTATTATGGACAATGGACATATCTATGTAAACTACTAACATGGAAACGAGGTTAAGCTTGTATTTTAACAGATACAGGACCACTTTGGGCACCTGCGAGGTGGATCAGGCCCGCATTGCTGCGTGACAACTATTAGGCCCCAAACACGAAAGCAGTCGACAAGAATGAGGAGGACTTAACATTATGGATGCTCTTAATCTTATGGGTGGTAGTTAAAGGATATCCTTGGGTGATCGATTCTCGAAAGAATGGGTGGATAACAAGATGGGTATGAGAACTGTTGGTCAAAAGAATGTTGTAAAAATGATTGTGTATGTTTTGGTGTTCTTTATTCTTTTACTACTCTTTTTGCCATGCTTATTACAATGCCTGCAAGGACTAATGGCGCGTTCTATAAAGAAGATTCTTGTTGTGCAACAGGAAGGGGGAGATGTAGGACAGGATTTGGCTAGCTTCAGGAAGACCCCCAGCAGGGACCAGTTGATAAAGGAGGATGTGCTGGACGTGCTGGAACTTGTCGCCGCAGGCCTTGGAAGGAGCGAGATAAGGCTTTTGTTTAGAAGGAACAAAAGAGTACTGGCTACGTGAGGATGAGCACAGGTGTCTGTGGTTGCGAGACAGTTACCTTGATAAGAGGAACTATTGTTGTTACTGAAGGAAGTAAATGTTTGAAAAAGGCTTCTTTGTATTAACCAATCTGTGATTGCCTAGTTTAGTGTAAGGACCAATCAGTTTGAAACACGCTTCTTGTAACTAGTATAAATATGTCTTAAGAACACAATAAAATTGACATTCTTGCTTGTTTCAAGTCTTGTCCCGTCTCTCAATCGCGGCAGGAAAAGTCACCCTGGGGGGTGAATTAAAGGTATATACACCCCATAACATTCGCGGAGTACTGCAACAACGAGCCGACAAATGGCTTACCGACAGCCGACTGTTAAAATATGAAGGGATTTTGATTAATTCCTCTAAGCTAGAGATAGAGACCACCTCTAACCAGAACCCAGCTCAATTTCTCTATGGGGAACCCAGAGAAAACTTAACCCATGATTGCCTCCAAGTAATAAATTTACAAACTAAAATAAGGGAAGATTTGAAAGAAGAAGAACTAGATGAAGGAGAAAAATTATTTGTAGACGGCTCCTCAAGAGTAATTGAGGGACAAAGGAAATCAGGGTATGCTATTATAGATGGGCATACCTTTCAGATAAAAGAATCGGGACCACTAAATAGAAGCTGGTCCGCACAGGCATGTGAATTATATGCCTTGCTGAGAGCCTTAAGGCTAATAGGGGACAAGATCGGAACTATATACACAGATTCAGAATATGCTTTTGAGGTGGTACATACTTTTGGGAAAATCTGGGAAGAGAGGGATTTGATTAACACCCAGGGAAAAGGACTAGTTCATGAAAAACTGATTTTAGAAGTTTTAAAAGCATTAAGGAACCCTCTCAAGATAGCTGTAGTCCATGTAAAAGGACACCAAAGGGGAATAAGCCCTGCAATTAGGGGAAACAATTTAGCAGATGCAGAAGCAAAATGGGCCGCATTATTGGTGGCACAAACACAAACCATAAGAGAAGAACCCCAGATATTAACAGTAGAAAAGACGTTTACTCTCCAAGAACTGGAGAAACTGAAACAAATTGGGGCCAAAAGGGACGGGGATAAATGGCTATCACCAGATGGTCGAGAGATTCTTCCAAAAGGCCTAGCAAGAGGAATATTAAATAAACTACACCTTAAAACTCATTGGGGGGTTCAAGCCTTAGTGGATCAATTTGAGACACACTATACTTGTATTGGGATATATGGCCTGGCTAAAAGGATTTTGGAAGGATGTTTGACTTGTCACAAAGTAAATAAGCAACAACTAAGAGAAAGACTCCAAGGGGGGGGCGTGAATTAGCTAAAAGGCCATTTGAAAAGGTGCAAGTAGATTTTACTGAATTACCAAAGGTTGGGAGATACCAGTATCTATTGGTCTTGGTGGATCATCTTACTTATTTTGTGGAAGCCTTTCCCGTAATTAGGGCTACAGCAAAAACAGTAATTAAAGTACTCCTCGAGGAAATTATTCCTAGATACGGAGCCATTGCTGTTATTGACTCAGACCGAGGCCCACATTTTATCTCTAAAATAAAAGGAACAACCGAATTATTTGGTACAAAGTGGGAATACCACACACCCTGGCATCCACAAAGTTCGGGAAAAGTGGAAAGGATGAATGGAGAAATTAAAAAGCATTTAACTAAATTGATGGTGGAGACAAAAATGAGTTGGGTTAAGTGCTTACCACTAGCCTTACTCCATATTAGAACTCAACCAAGAACTGATACTGGTATATCCCCTTTTGAAATGTTATATGGCATGCCCTATGACTTTGGAATACTAACAGAACATCCAAAAGTTGAAGATAAAATTTTAACAGAATGTATTTTGGAACTTTCAAAAAGAAGACATGAGCTTAGAAGAAAGGGTCTGGTAGTACAGAGACCTCCTTTGGATATTTCTATACATCAAATAAAGCCTGGAGATCACATTTTGATTAAATCTTGGAAAGAAACCTCTCTAACACCTCGCTGGGAAGGGCCTTTCACTGTTTTACTCACTACAGATACTGCTGTACGGACTGCAGAAAAGGGATGGACACATGCCAGTAGAGTCAAGGGACCCGTGCACCCAGAAAACTGGACAGTGACATCCGAGCCAGGGGATCTTCGATTAAAGATAAGGCGGAATCAAAATACCGACGAATGAGTCACCCCAGGAGGAAGTAAGACACGACCTAAATCGGTGGTTCCAAGTATTCCCCAATATCCCTTACAAAAGGTATATTTCGCACCTTGGAGAAGGGAAAGAATATCCGATCAATCAGGAGGGACCGGATTGTATAAACTCACAAGAACTTTGCAAATTTTTCTTTTTGTTGTGAACTAAAAGTTGAAATATTTAGAACTCTTAGGACTGAGAGGTTGTTTGGAATACCGCACCTGAAACACCCCTTTTTCAGGTCATTGGGCTTGTGTAACTTGTAAATGTTTAAATTGTAATAGAAAATGGTTTTGTGTTTCACTTAGAAGGCGACCTTATTGTATGAAATGTCGCAATAGTATCATATCTACTGAAGGAAGAAAACAAGCAGAGGTTTGTAAGATATTTTGTGGATGGGAACAGTTGATACCCGAACTCTGGGAAATATATGAAGCTGATTGGTATAAAGTGTCAAGAAGGTGTGCTGTGAGGTTTGCTTGGGAAGGCTTCATAGCACAACGAATGAATTTTGAAATAATTCAATAAGAATCAGGGATCCTTTAAACAGGTCAAGGGGGAGGATTGCGTTAAGTCCACGCGGCACCGCAAATACAGGAGGATTAAAGAGATAACCTAAGACTTCCCTGAAGATTACCTACTGCCGTCGAGAAGATAATATTATCCCGTTGCTCTCTGCAAAAGAGTAGACGAGGAAGACGGAGAGGTATCATACAGTGGGAACGTGACTTTGTTAATGACTCTGGTTGTCATGGCCTGTATGGTGACAGTGGACTTATCACAAGACCACTATCCCCACCAACCTTTTGAGTGGACCCTGGCAAGATGGGGGGATGGGAAAGTAATTGGGAAAATAACAACCCCTGGAGCCCCAAGCTTCACAGCCTCTCTTTGTGACCTAGCGCCTATAAGCCCCTGTCTGAATCAAAAAGCTCATTACTTTTGCCCGAGTTCGAACCCAGGGAAGGAATATTGTAATAGTCCCGGGCATTATTATTGTGCCTACTGGGGATGTGAGACCATAGCCTCATGGTCTTCAAAGAATGAAGACAAATTTCTAAGGGTCGGGTGGGGTCCATATGGTTGTACCATCCCCAAACACGATCCGACCAACAGTGGAATAATAAGAAACAGTAACTGTGCATATCTGTTCCTTAACATAACTAACCCTAACGATTCAAGCTGGATTATGGGAAAGACATGGGGATTGAGATATTGGGAACCCGGGACAGACAGAGGGGGTTTGATACTCATCAGAAAGAGTCCAATAATTCCCCAGCCACCACCGGTAGGGCCAAATCGAATTATCGCAAAGGAAGAGAAAAAGAAGCAACAGACTAACACTGCTATAGGTATGAACCCAACAATTGCTAGACAGGAGAGTTTTACTACCCTGGCACCTCTAAGGATCTCCAGTACAATGGAAGAAAGTAATCCTTCATGGTCTGTGATGCGAGCAGCCTACCAAGCTTTGAATACAACCAATCCTAACTTTACAGATTCTTGTTGGTTATGTTATGACATAAAGCCTCCTTTTTATGAAGGGATAGCCCTAACATCCCCTTTCCGTACATCTACCAAGGACAACCCCCCCAAGTGCAATTGGAAAGAACGAAAAGTAGGAATTACCCTCCAACAGGTGAGAGGAAGGGGTTGGTGCGTGGGAAAAAAAAAGACGAAAAGCATTATGCAAAAATCATAAAAGAAATTTCAAGCGAGATGTCAAATGGGTTTTACCAAGTCCAGGGGCTTGGTGGGTATGTTCTATAGCTGGATTAACACCGTGTCTGTCTATAGATGTCCTCAAGAGAAACGAGTCAGAATTTTGTGTACAGGTTACTGTGGTACCTAGAATCCTCTTACATGAAGAAGAGACCATGTATTTACACTGGAACAATTTGGGACATGAAATTAGAAAAAGAGAGCCAATAACAGCAATCACTCTAGCTACCCTGCTCAGTTTGGGAGTTGCGGGGACTGCTACAGGAGTAACCTCTTTGGTCCAACAACATCAAGGCCTAACCTCCCTAAGAGTTGCGGTAGATGAGGACTTAGCCCGAATAGAGAAATCTATTTCTTATTTAGAAAAATCACTGACTTCATTATCAGAGGTAGTCCTACAAAATCGAAGGGGATTGGATCTTTTGTTTCTACAGCAGGGAGGATTGTGTGCTGCTTTAGGTGAAGAATGTTGTTTTTATGCTGACCATACTAGAGTAGTTAGGGATTCAATGGCTAAACTAAGAGAAGGATTAGAGAAAAGAAAACGAGAACGGGAAACCCAAGCTTCCTGGTATGAATCTTGGTTTAATCAATCACCATGGTTAACTACCTTGATTTCTACCGTGGCAGGACCTCTCATCATGTTACTATTGGCTCTTACCTTTGGGCCTTGTGTTATTAATAAACTTGTAACCTTTGTTAAAAGCAGGTTGGAAAACGTACAGTTAATGGTGATGAAGCTGTTAGCAGAATGACAAACACATAACCACACTAGGAGGTTATATGTGGTGCTTTATTTCGAGGCCCCGGGAACCAGGGGTACGCACCCAGATCTGGTTCCAAAGACCGTCACATCGCGTCCGCTTTTTATTCTCTAAAAGTTTCGCAATCTATTATATATTCAACAGGTTAATTCATTATCTAATACATATGCATAGGTAGGTAACTTCATCGCCTTATTGCGACATCAGTCTCTATTGCGCCTGCGTAGCCCCCCTCTGGTGGTCGTCCTGATGAAGTAAGTAGTCTTCCTCGCATTGTCTTTATTACTTCTTGTTCTTTTGGCAAACTCGTCGGTTTTTCTTGGCTGGACCCGCACTTATCTCCACTTGACCGCTCAGGTATATCTTTCTTTGCCTCCTGAAACCTATTCTTCTGTCCTTCACAAGATTTATGATGGTCTTTTGGCTGTTGCAGGTGTATGTTCTACTTGGGTAGGGTAGCTAGTATGTACTTTTCCTAAGCACACCTGGATCCTATTTGTTACATGAGGTCCTTTGAGCAAGTACCTCGGGTCTGTTGCTAGGATACGTTAAGAATCAACAGAATCATGAAATTTTACATTCAGTCTTAGTTCCTGATTAGTCGATGATCAGTGTTTTATCCTACTTTAAGTGTAACTTTCCTAGCATTTCCCCCCTTTGAAAATACTTCACCTTAGCAAGTATTTTCATTTTATGTAACTGTTTCTTGGTAAGTTGATGGGGGTATTGGGTGCTGTGGATATTCTCGTGTCACTGCTCCAATAATTTTGTGTGTCCAGTTTTGTTTGCGAGTAATTTCTCTCCGGATACACAAATACACCAGATAGATTGTAAGGAATATAAGCAAAAGTGTGAATAACATTTGAATGAGAGAGTGTATCCAGCCAGTAAGATGGATGCCTAATCTATCAAATAATGCCCCAACCCAATTTTGACCAATTTCTTCTTTCTCTTTTTCAGCTTCTTCTTCTATTTTTCCCAATTGCGAGATATCATATTCCACATCGGCTGTGACATTAGGTATATGCACACAGCAGTGATCAGTTTGATCTTTGAGATATCCACAGACACCATGTTCTTTTAACAAGAGCATGTCTAATGTCATTCTGTTTTGCAAAGTCATTTTCGTTGTCGCCTGTAGTTGCAAGTTTAAATCTCGAAATCTCTTCTTTGTTATTTTTGCCAATCTTTCAGTTTGTCCAATTAGTTTGTAAATCATTTCTCTATTACGATACGTCGCTATTTGGGCAAAAAGGGATTCTAATGCCCATCCCACTTTAACTCCTGTCTCAGGCTCCTGCCAAGTGTCATCTATGTCTTTAATATCATTTTCTATGTCTCTTTTAGCACGAATTTGTAAAGTTTCCAATTTACCTCTGAAGGGGGATCGCTTCCAAATTGGGCACAGGGTAGGCAACCCCAGAGTTATTTCTTTAACTGGACCCTCCATTGATAAATGTGTAGTCCAAGTTCCATCATTAGATGCCCAAACAAAATTACCCATACTGCGTACTGTCAAATATTTATAGTCTATTCTATTAACTGGTACTTGTACTACCTTTCCCCCGACCTTAAATCCCCGACAGGCACACCCTACTATTAGAGCCATTTTAACTGGAGGTATGGTGATCTCTTCAGGGTCTAGGTCACAATCTAAAATTTTAGAACAATTCCACCATGGAACGCTATCAATAGGATCTCTACTGATCTGGCCATTTACTGGTAATTTGTCACTACTTTGTTTTCCTGTCCATTTAAAACACCAAGACGTTTCTCCTCCGTATTGGAATTTTTGTAAAATACTTGTTGACCAAACTGTGTCCCAATTTTGTTCTGTATCATTTCTTTTCTGGCACACCCATTCCATTGTATTTCTTTCCCTCACTATTTCCTTTATTTCATCATATGAACACCATCCTACATCTTTAAATCGTCCGATACGTGTGAACTTATAATTTGGTAATTTTTCACAATCGCTTCGACTTCCTGCAGTTCTCCACTCCCTTCTTATACTTATTTTCTGTTTTTCCTGTATGGGTGTTATTATTTGTTTACATTCGGTTTTATTTTCTTTTACCTCTGGGAGTGGGAAAGTCAATATTTCCCAGCTTATCGGTTCTCCAGCCGTTTTTGGTAAAGGCAAGCATGCTGTAATCTTACTTGTATTTTGCATTCTAGCAAAATCCTTGATTAACCCAATCATCAAATTTTCTTCAGCATCTTTCATTTGAACATAAATCTCCTGGGGTGCCTGGGTCAGTTCTATGGCTCGTTTCACTCTGGCTTCAGTAATATTGATTTCGCTATATCCAAAGGTAGTAGCATTTTGATACTGGCATCTGTAAGTTCCCAAGTCGGATCTTTTTATCCCTTTAATAATCTGGACTAACATTCCTCCCAGTCTCAATTCTATTGAGTGTCTTTTATCACTTAGAACTGCTTTTCCTTCCTTTATCCATCCAAATTCCTCAGGCTGGGGGTCCTCTAGGAGGCAGTAAATAAGTGCCTCACTACCCAGAGGAGCCGGATAATGTGTATGCCCTGCTTTTATTCCATGGTCTTGAAGGGGATTTATTATCAGTGTTCTTTCTCCATAGTCTACATTACTTCCTGCTCCCACAAAACACCTATATTTTCCTTGGTCAGTCAAAGTTAAATTCGTCAGCTCCAGTTTTGTTTTACCTCGTATGGGATTTCGCGGATAAACTTGTTCGATACTTTCCCTTTAAGTTTCCATGTCCCTCGTAGTTCTTGTTTGTAACCATCTAACTCCAAATCTTTGCTATCATAGATTGTTTCAGGTGCTCCACAAGTTCCAGACACCTTTTCCCAAAAAATCTGAATTAATTTCCTTTTCATTGGGACATGACTTTGAAACTCGAAGTACGACATTTTACTTGCTTTTCAGCTTCAGTCTCGTTGGTCCGACTACTTCGACTCTCCAGTCCTTGGGTGCCTTCTTCACTCGTGTGTAGTGGATCCAAGAGTTTATTCCTTTTACCTTTACCGCAGTGAAAGTTGTTAGCAGCACCAGGTACGGTCCATTCCACCGTTCCTTCAGTGGCTCTTCACTCCAATCGCGGACGTAGACCTGGTCTCCCGGTTCAATTTCGTGTACTGAATTCTCTAATGACACCGGACGGTTCCAGATCAAGGCCCTTCGTAGCTGTGTCAAAGTTCTACCAAGAGATAACATATAGTTGTACACATCTTGGTGTCCTTTAATATGCATGTTTGGGTTTGGTTGTGGCGACTCATATGGTTTCCCAAAGAGGATTTCATAAGGACTCAGTCCCATCCCACTCCTAGGCTTTATCCTTATTCTTAGAAGGGCTATTGGTAATGCCTGGGGCCATTGAATTTTAGCTTCTTGGCATATTTTACTGACCTGTCTTTTTATCGTCTGATTCATCTTTTCTACTTGTCCACTAGATTGTGGTCTCCATGGGGTATGGAGACTCCAGGAAATTCCCAATGCCTTACTTACTTCTTGTACAATTGTGGCTACAAAGTGTGGTCCCCTATCAGACGATAGACCTAAGGGAACCCCAAACCTAGGGATAATTTCCCTCAACAACCATTTCACTGTTTCTTTGGCTTGATTGGTGCGACAGGGAAAGGCTTCTGGCCATCCAGAAAAAGTGTCGACCCCGACTAATAAACATTTGTACCCTTGAGCTTTAGGTAATTCTACAAAGTCTATTTGCCAATAATCTCCTGGTTCCATGCCTACTCTGATGTGTCCCATTTCTACTCTCCTCCTAACCACAGGATTATTCCTCAAGCAAAGTTCACATTTTGAATTTACAGATTTTGCCATTGTTAACATCTGTGCCGAAATTATGCTTCGTTTCAGATAAGTCACTAATGCTTCTGCTCCCCAATGGCACTTTTGATGTTCTGCCTGTAGAATTGCCCGCATAATGACAGGAGGTACAATTATTTGTCCAGTTGTAGTTACGTACCATCCTTCAGAATTTAGGTTTGCCTTCATTAAATTGGCCAATTTCTTGTCCTCTTCCGAGTATTTCAGTTTCTGTGTCAGGTAATCTTGTAAAGGGCTTACCTTGGTAGGTATCAAGGCCATCATCGTCTGTACCTGTCGTGTTATCCGCCGAGCCGTTCGATCTGCCAATGCGTTTCCTTCGGCCACCTTAGAGTCTCCTCCTTGATGTGCCTTGCAATGCATGATCGCTACCTGCTCCGGTAATTGCACAGCAGATATCAAGTTTAAAATTTCTTTTTGGTATTTTATATTGGTTCCCTGCGAGGATAATAATCCTCGTTCTTTCCATAAAGCTCCGTGTACATGAACTACTCCAAAGGCATATTTTGAATCTGTCCATATGTTTACTCGTTTATCTTTGCTTAATTCTAATGCCTTTGTGAGGGCTATTATTTCTGCCCGTTGTGCTGAGGTCCCCACCGGTAGGGCCTGTGCTTCTATTACCATGCTCTGTGTGGTCACGGCATATCCTGCATACCGCGTCCCATTCTCCACGAAGCTACTCCCGTCTGTGAAGAGCTCTTGATCAGGTTGCTCGAATGGAGTATCTTTCAAGTCCGCTCTCGTTGCATATGTGTGTTCTATAACTTCTATGCAATCATGTTCCAAGGGACCATCTTCTGTTGCTGCACCTAAAAAGGCTGCTGGGTTTAACAGGTTAGTTGTTTTCAAACTTACATCATCCTGTTCAGTGAGTATGGCTTGGAACTTCATCATTCGGCTAGGGGAAAGCCAATGCCCCCCTTTTTGTTCTAAGACTGTTAACACCATGTGAGGTATATAAACTTCAATGTTTTTTCCTAGAGTCAATTTTCTGGCTTCTTGTATCAGAATTACAGTTGCTGCTACGGCTCTCAGGCAGGATGGCCAACCTGCACTAACGGGGTCCAACTGTTTAGAGAAGTATCCCACTGGTCGTTTCCAGCTTCCTAATTTCTGTGTTAAGACACCCAGTGCTAATCATTGTCTTTCGTGAACGAACAACTGGAAAGTCTTTGTTAAATCCGGTAAGCCCAATGCTGGTGCCTTAGTCAAGGCCTCTTTTAGTTTCCTAAAGGCCTCCTTTTGAGGTCCCTCCCAAATGAGATTAGGCAATTTTTGTGCCTCATACAGAGGTTTTGCTATAAGTCCATAATCCATTATCCACAGCCTACACCACCCTGCCATTCCCAAGAATGTCCTCAGTTCATGCAAGTTCCGGGGTTCTGGAATCGCACAAATTGCTCTAACATGATCCGTTCCTAACCTTCGTTGTCCCTGTGTTATCTCACATCCAAGATACAATACAGTTGTGCATGCAATTTGAGCTTTTTCTCTTGAAACCTTGTATCCATTTAGGCCCAGTTGGTTTAAAATCTCAATAGTCACTTGTATGCATAATGATTCTTGTTCTGTTGCAAGGAATATGTCATCTACATATTGTAACAAAAGATACTGTGTTCTTGGTACCTGAATTTTTCCTTGCGTAGTCCAGATCTCCAATTCTTTCGCCAGTTGGTTTCCAAAAAGAGTTGGGCTATTCTTGAATCCTTGTGGGAGCCTCGTCCACGTGAGTTGCGTTTTTCGTCCATTATATGGGTTTTCCCACTCAAAAGCAAAAAGTTTCCTACTATCTTTGTCAAGGGGAATGCAGAAGAAGGCATCTTTTAAATCAATTACTGTAAACTATTTATATTTTTCCTTCACAGATGTCAACAATGTATATGGGTTAGCTACCACTGGATGTATATCTTTCGTAATGTTGTTGATGGCCCTCAGATCTTGTACTAACCTATACTCTCCATTCGGTTTCTTTACTGGAAAGATCGGAGTATTATATTCTGACTCACATTCCTCCAATATTCCAAATTTTAAAAATTTTTCAATGATTTCTACTATTCCGTATCGGGCTTCCATTTTTATGGGATACTGTTTTATTCGTACTGGCCTTGCTCCCTCTTTTAACTCCACTATTACCGGTTGAGCAGTTTTTGATTTTCCTGGTATACTTGTTTCCCAAACTGTAGGGATTACTGCCTCTTCTACCTTCTTGGGTATCTGAGGTTTGGGATTTTCCTTTACTACTAAAATCTTTCCTACGTTCGATTCTGGGACTTGCATAATCAATTCTCCATTTTCAAAGCTGATTTTTGCATTTAGTTTAGATAACAAGTCCCGTCCCAGAAGAGGAACCGGGCAGTCGGGTACATATAAGAATTCATGTGTTAATTCCTTTCCCCCAAATCGTAACTCTAAGGGTCGCATGAATGGCCGTATTTCCTCTTTCCCTGTGGCCCCCACTATTGTAGTAGTTTTGTTTCCTATTTTTCCATACAAATCATTTAAAACTGAATATGTTGTGCCAGTATCCACCAAAAATTGCACCTCTTCCCCTCCTAATTTTATTTTCACTAGGGGTTCACTGCTTTCTAAATCTAGTCAGCTTTGGTTTCCATAATTTCCCAGAACCATCATTTTTGCTGCCTCTGCATTTCCAAATGAACTCCCTGTCTGTCTTATGCTTTGTGGACATTCATTTTTCCAGTGTCCTTCCTGCTTGCAGTACGCGCACTGGTTGAGCCCTAATCTGGCCGGATAATTAAGCCCAAATCCTCTTCCCCGTCCGCGCACCATTCCTCTTCCCCTACCTCGGTTCCCGAATTCATTCTGACCTCTACTTTGCATCACCGCCAATAGGTGCCGTTGCTGCCTTTGTGCACTATCTTTTTCACGATTGTTGTACACCTTCCAGGCAACTTCCAGCAATCTATCCAAGTCTCGCAACTCCGCACCCTCTAATTTTTGCAGTTTCTTTCTAATATCATCTTGCGACTGTCCTAAGAAAATCAAAGCTAACTGGGCTTTAGCCTGTTCTGTCTCCACGTCCAAATCAATGAATTTCCTAGCCACTTCTTTCAACCGCTCTAAAAATGCAGAGGGAGACTCCGTCTTCTCCTGTTTAACACTATACAGCTTTGACCAATTAATTGTTTTGGGCATAGCATTCTGTATTCCAACAACTACCCATTCCTGGTACCTTCTCAAATTCCTCATTCCTCCCATAGCATTATAATCCCACATGGGATCTTCAAGAGGAAAGTTCTGATCAACCGTCCCAGTGACAACACCCTGTCTAATATCTTCCCTGACCCGCTCACGGGCAGTTCTCAACACCATCTCCTTTTCTGTAGAATCCATCAAAGTGTCCAATAACACCTGAATATCATCCCAATCAGGATTCTGAGTCTTTAGAATCATTTTTACTACCCTTGCTACCTTGTCTGGGTTTTCTCGATAAACTCCAGCAGACTGTTTCCAAAGCATCAAATCTCCTGGCGTAAAAGGCACTTTAACATATACCGGACCCTCCGCTCCGACCCCCTGACGCAGTGGTGCTAGTAATGCCTTAGATGGCTGACGTCCAGCCTCCCTCCCTTGGATTTCTCTTTGCCGCGTTCGATGAGAGATCGGAGTACCTGGATAAACCTGTTCCTCCTCATATTCGCATTTTCTATCCCCCCCCTTTCTGTCCCTCCCCTCATTACACGATCCCCCCTCCCTGGGGTCTGGGGCTGAGGGGGTTATCAATAAATCAAAATCATCATCTTGCTGATGTCGTGAAACATTTTCTACTGCTAAACATTTTATGCACTTTTTCTCAGCCACACAACCATCACATTGCCCATTTGATTTTACACTGACAACCATTAGTCCGCATGCTCTTTTCCATTCATCATTCCACCTTAAAATAAAAAACAGTTCTACATATGGTACTTCATCCCATTTTCCCTCTCGTCTACAAAACAACATTAACTGAAAAATCATATTATAATCTAGAGTCCCATTTTCTGACCAATGAACCTGGTCTTCTAATTCATATTGTGTCCACCAGACATTACAATATTCAATCAACTTTCCTTTTTGCATATCCTGCCCAAATCCTCCCTCCTTCCAGTGACTCAAAATACATCCTAACGGAGATGACTTAGGTATTGACATTGTGGTTGAGTTTTTTTGTTGTGTTTTTTTTTGTTGTTGTTGGGGTTTTTTTTGTTAGTTTTTTCTTCCTTTTTCTTTTTTTTTTTTTTTCTTTTTACCACAAACAGCTTAAAATAGATTAACTAGACAGGAAAGTATAAATTACTGAGAGCAGAACAAAACCACAAAATACCAGAAATACCAGAATTCCGGAATTACCAGACCAGACCACTGATGCCGAACCTGCAGAGCTTTTGCCACTGTCTTACGGACGGCGCCTAGGCTTCCCGTCGGAGCTCCTGAGCCCAACCAAGCGCAGCTTTCGCCGCGTCTGACAGGCAGGCTTTACCAGACCCCTGAGCCCAACCAAGCGCAGCTTTCGCCGCGTCTGACAGGCAGGCTTTACCAGACCCCAAATGGTACCATTCCCGATAAAGCACCGTGTCTTACCAATATCCCTGGTCCGTCAGGAGCAGCGGAGGTCGGTCGCGGTCAATGGCTCCCCGAGAATCACTCGGTGCCGGCTGGAGCAGGATCGATGCGCGAGCCGCCTCAGCAATGCCCGCGAGGTCCCATCTGGGTCGCCAAAACTGTTAGCAGAGTGACAAACACATAACCACACTAGGAGGTTATATGTGGTGCTTTATTTCGAGGCCCCGGGAACCAGGGGTACGCACCCAGATCTGGTTCCAAAGACCGTCACATCGCGTCCGCTTTTTATTCTCTAAAAGTTTCGCAATCTATTGTATATTCAACAGGTTACTTCATTATCTAATACATATGCATAGGTAGGTAACTTCATCGCCTTATTGCGACATCAATCTCTATTGCGCCTGCGTAGCCCCCTCTGGTGGTCGTCCTGATGAAGTAAGTAGTCTTCCTCAGATGAAGTAAGTAGTCTTCCTCGCATTGTCTTTATTACTTCTTGTTCTTTTGGCAAACTCGTCGGTTTTTCTTGGCTGGACCCGCACTTATCTCCACTTGACCGCTCAGGTATATCTTTCTTTGCCTCCTGAAACCTATTCTTCTGTCCTTCACAAGATTTATGATGGTCTTTTGGCTGTTGCAGGTGTATGTTCTACTTGGGTAGGGTAGCTAGTACGTACTTTTCCTAAGCACACCTGGATCCTATTTGTTACATGAGGTCCTTTGAGCAAGTACCTCAGGTCTGTTGCTAGGATACGTTAAGAATCAACAGAATCATGAAATTTTACATTCAGTCTTAGTTCCTGATTAGTCGATGATCAGTGTTTTATCCTACTTTAAGTGTAACTTTCCTAGCAAAGCAGTCGGAACTCGAGATGAAAATTTTACCCAACGAAGATCATGAGCTCCAGGTTTGATCAGCAAATTAAGGGTAAATAAAAGAAAAGGGGGGAATTGTAATGAGTAATTTGCTGATCAAGCCAACTAAAGGAGCAGAGATCTTTCTGTTTCAAAGCACAGGAACATCTTGTTTGAAAGACAAAGCCACAATGCTATCTTAACTAAATGCTAAAAGTTAAGTATCTACTGAATTTACAACCAAGCCTTCTGAAACCCCCTGAAGCAAGAATTAAGAGCCACAGATCACCTCGGGCCCCAGCAGACCTTGATTAGCCAGCTCAAAGAATGCGGCCTTGTGCAAGGAACAAATGGCCCAGAGATAAGGAGAAAAGAGGAGTTAGAAACTGTTTGATGAGAAACAGGACTACAACCTTGAAGACTGCTGAACTGAGACAACTTTGTAAACTTAGCAGATTTACTATCTGGCCGTATGGAGATTGCATGTACCCTAGAAGAAGGGGGGGGCATCTCCAAAGATGCCAAACGAACTTGGAGGGGGGATAAAAGGGGTTGCTCCGCTTACCTAACTTTGCGAGCCATGGTGGAGCTGCGACTCCCCGGCCGCCCAGCGCTGCTTTTGCTTTCCTATCTAAATAAATAGTAAATTGATCCACGTTTGGACTTTGCGTTCTTAACTCAATTATAACAAGAAGAAAAAAAAAATCAAGGACTAAACAAGCTGTTTCATCACAAATTTTGAGTTTTCACTAGTATGTTGCTGGTTCAGTCAAGGTTGAGTGAGTAATCAAGGGTATGAAGTGCCTCGTGGAAATGCAAGCCTTTTAGCAGTCCTGTGCTGCCACTTTGTGATTTACCAAAAAAGTAACTCACCAGAGGACTGAGCTGGGGTTTTGGAATTTATTCAATCCACAGACCTTTTATTAATTCATTTATGATTTTCTAAATTAAATAAATTTTCTATATAAGTCCCTCCACATCAATTAACTATGCAGCAAGGATTTCTTCTTCCATGCTAATGTCTTCTCTAATCTAAAAATGAAGTAAATATTATTCTCAGGCTTCTTCCCTTCAAATTCAGATCAATGCTGTCTTAGCTATAAAATCCTCCAAACAAAATAGTGAAACTGCTTCTCCTCTTGTGAACAGGCTTAACTTTTAGTCATACTTTGTATTTCATTACCTAATGTAGCAGTACAGACTGTGTAAAGAGAAACAGCTTCTTGGTTTGTAAATCGACTTCAGGACTTCTGTTTCTTAAGAAACGTACGAATAACTCACATTCATCTTCTCTTTAATCACTACTCCCAGTAGAATGTTTACAGCATTTTTAACCTGTACTGATGAATCTCTCAAGAGATTCATTCAAAACATAAACAGGATTCTCTCCTCTTACAACAAACAATACTCTGGTAATGCCTTCTAATAATGAACACATTCCAAGGGAAATTGAAAATCTGTAATTTCCCTATCATTGCACAGCCCATACATATTATCTATGATGGTAACCATACATTTCGATTGCACTCTATTGCCTGGCTTTGATTGCAGTGAAGTATCTTCCGAGAGATTTTTCCTGGTGATTTGAGTAAGGAAAGGATAAGAACATCTGTCTGGGTTCTGAGTTTGTGGATACCGCCTTATATTTGCATTACACTATTTTCTTGTAGTTGCACCAAAACAAAAACAGAATCTGTTCACAGATATGTGCCTTATTCAGAACACATAGTATGAAGTTTCTACAATGAACACTTAAAATATCTTAAAGACAGCCTGGATTCGCATTAGAAAAGTGTAAGTAGCTCACTTTATATCCAAAGCTGGCCCTGTATGGTTCTGTGTCCTATCCCTGATTATCAGTCAAGGAATAGCTTTGGCTGAATTATCACCAGTTCAGATTGGTTCATCAGAGCATTCCTTTTGTTAAGATTTGTCTCATAAAATCACCCAGCCCTGAACATAAGATAGAAAAAAAAGTCAGTGGTAAATGTTCCCAGTTGACTGCAAAAATAGGAAATCTAAATGATAAAGAGCAACTGAAAAACAGTTCATCCCCTCCTCCACACAGTGAAAACAAAAATAGCAAAAATCACTTTCTGCTGGAGATGACTAATTGCAGTGACATTTTTATATTCAGCACCATCAGGGTAGATAATCTCAAAGCAAGCCTAAGCCCCATGTCTAAATTATGTGCTAACAAACAAAGAGTGAATATTGCAGATTTCTTTCAATGACGTACACTTTTTCTATAGAATATTCTGCATATTTCAGAAATTCTACAATATACTGTACATCAACACTTTATTATTGAAATTACTAATGATGGAAGAACAGTCCCTATGTAGGAGGCCTCCTGGAACTCGGAGAACCTTGGATTCAGCTGCTTGGACTACCAAAAATTAACATCTGCTCTTTTCATTTATTTAAAGTCCACATCTGCAGGGTTTTGAAAATTTCAGACTGAGAGCATCTAATGGTACAAATGTAACACAGCCTTTTACATACATTCATTAAGACAAACAAATAATTAGGATAAGAAGTTTTCCTCGATGTAAACTGAAGGAAACAGTCCGTCATTGTGGAACAACTATGTTTAATGACCAAGCAACTACAAATAAACTGCAAAGTGGAGGTTTACTGAAATATTTTAATAACAACTGTGCTTTTCAAGGGAACAAAGTGTTCTCATCCAGACAGTAGAAACAAAATAGAAAATTAAATAGTACAGCAAGAGTCAAAGATGGAAAACACTGAATGAGTACATTCAGTATTCTGCTGAGCTTGCAGTTAAAACTGAACCAAAAAAAAACCTGACACAAACCCATGGAAGTAATTCTTAACCTAAATTTCAGTTAAATTTAGCATATGCTGTATTATGATTCTTTTAGACATTTAAAAAACATCCCAGACAGCATAGAAAATAAGTGAAAGCATAGAAAATAAGTGAAAGCACCTGAAATTAAAAAGTAGTCCAATCTAGCTTTAACAACAGCGACAACAAATCGTGAAATGCTAGTACAGACTCAGGCACCTTCATCACCACCTTGCAGTGCACAATTTTGTTTGACTACCTGCTTTAACAAATAATTCCACGATGAAGCGAAGGATAAAGCAGGGTTTCTGGAACAGTAAAGAACCATTATAGAGAAAGCATAAGAACCTTAGCATCATTTACCGTGCTCTTCTCTTATATCTAGTAAAAGTACTTACTTTTCTGTTCATAAAAAATATTGTCTATTCTCAACCTTATCTTACTGTCTTATCCTTACAGTCCATACATTGTTAAGTCCTGCCCTAGAAAGTGCATTTCTTACATTTCTGTAGTGAATTTGTCAATCAACCCTCAGACACTCTTGTACTAAAAAGTACTAAACCATCAACATGAAGCATCAGCAGAACGCTCTTCACAAACGCAAACAAAATTATACTCCATCTAATGTGTCCACTCCAGAACACACTCGGGAAAAACTGAATTAACAGCTTTGTCTTACAGCTCTGAATGTCAACTAACTTGGGTCTTGCAGGACTAAGGGAAAAGAAGCAGTCTCGGGTTTCCTTGCCTTCAGTTCAGTTTATAAAGCTGAGGCTTCTGCTTTCCAGCTGGATTTTACAGAAGAACAAAAACATACAGCAGGTCTTTCTCAGAAAGACAAATGAAACTATAAAGCGTTTCATAGATCAAAAGCCATACTTTAAACTGTTATTCAGAACAGCACTGTAGAAAGACAGATGACTTGTGGAAGCGGCAGCCTGTCTATATAACCTCCACAACTACTCCAGATAGCACACATCGAGACAGGAATGGCAAACTATGCTGTGATCCAAATCCAAGGAAAAAAAAAAACCCAGCTCTCTTCTGCTCACTACTCAGTTCCTCTTCCTGTCCCGTTCCTCACTACTTCTTGAAGAACCAAAACAGCAAGGACATAGTAAGCTCCTGATTTTGAGAAAAAAAAAAAATCACAGTCAAGACAAAGCAAAAAGGTGCAACCTATATAGAGGAGTCAATGACTTTTTCATGGAACCACAGAGAAGTTCAGATTGGAAGACACATCTGGAAATGCTTCCCCTCAAAAACAGTTACAGCTGAGGTCATAAAAACTATACCAGTCAAAGCTGTATGTGTTAAAAGAAAACAGATGGTGCTTCACAAAATGATGGATGGCATCCTTAATCTGTTCTTATGGATCACAAACTAGTATATTAAAAATGATTACTCACTCAGTGATCAGACTAAGAAATTTCTGAGCATATCTAACTTTTGTCAGGCTCATCAACAGGTATTTTACTACCATAGTAAGCTACTGAAGTTGTGTCCAAGAGTATCTTGAAATTTCATCATTTCAACCTCACTGTCCATCAGAGGTTCCCTACAGTTTATCTGTCTTCTCCATCGGACATTTTGCAATGTCACAGTGTAATATATTTATTATGCATACATATAACCACATATACCACAGTTAAAGAGATGCCCTGACCAAGGTATCACTTTAATCACAGAAACATCCCAAATTTTTCAACAAGTAGTTTGTTGGTTGATTAGTATCTCTGTCAACCACTGTCTTGCAGTTCCGCAGATCAGCAAAGCGGTTACTTTTCCTTCAGCAATGACTACATCAAGACACAGATTCAATACTCTCAAGTGACTGAACTTTTAGAATTTAGTTAATCTTGCAACAGCCACACTACACCACCTGCCAGCCTCATCTAAATCACTTACTCTGAACCTTTTTCCATTGATTTCTTTCAAACTTTTTTAGTGTTTATAATACCATAAAACCTAAAAGTACTGTACCTGCCAAAATGAATTACGTATAAGGAACCGAGACTATACGCACTTCTTGCAGACTGATGTTGTACTACTTATGATTCAGACTTTTTTTTTTTAATACTCATTTTTTTAAGTGCCATACAACAAAAATACACACATTGACATTCGGGGGACTCATAACAGCACTTATATGAAGCCAGATTAAGCTTTCATCAAACTTAACATGAAAATATTCTGGGATTTTATATTTTCCTATTGATGTTAAGCAATAACCAAAACTTGAAACCTGCTTGAAATTAGCAAGATAAAAAAATACCTAAAGAAACCAGTTACTGAACACATTGTGTAACATCGTATAAGAAGCTAAGTAGTCCCAAATAGCAATAATATTTTGTTAATTAAGATTTTTTTGTAATTTAAAAATACCCCACACAGTGATTCTAAAGAGCACTACTCAAACACAGAATTGGATCCAAATTCCATGCCTATTGTTAGAAGCCTGTAACTGAATTGGAGCTGCATTATGCAATACAATCACAAAAAAAGGCTTGTCCTATCACAACAAATTTACCAGCATATTACCTTTTCCTCCAACCTGATGGATGGTACAATGGATTTCAGGTTTAGTCCACCATTCTACAACTAATAAACAATTATCATAAATTCAAGCAAATCTCAGTCAGTTCTTTTCCTGTTTACTAAACTCTTTTTCCAGTTTATTGCCTCCCTTTGTCAGACTAGATTTTAAAGTTCAGATGAACAGGAAGTAAAAGGTTTCTCTTTCTGACTGATAGTCATGCTTAATGTGATTGGTTTAAAATACTACCAAATCTTCTTCCACTGATCAAGATTCAAACTGGTAACAGTTAGTTAACTCCACAGGCTGCTAGATGCTTAATCGGATCGGTTTGATGAGCCACAAAATGTTGTTTAACATGAATGTTAAATAAGAAGCAACAGACCATAAACAACTCCTCTCTATTTCAGTATTTAAAATCTGCTTGAATAAAACAAAATTGATAAAAAGGACATAACCATTCCTTTAAAAAGGGGTTTTTTTGTGCCACTCTGGTAAAGACTGCAAGTTTTTAGCTTAAGCTCATAGTTTCCTTTTAGGTTATTGATAGAATAATCACCTTCCATATTATGAATATTGGGTGTGACTAGTTTTAACGTCCCTTACAAGAAATGTAAGAAAAGACAGATGAGGGACAAACTGTTACTACAACCAGTCTTTAACAAAAATGCTACTATTTTCAAAAACACCTAAAAGATTTCCGAAAGCAGACAAGCTTTAGGCTCTTTCAGAGTCCAACTCACTTCGAAAACGGGACTTGTACACCCAAATTACGGAAGTTCTTTTGAAAATATTAGTCCTGCTCCAGTTTAACCATAAAAATTGTTAGTTTACTGCTTTTCAACTTCAGTTAACAAAATAAATTCAAAGAAATGTTGGTTACAAAGAACCCAAAGAAACTGAGTTCCTGTATCTTTGAGAAGGAACACGAGTTATTATTTTATACTCATTTCCTCATCATTGTAAAAAGGAGACAGAGGTTATTAACAAACTTTCATCTACACATTAAAATGACATTTCTATTTCTCTTAGACAATATCCTTCCACTCTGAGAATATTACGCTCTAATAAACAATTGAGCCAAATTTAAAAAGTGAGAAAGAGCGGGCACCGTGTAAATTCAATTTTCTTTATTTCCACGGACAGAAGAAAGAAGGAATTTTTAAATGTTTCCATCAAAATGTTCAGAAGTCACACAGGCAACACTCAAACTCTTCAAAGAGTCACTGGCATTTAGTTACCAAGAATATCTCTTCCTTAGCACACAAGCTTCACATTGTCCAGTGCCACTCGCAGCTCCATACTGTCACAGTCCTACGGCCAGAAGGTATTACTGGCTCACTTCTCTTCATAAGGCTATCAACATTTGACAAGCCTAACCTCATTCCTCAAGTAAGAGGACAGTTCCTGACCGCGCACACTAGTGACACAAACTGTGAATGCTTGAAACACCCTTGACTTGATGTTCTGTGAACTCATCTCAAACATTCTTTTGTATTATGCTCCAGGGTACTTTGAGAGCAGCTCTTGAAAATAATTTTCTTGGTATACGCAGATAGCACTAAACTGTGAAAAATATAAACTAGCTGATATTTGACTGAACATACTGTCCAACATTAAATAAATATAACTGATGGCCCACAATTCAGTAGCCTTTTGAAGAGGTATTTTAAAGAGTTTTTTGGTTGAGTAAGAGTGGTTTACATTGCCCTCCTAGAAGTGTTGTCTTTTTAAGGAGCTTATGTATGAGAAGTTAAAGAGTCGGGGAAGAATACATGCATACCACAACTGTTATGATAATTCCATTTTGTAGTCATCGTTATTCCATAATGATAACATACAATTAAAATAGACTTATTTTACAGTGTCTAAAGACCCTTCTATAACTTTCATTCCTCAGATTTAACTAATGCCATAAACAATTACACATGTACATATATGTGGCTTTTTTCCTCGAGTTTACAGTCGAATCATAGAAGAAAATGTAGTAATGCCTACTACTTCAGCTGCTACTTGGCTAGAGGAAAAGGTCATTCTCAACTATCTTGTAAAACTACAACCAACTAACTAGAACAAACCCTCCCTTGATTTCCTTTAGATCCACTTTTCTTTAACAAGTCATAAAACTACAAATCTCCTGAACTTGAATTTTAAAAAGAAATCTCTAGTCATTAGACACAAATGTACACTTGTCTGACAAGCAGTTAACCGATCTCTAGTTGAGTTCAGATTACAGGAAACTATTATGAAACCCTTGGCTGGAATCCATTCCCTCTGGTAAAGTCACACGTGCGGACAAGGCAGGGAGATGAAAAGGAAATGCATTTTATGCATTTCATTCCCAGTTTTCATCCCAAAAGTTATTGCTGTGTTGTCTCGTATTCTAGATCTTAATTTAACACGCATTGCCACGTACATTTTCCAAGGGTCAATTAAATGACTGACAAAGTTTAGCCATTACTCCATTTAATGATAGCTTCAGTTTCATATGTTATATCCTGCATATATTTATAAATTACTGGCAGCAACTATAAGCTGAACAAACTACTACAGTGAGGTCCCACATTATTGGAGCCCAGACTTACACATGCACATTACAGTTCCTTTTAAAGTCACCATTTAATCAAGTTTCCAAATACTAGAGGAGTTCTGCACTTTTCTTTTGGGAATGCTATGGCACACTCTTCAGCTATTTAACAGTGACAAGTCAAGTCTAGGCCTTTCATCAAAAATATCATACAAGTCCTAACAAAGTATCTTTCCAGTTCATGAATCCCAACAGCACCTTGACATAATCCTTCCTACTGACACCACCCTCCAGTTCAGGAAGAAAACTACCAGCACACCTATGTAAAACTAATGATCCAGATAACCGTATGCCTGTCAGGACATACCGTTTCATACCCATTTGTCAAAAGACAGATAGATATGTATTTTTATAACTACAAAAGCAATCAAAAACCTGCATAAATGACTAAACATGGGTTTAAACTGACTTCCAGTAGCAGCAATAAAACTCACATCCTCTGCAAAGCCATGAAACTTCCTTTCCGAGGAGGATTATCAAAAAAATGTGACCTTCTAATGAAATCTGAGTTACAGGCTAAAGGTGGGCAGTTGACTTTTCTATAGTTGTTCCCTACTCTACATTTTAATGGCACCTGCAGTTCTGTCACCCCCCAAATTTTTTTCACTTTTCATGGGCACGTATGGGCCCTACATGGCACAGACTAATGCTGGAAACAAGACTTAAAGTAGCTTTAGTGTGATCATAGAACCAGTGGATCACGATTTCCAGACACATACATTTATTTTTTTAACAAGATAGCAGAGAGCAGCAACAGTGATGGTGTAAGTAGTTATTTAAATGAAGTATGCTATGCCTAAAGCATTCCAAACTTTCACTTGGATTTTTTTTCCCCTTTTTAGCATGTATTTGCTGCTACTTCAGTAGACAGCATAAAGCGCACATAATCACTAATTAAATTCCTACAAAAATAATAAAGCTATGTCCTTAAGGATGTAACAGATAAACACTGATATACAAACAGACTACATCATCAGTGACATCTTATTTCTAGACCAGCTTAGAGGAAGAAAATCATCCCAAAACCAACCATATCAAAGTAGTACAGAACGCAAGATGCTCCTCAGGCAGGAAAATGAAGCAGGCAAAGATTCCTAGCATAGCACACTGCCATCCTAAACCCACAGTGATGGGTTTAGATACAGTAGCCACCTCTGTTTATCATTTCACTACTGAATGATTGGTAATATTTCAATTTCAGCATTCATCGGTCTGAGAACGTGTTTGGCTCTCTGCTGATCTGGTGCTGTTGGTTCCCTTGAAATGTTATAACTCTTACAGAGCCTATTGCAACTTAAATGAAAGAAAACAACAGCAATTTCAAAAGAACATCCCTGAAAAGTCAGTAAAGCACTTGCTATTAAACAGGCTAAGTTCTGCTGTCCTTGCAAGCAAAACTCCCCTACAGCAATGCCTTCTATTCCATATCAACATGTTGAACTCCAAAACAAGAAGGTGAAGTACGTATGTTACGTAATGCAAGAAGCAGTTACTGAAGGCCCTGTTGTAACAGGAATTTTTTCACAGACTGCAGGAAGCTTTGGCTCAGGCCATGTTGGATCAAGGCTAAATCTTGAATCATCTATGGGAAAATATTACTGTATTTCAGATACGTTTAGACAAGAAATTTGCAACAGGATGTTTATTAAAGGCAATGACAAAAGACTTCAAAAATAAAAAGAACGCTTAATTATGACACAATTACAGAAAATCCCTTACAACTTCCTATTTACCGTCAAAACTATGATGATTTGAGTGTGCCTACAGCCTAAATTCCACAGACTTTTTTTAATCTGTAATTTTTACATTAACATTCTCTGGACTATCGTGAAACCTCTTGTGCAAGTGAGGTGGGCTTGGTGGGGCTTTTCTACTTCAAATACGAAAACTTACTGCATGATCACGAAAACATTATTAATTTCCCTTATTTAGAAAGGGGATTCTTTTTCTAAAAAGTTCTTTGAAAATTAAAAGTATGTATATATCTTCCATTCACTTGTGCCAGAGGTGGTAAATACTACTACTATCACTAAAAACATCTTTTCCACTAATCCCACTCTTCATATAAGAACTTAAAGACAAATTTAAGGACTGTATGAGCTCCTCTTTCAGTGGAGCTTTTAAATATGCAAAAGCTAGTTTATGTTTACTAGCAAGTCACTCTACTAATTCAGAGATCGTAATTGAAAAAGACTGTTTCAAACCTATTTTCCTTACTTCACCGTTGGATAATGAGAATGGGAATCTCCCCACAGATCTTAAGGGATAATCAAATTCCCATTTCCACCCTAAATTTCCCGCTTCATCTTACTTGCCTGCATATTTGCAGCGAGCATGAATTTTCAGAAGACCCAAGAACCATGGTCACCACTACTTCACCGCACTGAAGAAAACCAGCTGTTACAGATTTCCTCTCAGTGATTTCATCCAGAGAAGAGGTAATTGGGACAGCAGACTATTAATCTCCCTGGGGATCTTTTATTTCAATGACAAAACTATCATTCAAACAATACTCACTTACTTCATAGCAGAATACTTGGAATACATCAAGCTGTACCTTGAACCTACTACTAGAACATAGGTACTGTACAGCATGTCCCTCTGTGACATTGATACCACAGCTATTTTTAAACCTTGCCCTTTAGCTTCTATCCTGAAATATGCACAAAGTTGTTCTGAGCATCCACAACTACTTCTTGGTTAGAAGACGGCTACCTGAGACAGGCAACTGCAGAAGATCCTGGGTTGCTTTAGAAGGAAAGGTTCTGTTTAAGTGTTAACTGACCATTAGTCTCTCTCAATGCTCCTGTGATGAAAAGCCGATTGCCATAATAGCTCTTCTCAGGTGGGATAGCTGGCAAATGGGCTTCAGCAGCAGCATCACCCAAAGGCTCTCAACACCTGTGTCAATCAACATTATTCAAAAAATGTGTAGTTCTTTTTAGTTTATTGAAAAGAAAATTCCCCCGGTCCAGAGGCAAGGTTTGGGGGCTTGTTGTTCCAGTAACTTAACCCTCAGAAGAACTGACTGGAATAATGCCAAAGGCATCAGTTCTAATGCAATCTACAACTGAACCATCAAACTGAGATGTCGCTAATCTCTGTTTTGAGCCAGTGCTCTTGTCCTTTAAGGAAAGCCCTCCTGCCTGATTAAGTCACAGGCCCCTTTAAAATGCAGGTGAAAATACTCACCTGGATGCACAACGGCCTTTCCACAGCTGAAAGGATTTTTTTTTTCCCCCCTTTTCACCCCTCAATTTTTCAGGCAGGCTTTACTTCCTTCTAAGCTTTCTATAAATTCAACTTAACAGTACCCTATTAGCAAATGTCAATTGTTATTATACTTCATTGCTGAAAATATACTTTTTACTATAGGAATATGCTTAACCTAAGCTTAAAGCCCATCTTTAAAACCAACTGTTAAATCACTAGGCAAATGAGTGTTTTAATGGAAAGACTGACATTCTCAAGGATGGGAGCGTGAACGACTCCAGTATAAGATTACTCAAGTCTATATAGAATACAAATGCAACACAGGATCACAGGTTGAGATCTTTGATCTTTTTTGCAGAGGCTGTGATGTATAAAGCCAATTCCACAGAGCAGACAGTACTACACTGAATATAAATTATCTTTTAACTAGAACAAGGCTCACACTTAAAGAAATGCTGCAATAATGAACAATGCAGCCATGCAGCAGAGTTCTTCTGTGGCAAAAATACAGACCAAGATCTGCATGGATAACTGGTTTCAGTAGACAACTTCTTCCTCAGCTGTTATTTGATAAAGCACAGAGTCAAATCTGGAACATTTGTACATACAGAAGCACAATTAAAGTACACTGCTTGCTCTTTCCATAAAAGACTGACCTAGGAATACTTGCTTTACTTTCCAGATTAAGCATCATTCCCCTAAGAAGCATAATAAATTATTTTTAAATGTGGAAACCAACAGTCTCAACTGAATATGGCTTGAAATTTAAACACAACTTCTCCAGATATCTCTTCAGAGGAAGAACCTTCTGCCTGCTGAGCTAACACTAAGCTCCCTGGAGTTTAGCCATGAATATTCTAAACCCACTCTCTTACAATTCACTACAAGTCATCTTTTGCCAAAATAAAATGCTTAAGAAGAACTCAATGCACTTACACTGCTTTTCCTCATTTTATGTAAAATAAGAGTTTCCACCTCAACTTTATGCCAAACATACAGCAAGAGAGAGACTGAACTGTGGAGATATCACCTCAGGTTTTGTACACAAATGAAATGAGAAAACATTCTGTATCATTTTGTATTTAACCAGCTCTTTTACAGTTATGGAAAACACTGTTGAGTATCTTACCCCAATATCTCTGCTGCTTACATGGTGCTTTCCCACTATGAGTTGTTTATTTGTATGCCAACTTTGTGCACGTGGAAATGTGACTAAATAAACAAATAACTTTTTTTCCTATCTTACCTGTTTTGAGCTGTGCAATCCGACAGACCTCTACTACCAGCAAAGAAAAAGTTAAAATTCACCTTGGGGTTAATCTTCTTGTTCTCTTTAGGTTTCCTTTTAGTAAGGCTTGGAGAAGGTGCTATTTGTCTCTCAGTTCTCTACGCCAGAATAAAATTTAGCACAAAAAGAACGCAAGGGTGAGTTGATAACATCTACTGTCCTCAGCTCTGCTCTGGTTCAATGAACATGAACATTTCTCCCCTCCTTTGCCAATTAAGATAAGCAGCAACAATTACTCAAAACATATTATCAACTCAAGCTCAAAAAGACAGGATCTGCCGGGTCGGCTCCATCTCTCCCCAGCTTGCAGTTTCTGTCCGTGTCCGAGAGGCGCAAAAAAGCCCCCGTTTGCCTCTCGACACACACCTCGCGGCTACTTCTCACAGGCAACTGCGCCCGGCTTGCAGAGGAAAGGGAGAAAAATCCTCTGCTTTCCAGACCACCTACAAGGCTTCTGCTCATAACCAACAGGCTGTATGTAAGCTTTGTGCCGTTGTGGCAAAAGTCACAAACGAACCATCCTTCTCTTCCCCAAACGATAAGATTCTGTGCTGGCTTGCTCTGCGTTCTCCTCTCTCCTTCCCTCTCCGCGGTCTCCATAGCTGAAGCCAAGAATTCATCGGACACGACCGCAACGCCTCTACCCAATTCTAACCGCGTCCAGAGCTCGAGCTTGAGCGAATTAACGCGTATTTCGGCTTCATCCGGTTTTTATCCCATTCCGGTGCTCCACACGCAGAGCAACTTGAAGCTCACAGCCATCCCTTCACGGTTGGAGAAAATCCTTCAATCCCAGAACTTCCTTTCCAATCCAGCCCAGTTCCCGCCGCCGGTCTCTCGGCGGCACCGAGGCATTTAGATGCAATCCTCATTTAACGCGATCTCCATTACAGGATTACGATCGCATCAATAACGCGTCGCCCGCGCGGGGGGCTCCTCTCCGCCCCTCTCCCTCCCCGTCGCTAACGCCGGGCACCGCATCCCCCAGCCCCACCGACGGCTCCGGGGGTCGCGGTACCCGAAGGGCAGCAGCCCCGCCGAGTGCCCGGCGGGGACCGAGCATCACCCGAGCGGGGGGACCAGCCCCGCGCCCCGTTATCCCACCCGAGAGCAGCGCATCTTCCGCGCCCGCCCGGGAGCTCCGCGCGCTTCCCCCGAGGAGCGCACCCGCGTCTCCCTCGCTCCGGACGAGCCGCCGCCGCCCCGCGGGGAGGGGGGCGCCGGCCCCGAGCCCCGAGCTGCCCCTTACCTCCCGGCTGCGCGGTCCCGGGGCGCTCCGCCGCTCCTCCCCGCGCGGGGAATAAAACCCTAATAAAGCTGGCGGGGGACGGAAAGGTCTCCCAAACTTTCGGCGCGCCCGAGTTGGCGCCGCTCGGCCGGGCGCGGCTCGGGGCTCGCTCTGCCGCTCGGTGCCCGCAGCCGCCGCCCCGCGCCTGACATCACGGCCGGGAGAAGGAACGACGCCGGGGATGCGAATGGCCGAGCCGAGGGGGGTTTCCCTGCGCCCTGCCCCGCCGAAGCTCCGGCCGCCTGGGCGGCACCGCGGGCATTCGCGCTCCGACGGTTCGGCGACCGGCGGAGGACGCCTGCGCGCAGCCGGCGCTCCGCGGGGCTGGGGCCACGCCGCAGCCTGGGGCGCGGAGCAGCTCCGCGAGGGGAGGGGAAGCCGCTGGGCTCCGCGGGGGGCGGGCGGGGTGCGGGGTCAGCGCTCTCCCCGCGGTTCGCTTCTCGGTGAGCGCCTGCGGGAAAACACGGCTTAATAGTGAAATTGGCGGTGTGGGTTTTAATAATTCGAGGATCGTGAATTGTTTGCAGTGTTTTGGCAGACGCCTGCAGTAGGCGCTTCGCAGCGAACACAATAATTATTAGTAAATAATCTACTGGGTTTTCTGTTCTTATTGTGAGAATTAATTGATAAGTTTTGCTGCAGCTGGTTTGTATGCTTTTGTGATGTGGATCTGTCTCGTATCGGGAGATGGTGTGTGGACAGTCTCCAGACATAATTGGATAACCTAAATAAATATTCTTTGAGGACTTACACCGTTCTTTGTCTAAAACTAGTATGTATACTGAAGGCAAATCCTGGCCAGCTTGCAGTAACGAAAGATGCGCTTGTAACAGGAGTTCAGCCTGTTTACTAGTCAAAACGAGAACAGGTCCCCAGCAGGAACAAAGAGCAGACCTGAGCTCACCAAGAGGAGACAATGAGGAAGGAGATAAGATAAAGAGCATCAGAGGATTCTGAAGACACAAAGGAACTGTGATGTACATTTGAGAGTGGGTGATAAGAGTTCTGTGTATGGTTAACCAATATTCCTTGACTATGTAACCAGCCTCTCTCAAAATCTCTATGAATATACATGTTTAACCAGTATAAAACTCCTGTAACCAGCCTTTGCATTATGCCTTTTTAGAAGGGCATCCAATTCAGCGCTGAATTGTAAAATAAAAATATTATTATCTTTGCTTCAAAGACTTTGTCCTTTTTAATATTTTAGCAGTGACTGAGTGTTTCTCACATTACTGTTGGGTGGGGAGCCGGGTTTAAACTCTTTCCTGACAGACAAGAGAAGGAATTGCGCTTAACGACACACGTTTTTACACGCGTCCTTCTTTAAGAAATGGTATAAAATGTATGTGAAAGCTGTGTTTTACTGTAACAAGATAGAGGTGCTGTCTCACTTTTATCACTAAATATAATTTAAACACCAGAATTCCTCTGAAATAACAGTAGATAAGAGAGAGGATGAAAGAGTTCTATAGGCTATTCTGTGGTAGAGGACAGTGCACACTTGGTTAGACAAAATTCATAGACAAATAGTGTTAAGAAGCCAGTGATACATCCACGATGAATGAAGCTGAAAATAGCGTAAAACTTAAAACTAGAATTTCCAACTGAATTGCAAACTCCATATGATGTTGGTTTCTCTCTCTCATTGGTGAGTTTTTCATCCTGTATTAAATAAACCCAGGTTTTGAAGACAAAATCACAAATAATTTACTATTTTTGCCATGGAAACTATATACATGTATCTTACGTGTATATACAATGTAAGTGATATGGCTTTTTTTATGTATAGAGATACATCCCTTTACAACAAAGAAAAGAAAAAAGTCAAAGCTGAGTTTGTCCCTTAATGAAATAAAATCTTATTAGAAAAGAACTCTCTGAAGGAAATCCACTTCAAGGTGTGTGGAACTAGTTTCAGAAGCATGATGTCAATACTAGCTGATCACATTCACTTCACAAAGTGGAGATAAAACCATCTGACAAATCAAATATAGTAACTGTACAAATTTTATAAAATCCAGCCCCAGGGTTCTTCCCAGAAAAGAACTATTCGCTGACCTGGAGCTGATTTTTAACAACAATACATTATTTTTAAATACTGTAGTTCACAATGCTGTATTACAGGTTTTAAAATGTAAACAGAACAAGCCAAACCAAAACAAGCCAGTAAAGAGTTAAAAAAATGAAAACACAATATGAAAAAAAGGGCCCTTAAAACCATCCCAGGGACTCTAGAAAAGGCTATTTTCACCTGAAAGCTCTAAAGAGTATTGCTTTACACTGAAAGACAAAGTATGAACTTTGTATCTTAACTATGGCAAACATACACATTAATAATTAGATTTACATTTTATCTCAGAAAACATTCTGATCTTAGTTTCTATCATAGCTGTAACTAGTCTTCTTTATTATTTTTGTTCTCTTACTAGTAAAAGAGACATGCATTACTTGGATCTTGCACTGACTTTAAAGTTTGTACAACTTGGGGATGAGTCCTTTCAACCCAAGAACTTTGTTCTCTGCCCAGTATTCTGACACATGCCATGTGCTATTAACGATATGATGAATGAGATGAAAGCATGTGACCACCTACCCACACACCTTGGCAGAGGTGCACTCCATACACACCGACCACCTCCCAGGCAGGTAAGTTTATTAGCACCTTCCAGGCGATATCCAGGGAAACAAGAAAAGATCAAGGAATCTCCAACATCAAAATGAAAACCAAATCACCTACTGAAGGCAGGACCACCAGGATCATCGCATGGCTCCAGATCATATTCTGCAGACAGTAAAACATAAGGTATAAATAAATGGAACAAGTTATCCACATGGAAAAATAAAGCTTACCAAATTAGTTGCATTGTGTCAGTATGGACCACTTGGAAAATGTGTATTTCAGAGTTGTCTTCTCAACATACTCAGTACTGTTTCTGTATGTCTGTTATGGCTATATCTACGGTAATTATCTGTCTATTGTGTCCCACCAACACTGCATTTATTTTCTTAATGTTAAGGTCTGTAATCAACTTGTACTGTAAAAGTTTTAATATTTTATAATTTTCTTCAATTATTTAGAATCCTTGTATATAACTCGTGATTCATTTCAACCCCCAAACAGATTTAGAAGTGAGAGAGTTAAAAAAAATTATATAATGAAGAAAAATATAACAAAAAGTCAAATAAAGGGTCAAGTGAATGAAAAGATATCTGACCGCATTTTCAAAAAATGTGCTTGAGTTTCCATAATAAGGCTACACTCTTAAACTGGCGATGTTTATTTGAGTTAGCACAACACTCCTTTTTCACTCTTTCTATACATCCTTTAGCAAAACAGTGCCAGTGCTTTCTATCTTTGTACTTATTTTTCTCTTAGTGTTCCTCCAAACTTCTTTTGCACAGTTCGAATGGTTCTCTGTGAACAAGGAAAACTTCTCCTTAAAAGAGTCATAACAAACATTCTTGCCAATCTGTTAGCCACCCTATAAACCTTGGCCCATTTTCTACAATAAGGACTATACAATTTATATTACTCTTTTTTCCCCTGGTGCTTCATAATGTTTTTGCTATCTACAACTGATCTGAAAACAGTTTCTAGACATTTAGCAGAATGGAATTGTAGCGATTAAGGCACGGACCTCATCAATGGGGGCGACAATCGAGATCAACTTTATTGAGAGAATGCAAACCTTATATAGTGCCTCTGTATCCAGTAACAGCTATCCCAGTGAATTTCCACCTGTGAGAATCCCGCAGTGCAGTGACAGAGTGCAATCCCCCTGTTTCCTGCAGATGTGCCCCTTATCTTCACGTTTTCCGCCTAGTGCATTCCTTTCCTATTAACCCACGGGTCTTAATAAAGATTCCAAGGTTGCAACAAGCTAGCAAGCATGAGAACATTGGCCGTTTGCTCCCTGCTTGCTTCTAATATCACAGGTACACCAAGGCATCGGCTGTTTGCCCCAGCATACACGCAATACTGGAATCTTTATGCCCACATTTCCCCCTTCTTTTATTTATAAACATTATAAACCATATAAACTATCAATTGTTTGTTGTACCTTTCATGGAGAACATGATTGACACATGATTAAACATAGAAACATCTTACTACAGATACACAGAATTATACTAATGCAAGAAAAGTGATTTTGATTAAAGCTAGCTTTATCTAGCTTTCTGAGTTAAGAATCCTTTATAACAAGTTTTTTCAATCATCATTCATCTTCAAGCTTCTTTGCCCTGTCCATGAGTGCTGATATAGCCCCAGCATTATTGCTGTCCATATTAGTATCGCCGTCATCTTCATCATAATTGTTATCTCTGCTTAGATGCGGACGGACACACCGCGCTGGCATCCACTTGTGTCCTTGACCTGTGGAAACACAAGAACATCCTCGCCCCCATGTTATTAACTGACATGGTCCTTCCAATCGGCCTGATTCCAAAGATTTTAATAACACCTTGGCTCCTTTCTTTTTGAGCTGCTGACCCTCTGTTTGCAAAGACGAAAAATGCCTTACTCTAGGAGATTGCTCCACTCCCTGATCTTCCCGCACATTTAAGTAATTCAACACATATAGTGCCTTCCCTAATCTGTTCTGTGGTGTTTCACCATTCATTCCCCCTTTTTGTTTTAATAACATATTTTTAAATGTCTGATGGGCTTTTTCTGCTGTCGCCTGTCCTTCTATTATATACACCTTATTTGCCCACTGTCCATTTTCTTTCCACGTTAGTACTGCTCTTCCTGTTTTTCCTGAGCCATCAGTAAATACTGTAGGGCCATCAACCGGTCGCTTTATACATAAGGGCTTCTGTTCTATTTGTAATGTTTGCCTAGAGGAAAACAATTTATTACTCGGTAAGTGGATATCAATACTTCTTGGATAATCTGTTAGAACTACTTGTAAATTCAAACTATGTGCCATGCACCACTTAGCATATTCTTTTGTCATTGGGATTTAAATGATTGTCGAGCCTTGGCCTAATAACTGAACACTTCTTTTTCTTCCCTCGGTGATTATCATTGTAATCATTTCAAGTCTAGTTGCTATTGGGTTTTGGGGTTAGTGTGGCAAAATATCCACTCAATAACTCGTAATGAACCTTTTGAATTTTCCTCTATCATTGGCTCAATATTCTTAAAGGTTGTCTGTGCTAGGGCCCAGCGGTTGCTGATGAGGGACACTGGAATGCAGAGTGTTCTCACAAATTGGCATTCCCCTAGAGAAATAACACCATTAACTCCTCTGGACTTCTGCAAAGCTGAAAGAAAAAAAAAACTTAGAAAGGAAGGAAAAGAGGGGGGCACTCACACACATACAGCTGCAAGGCTGGGCTTTATCAATTTTCTCTCTCTCTCTCCCTCTCCTTTTTTTATGTTCTGCTAGGTATTTTAAATTTTTTTCCTTCTGAAGCCTTTCATTCCAAAGATCCCCAGGTAAATCTACTTGTTTGCCGGCTTAGTGGACATTTGAGATTGAAAGGTCCCAGAGATATATTTTCAAGATTAATCAAAACCAATTTCTAAGTCTTACAAACATTTGAAGCGCTTCAAACACACACACCCACACACACACCCACACACACCCACACACCCGACCACTCATTTCAAAGCTAGCTCAATGCATCCATATAATGTTGGTTATGACTACTCGATAATAACAGAACAAATATTTCAATTCTGGTAGATGTTGTTCTTTGTTGCTCTGTGAGTGTTGTACTTTTCAGGCTCATGATTTTTGCAGTTTCTTGTTCACAGAATCACAGACTGGTCGGTCGAGCCAAAGCCTCTGTCTCCCCGTACACGGTTTCCTGCATGGGGTACAATTGCTGGAAAACAAATCAGCTGAGTAATTCTTGTGCCCGTGATGTAAAGCCAGGAGGCACAGGCATCCAAGCTATTAGTTGCATTGCTCTCGTAAAGTCGACATCAGTCAATTCTGGTAAAACAAGCAATCTTTGTAACAGGTGATCATGCAATTAACAGTGCACTAAGTCTGTTTTTGCATTTTCTAAGGCTAATTGTTTAAGCAAAACTTCTCTAGCAGCGATATTGCCTGCCTGCTTATTTAAGGCCTCTTGTAGTTTGTCTAGAAAAGTCTTGTAATAAACACCATTTTCCAGATTTCTTTTTTATCACAAATACAGGTCTGTTCCAAGGACTATTAAATGGGACTATATGCCCTTGATCTATTTGCTTCTCCACTAAATTTTGCAATGCACCCAATTTTTCACTTGTTCATGGTTCCAACGCCTATTCCCATTGCATTTAGCACATCTCTCCCCCTAAGATTAGTGGAACGTGCACAACAAAGGGTTGCACTACAGCCATTTTAAGATGTTCTGGCTTTCCCCCCTTTTTAAAAAAAACCTTAATGTGCACTTCAACATAAGATGCTGAGTTTGTAGGGACTAAACCAAATGTATTTCAGGGATTCTTGTGGACCCAAAACCTTGTGAGCCATGCTTTATAGAGTCAGCTTGGAACACAGCTGCTTTGAACAAAGTTAATTACACTATCTGGCTACCCTTTGGTATTAATACTAGTGGAGATGTTGCCCATAACACTAGTGCAGACGGCGTTCATACCCTTGCTTGAATTATTCCAGTAAAGCCTGCATCTATGACCTCAGGTAAAACAAAGATTCCCAACCAATTTATTGATAATAACTCTAATTACAAGGCAGTAAAGCCACCCCCCACAATGGTCCTTTTATGTTCCGTGGTATTGCATGAACTGCGGACGATTGCAGCACTACTGCAATGGTGGTGGCCACGTCTATCTCGGTGCCGCCTCTGGTTCTTGCTCTGATGTGAGAGGCGCTGCTTGCTGTGGAGGCATTTGTATCAGTACGTGCCTCTGAACCATGCTTTGCTCCTGGTTTTCCAACAATACTGTCCTGTTCTTATCCCATTTTGATCTACACCAACTGGTAAAATGCTTACCCTTTGCACACTGAGGGCAGATTTTAGGCCCTCTGTCCTGGCATTGCGTGTGGCAGTCTCTTTTAAAATGTCTCGCCTTGCCACATCTCTAACAGAACGTCTTTCTGTCCCGGTTTACAGTCAGGGCAGCAGCCATCAGCTGTGCTTGATAGGTAAATGGTCCCAGCTGCTGTTGTAGGATTTTCCAGACAGCGCCATAACTTTATACATTTATCATTTGAACTTTTTATCACTGATTGCAAAATTAAGGCTTCTGCAACTGCTCGGTTGTCTACCTGCTTGTTGAGCGCATCCTTCAATCTGTATATAAATGCCATATACAGTTCATGCCTATTTCAACTTTCCGATATCCAATATCTTTATAAGCGTTTGATAAGCCAAAAAGCTGTGCCTGTTCTAAACTTGCATTATTTAAACTGGCTTGATTCTTGAACTGCTACCATCGTCGTTTCCAAAATCTGCCTGCATTATAGAAAGTGGTGGCGGGCGGCCCCCGCCTCAGCCGGGGGCAGCGGCTCCCCTGCGGCCCATGGTGCAGTTAGTACTTTCTTTAGAGGTTTTCGAGTCTCTGGCCTCCCGTGAACAAATTTCAGGGCAAGTTTGTAGCTGGTTAAGGTCACCGCACTACCGCAGACAAAAATAAATCAAAGTTCCTTCACGGTCTGCTGGCCCCGGATCAAAAGCAATTATCGGCCTTTGCTGGTGGCCCAGCACCAGTCTCTGAATACGGAATATTACTGTCCTGCTTTTTTCGTGGTTCCTCTAAATCTTTGCACGATCTCAAGTGTTTTGACAATTTGACCATTAATCTCCAGGTAGATAACAAGCTTACTGCCCCAGGGTCATCCCTGGTAGCCGCGTCCCACAATTTAAATCCCGTGGCATCCCAGACTTTTATATCATATGCAGGAGTCAAATCTAAACCTGGATCCCGACCCTGTATCCATTTTAATATAGTCCTGAGTCGTCGCTCAGCATAGTTAACATCCTGTTTCTTTACTCTTGATTTTAAGATATCTAGTGTAGTCTGCTCTTCCACAGACATCGAAGACCCCATTATTCCCGAGTACCCAGTTGCTCACCTTTTTTCAAGGATCTTACTTTTCCGGACTGCTTCAGTGCCCCACACTGGCCAGAATTCATCCAACTGGGTGTCGCTACGGCTGCTTCTATCCAGCGGTTCTGACCCTGAATATCAGGGTTTGCCCTGAGAGGTGTGGGTCCCTCTCAAGTTGGGTGCCATTTGTAGCGATTAAGGCACGGACCTCATCAATAGGGGCGACAATTGAGATCAACTTTATTGAGAGAATGCAAACCTTATATAGTGCCTCTGTATCCAGTAACAGCTACCCCAGTGAGTCTCCACCCGTGAGAATCCCGCAGCGCAGCAACAGAGTGCAACCCCCCTGTTTCCTGCAGATGTGCCCCTTATCTTCATGTTTTCCGCCTAGTGCATTCCTTTCCTATTAACCCATGGATCTTAATATTCCAAGGTTGCAACAAGCTAGCAAGCATGAGAACATCGGCCATTTGCTCCCTGCTTGCTTCTAATATCGCAGGTACACCAAGGCATTGGCCGTTTGCCCAGCATACACGCAATACTGGAATCTTTATGCCCACATAGAATTTCTTACCTGAAAATGTTATGTTTAAGCCTTCATAAGAAATTGAAAAATGAGATATAAATCAAAGCTCTGCAGTAAAATTTCCAAAAAGGCCACCTTTAATTGTAGGGGGTTAGACTGAGCCAGTTAATCTGGCTACTGGTTCTGTGAAGCTGCCATCTTCAGTAATGAGCAAATAATCATGAGAACTCTCAAGGTGAAAGGTGTGAAAAAACAGCTGTACACTTTTAAAAATATTAAAAAGGGGAAAAGACAAGCATTAAAAGGAACTTTTTTTCTCTTCCTTTATACATAGGTGACACAGAAAGTAAAACTTACAGTATATGGAAAGAATTTTAGAAAAAGTCACACACAGAATCGAAACATGACATGCAGAAAATAAAACATGCAGAAAATAAAACTTGCAGAAAGAACTTGGGCTTAACCAATCAAAATGTGCAGTGTGGATGTTTAGCTCACTGTAAATCAAGACCTCCCCTCAGAGAATTGATGGAATTCAGTGCTATTTGTATACAGCACTCTGAAAATCAATATTTGTATGGTATAGATTTTATTAAAGTTCCTCTATGTCTCTTTCATAATCTTACTATTAAACTAGGAGATGTACTTTAATAACGGGCTAAAACTTTGTATTCGTGTTTTATTTTTTGCATTTTTGTCCAACAGAATTCTATTTTTTATTCTAACCTTCGAGGAAGTGCCCACATATAAGGACAAAGCAGATACAAGATTTGTGTACAGTCTTCCATATATACAGATTCATATTTCCTGGGACCAATCTTTTACTCAAGTCATGCCTGTTTTTTCAGTTGCCAACTTCCAGTCCAGCAATGAATTCAATTTTGAATTTCCATTAGGTTTTCAAATACAATTATTTACTGTAGGGAATAACATTCTTCATGGAAAGGCTTCTCATATGATTTACATTTAAAATGCCATATAAATTTTAAACAAAAATCCAGTCTGTAAGAAGATTTTAAACAGCAGAAACTTCCAATATACTTCTCAGAGGATTACACATAATAAAGACTGTTCTTGTCATAGAAAGGAGATTCAGTGGTATGTAAAACAGCATTAGTACTTCCTAGGCTTTTTTCCTTATCTCTTCAACATGTTTCCCTAACAGATAAGCTGCCAAGCTTAACTGTGCACCCAAATGCTACTTTACTATATGTATTGCATAAATATATATAATTTTTGGCCCTAATGATTTAAATCTGAAATCTAAGGTTACTAATCAACAGATCAAATCTGCTTCTTCATGCTTAATAATGTAGAAGAGCAACCAAGAGGATCCCGACAGCTTTCACCAAATCTTTAGTGCTATTTAATAAGTAACTATTATTTTAATGTATTTTACCTCTTCTACCTCCCCCCCCGCTTTTTTCGAAAAGACACTAAAACACATTTGTTCTGGTAATAATTTAAAGAATGTTTCTTTTGCAAAATAAACACAAAATTTTAACACCACATTCAAAGATATTTATTTTTCAAAATCATTTTTCCTCAGAAGAATGGCAGAAAGCACTAATTTAACTCAATACATAAACGGGATTTTATCGTGTTTGTGTGTTTCAATTTTTTAAACACAGACATTATGTATACAGATGCAATTCACATTAGATTCTTACCCTTGCCATGTGACACTTCAATTGTCCAAGTGCACTTTAAAGAGTTTGGATAAATATCAGGAAAACCCGGAGAAAGAACAGTTCCACTCTTCCCGTGAATATATCCACCACATAAAGCTTAGCAAAAGGGAAAAAGTGAGGGAGAAAACAACAGAAGTCATACAGAAGTCCTGCTTATTATTAAAAAAATATGTTAAAAATTAGTTAGCTTTTTAAACTATCCTTAAAATTAAAAATAGGGTCAATTATTAAAATAAGATGCTAATTCATCCAAAGACATGACAATCAGGTTTGACAACGATCCATTTCTTCTTCCATTAGTCCTTCAAAAAGAGTTTATTTTTCATCTACAGCCTCTCCTGTTAGTTAATAGGATACAAGAATACGTAAAACTCTGTTCCAGAGTACTGCAAGCATTAATTGCTATTGTAGCATTACTTAAGAAGTAAGATTATTTTTTTTGTGTGAACTAATTAAAAACCAAATATCTTGCATCTAATTTTCTTGCACTACATATTTAGAAAGGCTTATATTTAATTCCATTTTTATCAAACAAAATTAAGAAGATAAATGTCCTTTTTCAAACAAAGAAAAGTTCATCTATTTAATTTTTTCTGTGATGTGCGGGGAAAAAAAAAGTGTATTTGCCTCTCTTTCAAAGATTCAGACTGTCCCATCATAACTCATTTATGTGGAACTGTGGAAGGATGGCTCGAGGACCGAGGACATGATTTGATAGCAATGAACAATCCAGGGTTCAACACTTGTGATTAAACCTGGCGTTCCCCTTTAAGCTGACCTTGGTATGTTGATAGAAGAAAGTGCATAACAAAAGCATGGAACTCAGCGCTGGAAAGTCCCTAAAACGTCAGGAGCATTGTACCAGCCCCCTTTGCATGCTTAACATCTTTTAACCAATCTTGTAACTATTTAAGGTGCATGGACAGTACAGTAGGACCAATTGTAAGTTGTTTATTAGCGCGTGCTCTGCTAGAATAAGTATATAAGGAGTGTTGTGTTTATGAATAAAGGAGAACGACTATACTCACATGAGATTCTGTCGTTACTCAGGGTCCGCCTCCCACTCCCACATCTGGTAGCAGAGGATTGCAAACGGCTTTTTGATTTCTCCGAGACTGCAGTAAGCAGCGAGAGGAGAGGGAGTGGGAAACCGCGGCTAAGGGAAGTGCTGCCTGGGCAAAAGCAGGGTAGACGCTGGTGTGAGGTTGCTCCTCACCTCTTAGGCACAGCTATGGAAACAGAAGCTGTGGCCACGCTACTTGCGGGAATCCTCTCCAAGAGAGGGCATGATATACCCGCAAAACTGCTGATAAGGTTGATACAGTTAGGTATCAGATGGGGTCATTTTGAAGACCTGCATATGATATTTTCAGTCTCGGACTGGCGAAACTACGGAGAGGCGTTATGGCAAAAAACTATTTCGGGATCAAAAAAGGAAGAAAAAGAGGTTAAAGCCGTCTGTGGAGACTGGCGTCTCGTTTTAGAGACATTAAAAGAGATGAAGGACATGAAAGGAACTGTCTGTAAAAATGTCGGCTCTAAAAAGCAGAGCGATAATTCCGAGCCAAGTGCAGGATCGTCAACAACTGCACTAACTCCAAACCCCCCTAAACTGGCTGCGCTTACCTGTGCACCCCCCGATGGGAGGGCCAATAATCCCTTTGATCCGGGTCTGATAGACACCGACAAGGAGCCTGACCCACCCCCTCACTGTCCCTCAGACCAACGGGCGCAAGCCAGGAGGGAGGCACAGCAGCAGGGAGAAGTTTAAATACTGAAAGCTTTGACCTGTGCGCGGCACGGCAGTCTGTGCTGGGAACTAATTAGTGACGAAGTGATAAAGGAGTTTCCAAAAACTGTAAAAAGAGAACCAAGCTGCCTGGCCGAGGGCCACTCCCCCACCCCTCCAGCTCCTGCGGAGAGGCTCGCCGTGGGGGGGCCTCTGCCCTGGGCTGATGGGGGCGCCGCTTGCCACCACCACTGCCGCCGCGAAACCCGGACAGTTTCAGCGTTACAGAAGGGCCTGTTAACAGATACGATAAGAAATGGCTCAATTACCTACAACAACAGCTGGTGTGGAAAGCGCAAACATTTTACCAGTTGGTGTAAATCAAAATGGGATAAGAATAGGACAGTATTGTCAGAAAACCAGGAGTAAAGCATGGTTCAGAGGCACGTACTAAGGCAGCTGTGTTCCAAGCTGACTCTGTAGAGCATGGATCACAAGGATTTGAGTCCATAAGAATCCCTGAAATACATTTGGCTTAGTCCCTACAAACTCAGCCTCTTATGTTGAAGTGTAGTGTGACCCTTAGTTGTGCACGTTCCACTAATCTTGTGGGGGAGAGATGTGCTAAATGCAATGGGAATACTCATTGGAATTATGAACGAGTGAAAAATTGGGTACATTGAAAAATTTAGTGGAAGAGCAAATAGATCACGGGCATACAGTCCCATTTAATAGTCCTTGGAACACACCTGTATTTGTAATAAAAAAGAAATCTGGAAAATGGCATTATTCATGTGACTTTTCTAGACAATGCATCTACGTATTTTACGTGTTGTATGTTCCCGGTACCGTGTGTAGTTTAAATATCCGTAGCATGGAAAAATTATGGATCCAATAGTGATAACGAACATTGTATGAATGTATTCAGCTAGCTGAGAAATGAGAGGTTGTGTGTGTGTGTTTGAAGCGCTTCAAACGTCTGTAAGACTTAGAAATTGGTTTTGATTAACCTTGAAAATATATCTCTGGGACCTTTCAATCTCAAATGTCCACTAAGCCGGCAAACAGGTAGATTTACCTGGGGATATTTGGAATGAAAGGCTTCAGAAGGAAAAGTTTTAAAATACCTAGCAAAACATGCAGCTGTATGTGTGTGAGTGCCCCCCCGCCACCCACCGCCCTCCCACCCTTCTCCTTCTTTTCTAAGTTTTTTTTTTTCAGCCTTGAAGAAGTCCAGAGGAGTTAATGGTGTTATCTCTCTAGGGGAATGCCAATTTGTGAGAACACTGTGCTTTCCAGTCTCACTGGAACTAGTCAGCGGCTGCTGGGTCCTAGTGCAGACAACCTTTAGGGATAATTGAGGCAATGATAGAGGAAAATTTAAGTGATTCATTACAAATTATTGAGTGGACATTTTGCCACACTAACCCCCCAAAAAAGCATAGTCACTATATTTGAAATGATTACAATGATAATCACCGAGGGAAGAAAAAGAAGTGTTCAGTTATTAGGCCAAGGCTCGACAATCATTTAAATCCCAATGACAAAAGCATATGCTAGGTGCTGCATAGCAAGTATTTTGAATTTACAAATAGATCTAACAGATTACCCAGGAAGTATTGATATCCATTTACCAAGTCGTGCCATTATTGAACGTACCCATCAAGTAGTAAAAACATTGTTAGAAAAACAAAAAAGGGGGCAATCAGGAGAGACACCAAGGAGCAATATGTAATGAATATTTGCGATTAGCAGGAGTTGATCAAACTGTGCTAAAGTTGAAGCATGTACAAACCATGTCACCAAAATTAGAGCAAGTATAAGACAATTTGAAAGTGCTATTAAAAAAACAGTTATTATGGACAATGGACAGGTCTGTATAAGCTACTAACATGGGGACGAGGTTATGCTTGTGTTTTAACAGATAAAGGACCACTTTGGGCATCTGCGAGGTGGGTCAAGCCCACGTTTCTGTGTAACAACTTTTAAGCCCCAACCATGAAAGCAGTCGAGAAGAATGAGTAGGACGTTAACATTATGCATGCTCTTAATCCTATGGGTGGTCTTACCACAGGGTATGAAAAATTCACCCACCTTGTGTCAACTATACGTTGCATGGGCCTTGCGACCAATTCGTCAACAACGGTCAAAAACAATTATTTATCACTATATGGAAGATATACTTTGTTGGTAGGAGGCCCCTTTTGATGACATAGCATTAAAAACATTAATGGACATGTTAGCAGCGAAAGGCCTTGTTATTGCACCTGACAAAGTGCAAAGATCAAGCCCTTGGAAGTATTTGGGTTGGCATATGACTGATGCTCAAATTCGGCCTCAAAAGATAGAGCTCACAACTTGTTTAAAAAACAGTAAAAGATGTACAGACATCGTTAGGTGACATTCAATGGATACATAACTGTGTGGGGATTTCAAACACCGAAATTGCCCCGCTGACCGCATTATTATGCAATGCGGATCCAGCTCATGAGATTGAACTTACTACAGAACACCATATCCTGTTATGAAAAAATTGTTTGCAAATTGCAAACGTCTTGGTCATCTCGGCGAATGGTGGATATACCTATTTCGCTTGTGGTGTGTAACGGTTTAGAATCACCATATGCCATCATTTGTCAGTGGCAAAACAAAAAGGGGGAGACACTCTACTTTAGACAGTAATGCCACTGACAAAGACGAGCTTGATGGATTTATCATCTTGGAATGGGTATTTCTAAGAGTACAACCAAAAACAAATACTCAAACCCGACCTGACGCTGTAGCAGAAGTGGTACGAAAAGGTAGATCTCGAATCACTGAGCTCAGTGGACAAGAGCCTGCAGATATTAGCATTCCAGTTAATGCCATAGACCTGGAATGGTGGTTACGATATGTAACGACAATACAGGAAGCCCTATTAGGATTTGAAGGGAAAATACATTCACAGCATCCGCCAGAGGGTGGTACTAAGTGGATACCAGCTAGAAGTATTCGACCCTATCAAGAATCATGTTTGGCACGTGACCGATTGCCAACACAAGAAGACAATGCGAATGAATAAATGAAGATATCAGAAGTTTGTTGTCTCGATCGCGGTAACTGTGACCCGTGGCTTTTGTGTACTTGTAGTAGTTGTAGCGAGGAGTATCATTAGCGAAATACTGATCTGTTAATTGTTTTATAAAAAAAAGGTGTGTGTGTGAAGGTAGTGGGGTATAACAGAAATAATATAAGTGGAAGCAACAACGAAAATGAGGCAATTTTGGCTGTATTTGGGATTTTTAAACTTGGTCGTTGTGGATTTTCATCCTAGTTTATTCGATTTTCTACAAAATGTTTGGGTTACTCTTACCCGGGTGTTTAATACCACTAGCTTTTGTGCTAGCTTGGCTCCATTTGTGACCTGTCTCATAGGAGTCCCCATGAGAAATATTTCACACTTTAATCAATCGATGCAAATGTTAAAATCACAATTTAACATTACTAGCACAATTCCTTTTAGGTGGAATAACATGAGTCACGTATTTAACTCATACGACCTGTGGGATGATGAACTTCCAATTGGACCTGAGCCACAAGAACTTGAGCTTGTGGACACTTTAAACGGTAATTATTGACTCTTTTTAGGTCTTGCATCATGGACGGAGAGTCAGAAGGAAGGAAAGGTGGTAGATGAATCCATACCAACAATGCTTAATCCTATAGGGAACAGTAGTGACTGGGAGCAGAACTGGTGTAACATCACGGTATGAAATAAAACTCACTCTGCTCCTGGTACTGTGTTACCAAGACGATTACTGCCAGGATATTTTTTGATATGCGGCAATCGAGCTTGGGCAGGCATACCAACACATGCAAGAGGTGGACCATGTACCATCGGTCAGCTTAGCTTAGGCATGCCACATCACCATCCCAACCAAACCCATCCAACGAGATGGAAGAGGGGAATAAGTGAGACATTAAGCCAAAATTGTGATGATAATGTTCAATTATGGAATTTTTGGGAAAGATTTTTTGCATCCTATCTGACACCAGGGGTTGCAGCAGCAAAGGCCCACAAAAACTTAGAACAGTTATCTTGTTGGGTAGTAAAGCAAGCCAACATGACTAGTCGAGTTTTATCTGAATTGGCTGATGACTTGTCAACAGTACAACATGCTGTATTGCAAAACAGAGCAGCAATAGATTTTTTGTTGTTAGCACATGGTCATGGTTGTGAAGATTTTGACGGTATGTGTTGTATGGACTTAAATGATCATTCCCGTTCTATACATCGAGACATACGGGACCTAATGGCTCACACAGAAAAAATTCAGCAAGATTTAGGCATCTTTGGTTTGGATGGACTGTCAAATTGGTTAGGATTAACAGGCTGGTTAAGAAGTGTGTTAAAGACAGGACTAATGTTGTTGATAATGGTAGTTATAGGGATAGCGCTTTTTAGTTGTGTAATGTCATGTGTAAGAAAAATGCTGTTGCGCATAACGAATGAAGCCTGGCTTGTTCAAAAACAAAAAGGGGGAATTGTGGAAGGATGGCTCGACGACCGAGGACATGATTTGATAGCAATGAACAATTCAGGGTTCAACACTTGTGACTAGGCCTGGCGTTCCTCCTTAAAACTGACCTTGGTATGTTGATAGAAGAAAGTGCATAACAAAAGCATGGAACTCAGCGCTGGAAAGTCCCTAAAACGTCAGGAGCATTGTACCAGCCCCCTTCGCGTGCTTAACATCTTTTAACCAATCTTGTAACTATTTAAGGTGCGTGGACAGTACAGTAGGACCAATTGTAAGTTGTTTTATTAGCTCGTGCTCTGCTAGAATAAGTATATAAGGAGTGTTGTGTTTATGAATAAAGGAGAACGACTATACTCACATTGAGATTTCATCGTTACTCGGGGTCTGCCTCCCACTCCCACATGGAACTGAGTATTTTGAAAGGAAAAAAAACCCTACCCTAAAAAACATTTTGTTGATAATAGCATTTGCTAAACACAGCCGCTCAAATTTGCATGGCAAATTAGTTAAGTTTAAGATTTGCGTACTGAATTGTTTACTGGTCTTATAAATACAGCGTAGCTCTGTATTTTATTTCTCTGTCGCTGTCCAGCCTTTTTATGGTTTGTTTTTCTTTTTTAATTTTAATAAATTAAATATTTAACTGTGGAAGGATGGCTCGACGACCGAGGACATGATTTGATAGCAGTGAACAATCCAGGGTTAACACTTGTGACTAGGCCTGGCGTTCCTCCTTAAAACTGACCTTGGTATGTTCATAGAAGAAAGTGCATAACAAAAGCACAGAACTCAGCGCTAGAAAGTCCCTAAAACGTCAAGACCATTGTACCAGCCCCCTTCGAGTGCTTAACATCTTTTGACCAATCTTGTAACTACTTAAGGTGCATGGACAGTACAGTAGAACGAATTGTAAGTTGTTTTATTAGCTTGTGCTCTGCTAGAATAAGTATATAAGGAGTGTTGTGTTTATGAATAAAGGAGAACGACTATACTCACATTGAGATTTCATCGTTACTCGGGGTCCGCCTCCCACTCCCACATCTGGTAGCAAAGGATGGTTAACGGCTTTTTTTAATTTCTCCGAGACTGCGGTAAGGCAGCTAGAGGAGGGGGAGTGGGAAACCGCGGCTAAGGGAAGCGCTGCCTGGGCAAAAGCAGGGTAGACGCCGGTGTGAGGTTGCTCCTCACCCCTTAGGTGCAGCTATGGAAACAGAAGCTGCGGCCATGCTACTTGCAGAAATCCTCTCCAAGAGAGGGCATGATATACCCGCAACAGGATCTGAAAAGGAAGAAAAAGTGCTTAAATCCGTCCATGCAGATTGGCGTCTCGTTTTAGAGACATTAAAAGAGATGAAGGGCATGAAAGGAACTGTCTGTAAAAATGTCGGCTCTAAAAAGCAGAGCGATAATTCCGAGCCGAGTGCAGGATCGGCAACAACTGCACTAACTCCCCACCCCCCTAAACTGGCTGCGCTAGCCTTTGCACCTCCCGATGGGAGGGCCAATAATCCCTTTGATCCGGGTCCGATAGACACCGACAAGGAGCCCGATCCACCCCCTCACTGTCCCTCAGACCAACGGGCGCAAGCCAGGAGGGTGGCACGGCAGCAGGGAGAAGTTGAAATATTGCAAGCTTTGATCCGTGCGCGGCACGGCCGTCCACGCTGGGAACTAATTAGTGACGAAGCGATAAAGGAGATTCCACAAACTGTAAAAAGAGAACCAAGCCACCTGGCTGAGGGCAGCACCCCCACCCCCTCACCCCTCCAGCTCCCACGAAGCGGCTCGCCGCGGGGAAGCCTCTGCCTTGGGCTGGGGGTGGGCGCCGCTCGCCACCACCACTGCCACCACGAAACCTGGACAGTTTCAGCATTACAGAAGGGCCTGTTAACAGATACGATAAGAAATGGCTCAATTACCTACAACAACAGCTGGGATCATTTACCTATCAAGCACAGCTGGTAGCTGCTGCCCTGACTGTAATCTGGGACAGAAATACATTCTGTTAGAGACACGGCAAGGACAGACATTTTAAAAGAGACTGCCACACGCAACACCAGGAGAGAGGGCCTAAAATCTGCGCTCAGTGTGGAAAGGGCAAACATTTTACCAGTTGGTGTAAATCAAAATGGGATAAGAATAGGACAGTATTGTCAGAAAACCAGGAGTAAAGCATGGTTTAGAGGCACGTACCAAGGCAGCTGTGTTCCAAGCTGACTCTGTAGAGCATGGATCACAAGGATTTGAGTCCATAAGAATCCCTGAAATACATTTGGCTTAGTCCCTACAAACTCAGCCTCTTATGTTGAAGTGTAGTGTAACCCTTAGTTGTGCACATTACACTAATCTAGTGGGGGAGAGATGTGCTAAATGCAATGGGAATACTCATTGGAATTATGAATGAGTGAAAAATTGGGTACATTGAAAAATTTAGTGGAAGAGCAAATAGATCACGGGCATACAGTCCCATTTAATAGTCCTTGGAACACACCTGTATTTGTGATAAAAAAGAAATCTGGAAAATGGCGTTATTCATGTGACTTTTCTAGACAATGCATCTACGTATTTTACGTGTTGTATGTTCCCGGTACCGTGTGTAGTTTAAATATCCGTAGCATGGAAAAATTGTGGATCCAATAGTGATAACGAACATTGTATGAATGTATTCAGCTAGCTGAGAAATGAGTGATCGTGTGTGTGTGTGTGTTTGAAGCGCTTCAAACGTCTGTAAGACTTAGAAATTGGTTTTGATTAACCTTGAAAATATATCTCTGGGACCTTTCAATCTCAAATGTCCACTAAGCCGGCAAACAGGTAGATTTACCTGGGGATATTTGGAATGAAAGGCTTCAGAAGGAAAAGTTTTAAAATACCTAGCAAAACATGCAGCTGTATGTGTGTGAGTGCCCCCCCGCCACCCACCGCCCTCCCACCCTTCTCCTTCTTTTCTAAGTTTTTTTTTTTCAGCCTTGAAGAAGTCCAGAGGAGTTAATGGTGTTATCTCTCTATGGGAATGCCAATTTGCGAGAACTCTGTGCATTCCAGTCTCACTGGAACTAGTCAGCGGCTGCTGGGTCCTAGTGCAGACAACCTTTAGGGATAATTGAGGCAATGATAGAGGAAAATTTAAGTGATTCATTACAAATTATTGAGTGGACATTTTGCCACACTAACCCCCAAAAAAGCATAGTCACTATATTTGAAATGATTACAATGATAATCACCGGGGGAAGAAAAAAGAAGTGTTCAGTTATTAGGCCAAGGCTCGACAATCATTTATATCCCAATGACAAAAGCATATGCTAAGTGCTGCATGGCAAGTATTTTGAATTTACAAGTAGATCTAATAGATTATCCAGAAAGTATTGATATCCATGTACCAAGTCATGTTATTATTGAACATACCCATCAAGTAGTAAAAACATTGTTAGCAAAAAAAAAAAAAGGGGGGGGGGGGAATCAGGAGAGACACTGCAAAACAGATTGATAAAGGTGCAATATGTAATGAATTTTTTGCGATTAGTAAGAGATAATCAAATTGTGCCGAAGTTGAAGCATATACAAACCATGTCACCAAAATTAGAGCAAGTATAAGACAATTTGAAAGTGCTATTGAAAAAACAGTTATTATGGGCAATGGACAGGTCTGTATAAGCTACTAACATGGGGACGAGGTTCTGCTTGTGTTTTAACAGATAAAGGACCACTTTGGGCATCTGCGAGGTGGGTCAAGCCCACGTTGCTTTGTGACAACTGTTAAGCCCCAACCACGAAAGCAGTCGAGAAGAATGAGGAGGACGTTAACATTATGCATGCTCTTAATCCTATGGGTGGTCTTACCACAGGGTATGAAAAATTCACCCACCTTGTGTCAACTATACGTTGCATGGGCCTTGCGACCAATTCGTCAACAATGGTCAAAAACAATTATTTATCACTATATGGATGATATACTTTGTTGTCAGGAGGCCCTTTTTGATGACATAGCATTAAAATTGTTAATGGATATGTTAGCAGCAAAAGGACTTGTTATTGTACCTGACAAAGTGCGAAGATCAAGCCCTTGGAAGTATTTGGGTTGGCATATCACTGATGCTCAAATTCGACCTCAAAAGATAGAGCTCACAATTTGTTTAAAAAACAGTAAAAGATGTACAGACATTGTTAGGTGACATTCAATGGATACATAACTGTGTGGGGATTTCAAACACCGAAATTGCCCCGCTGACCGCATTATTACGCAATGCGGATCCAGCTCATGAGATTGAACTTACTACAGAACACCATATCCTGTTATGAAAAAATTGTTTGCAAATTGCAAACGTCTTGGTCATCTCGGCGAATGGTGGATATACCTATTTCGCTTGTGGTGTGTAACGGTTTAGAATCACCATATGCCATCATTTGTCAGTGGCAAAACAAAAAGGGGGAGACACTCTCTACTTTACCTATAGAATCATCACACTTACTAGACAGCAATGCCACTGACAAAGACGAGCTTGATGGATTTATCATCTTGGAATGGGTATTTCTAAGAGTACAACCAAAAACATGTATTCAAACCCGACCTGATGCTCTAGCAGAAGTGGTACGAAAAGGTAGATCTCGAAACATTGAGCTCAGTGGACAAGAGCCTGCAGATATTAGCATCCCAGTTAATGCTATAGACCTGGAATGGTGGTTACGAAATGCAACGACAATACAGGAAGCCCTATTAGGATTTGAAGGGAAAATACATTCACAGCATCCGCCAGAGGGTGGTCCTAAATGGATACCAGCTAGAAGTATTCGACCCTATCAAGAATCATGTTTGGCACGTGACCGATTGTCAACACAAGAAGACAATGCGAGTGAATAAATGAAGAGATCAGAAGTTTGTTGTTTCGATCGTGGTAACTACGACCCGTGGCTTTTGTGTACTTGTAGTAGTTGTAGCGAGGAGTATCATTAGTGAAATACTGATCTGTTAATTGTTTTATAAAAAAAAGTTGTGTGTGTGAAGGTAGTAGGGTATAACAGAAATAATATAACTGGAAGCAACAATGAAAATGAGGCAATTTTGGCTGTATTTGGGATTTTTAAACTTGGTCATTGCGGTTTATCATCCTAGTTTATTCGATTTTCAACAAAATGTTTGGGTTACTCTTGCACGGGCATTAAATGCCACTAGTTTTTGTGCTAGCTTGGCAACCCCTAGCTCACCATTTGTGACCTGTCTCATAGGAGTCCCCATGAGAAATATTTCACACTTTAATCAATCGATGCAAATGTTAAAATCACAATTTAACATTACTAGCACAATTCCTTTTAGGTGGAATAACATGAGTCACGTATTTAACTCATATGACCTGTGGGATGATGAACGTCCAATTGGACCTGAGCCACAAGAACTTGAGCTTGTGGACTCTTTAAACGCTAAGTATTGCCTCTTTATAGGTCTTGTAAGAAGCGTGTTAAAGACAGGACTAATGTTAATGGACTTAAATGATCATTCCCGTTCTATACATCGAGACATATGGGACCTAATGGCTCACACAGAAAAAATTCAGCAAGATTTAGGCATCTTTGGTTTGGATGGACTGTCAAATTGGTTAGGATTAACAGGCTGGTTAAGAAGTGTGTTAAAGACAGGACTAATGTTGTTGATAATGGTAGTTATAGGGATAGTGCTTTTTAGTTGTGTAATGTCATGTGTAAGAAAAATGCTGTTGCGCATAACGAATGAAGCCTGGCTTGTTCAAAAACAAAAAGGGGGAATTGTGGAAGGATGGCTCGAGGACCGAGGACATGATTTGATAGCAATGAACAATCCAGGGTTCAACACTTGTGATTAAGACTGGCGTTCCCCTTTAAGCTGACCTTGGTATGTTGATAGAAGGAAGTGCATAACAAAAGCACGGAACTCAGCGCTGGAAAGTCCCTAAAACTGTCAGGAGCATTGTACCAGCCCCCTTCGAGTGCTTAACATCTTTTGACCAATCTTGTAACTACTTAAGGTGCATGGACAGTACAGTAGGACCAATTGTAAGTTGTTTTATTAGCTTGTGCTCTGCTAGAATAAGTATATAAGGAGTGTTGTGTTTATGAATAAAGGAGAACGACTATACTCACATTGAGATTTCATCGTTACTCGGGGTCCGCCTCCCACTCCCACATTTAACTGTAAAACCACAAAGCATTATATGCTTTCAGTCTTCTTGCTCACATAGAGAGATATACTTTGGCATCAATTAGATGGTAAATATACATGACATGAGATATATGTATATACATAAAAGCATGGTGGCATTATAGCTAAAGTTTTTTTTTCTAATCTCATCAGATCAAGGGGTTTGTTTAAGTTTTCAATGATTTTTGACTTTATGTATTATTTATATTATATATAGAAGGAAAAGCAATGTTTCTAGACTGTTTTTCCTGCACATATGTATTTCTGCACATAAGTGTGAATGAGAATATGCATGGCTAAAACTGCAGTAAATACATGATTGATAACGTTACTTAATAATAAATAACATAAATACAAACATCGGGTTCATAATGCCGTAAATGAACAGTAGTTTGTATTTATTCAAAATCCCTCTTATTGTGTAAACATCACAGAAGGAAGATTGTGCAACATTCCTTAAAGCAGATATTAAATATTTACAAATATTTTACATAGTTGTGAGAATTAATTGATAAGTTTTGCTGCAGCTGGTTTGTATGCTTTTGTGATGTGGATCTGTCTCGTATCGGGAGATGGTGTGTGGACAGTCTCCAGACATAATTGGATAACCTAAATAAATATTCTTTGAGGACTTACACCGTTCTTTGTCTAAAACTAGTATGTATACTGAAGGCAAATCCTGGCCAGCTTGCAGTAACGAAAGATGCACTTATAACAGGAGTTTAGCCTGTTTACTAGTCAAAACGAGAACAGGTCCCCAGCAGGAACAAAGAGCAGACCTGAGCTCACCAAGAGGAGACAATGAGGAAGGAGATAAGATAAAGAGCATCAGAGGATTCTGAAGACACAAAGGAACTGTGATGTACATTTGAGAGTGGGTGATAAGAGTTCTGTGTATGGTTAACCAATATTCCTTGACTATGTAACCAGCCTCTCTCAAAATCTCTATGAATATACATGTTTAACCAGTATAAAACTCCTGTAACCAGCCTTTGCATTATGCCTTTTTAGAAGGGCATCCAATTCAGCGCTGAATTGTAAAATAAAAATATTATCATCTTTGCTTCGAAGACTTTGCCCTTTTTCTTTTAAACATTTTAGCAGTGAATGAGTGTTTCTTAGGTAGTTATACGCTTAAAATATGTAAATTTTCTCTTTTTATTTAGCTCTCCCTAGAAAATGATTTTCACGTTCCACCTTGAGATTATAGCATTTTGAGAACGACGCATAGAGGAAACTTTAACCACCATGTCTCTGTACAGTCATTTTCTTTGTTGACATGAAACAAAGCAACATGCTTTTCTCTGAGGGATTTGTTCTGCTGATTTAATTTCTTAAGTTGCAATTTTGAGAGCTCTAATATTCTGCAGGTGACCGCAAAATCTTCATTTCAACCTCAGTAAAATCTGTCACATTCCAAAAAAATGTGGGTCACAATTTTTTGAGCCTCAAAAGGCAAATACACTAACACAAGATTACTGAAAGAATGTGAGTTTTATTTTGTTTTTTCAGACTAGTTTATTCAATATAGTTGAACATGTCAGGAAAAAAGAAGAAACTGAGCGTAATCCTTGTACGTGTCTTGCCTAGAAGCCCTAATCCAGAAAGGCTTGAAATTTTCTACCATGCACTTATGCTGAACATGGTTGATGGACCTGGGAAATAAGGACTGTCTTTCAATGAGTGAAAATTAACTAGTTCTTTCCAGAGTTCAGCATTCATATGCAAACAAAATAGTTGAATGTTGGTGCTTTAACTCAAAAATACATTCACAATTTTTAGTGAGAAGTAAATTGAAAAGAATACTATACAGAATTAAGATTCTTACAGTGGAAGCAAAACAAACAAGCAGAAGGAATCCATAAGAACAACGTAAGAATACTAAAAATGTTTTGCTCATTTTAAAATTACACCTTGTAGGAAGATTCGTGCCTCTCAATTTATCAATTATGCTGGGAACATACAGTCTAACATTTCATCACAAAATGCAATTGGAAATAAATTGTGCTTCTGTCCTAGAAAAGGAGGAATGAGTTGTAATGCCAACAAGGTGAATCTGCCATTTGAATGGTAGATTAGTTTGCTTTGTAGCGATTAAGAGCTCTTAACTATACAATCATCTTCTGCTAACTTAGATGTTTTGTGCATGGGGCCAGGAGGCTGTAGTGATAAACAGATGCCTAAGAGAGAGTAAGTGCTCAGATTTAACAAACCTATTTAAAACAGAGTTAGAAACTAAAATACTTTTCTGAATCTAAGTTTTCTCTTTGACATTCCACTGTAACGAGTGGAAACCTTGGACCTGAAAAGGAAGTTAGAAATTTACTGCTGTAAAAGTAATTCACTAAAGCAAGAGCTTTTGTTGCTATGGGCTTGGTTCTTTTTCCTTCATACATTAAACTTCCATCACTGCCTTAGAATGCAGTTAGATATTAACAAGAAAGAAGCCTGATAAAGGCAAATATACTTTTAAAGGTAATCCTTTAGCAATCAGAAGAGAGAAAATAGGAAATTTTAGCAGGGAGTTTATGAAGACTTTTCAGAGATGCTGGGTTCTATCCCTCTTGAGGTGCATGGCAACATCTGGATCTTATTTTCTGTGATTTGTATCAGAGGGATTCTGTAGCAGCCATACAAGCATTCCACGAAAAAAAGATTTAGTTGATTCTGTAATTCATAGAAAAAGAACTTTGAAAAAACATTTCCAATGATAAAAAAGCCCAAGGGAATATTTGCTTGTATAGTTCAGCATTTAGAAAAATGTTTCATGAAAGCTCTGCAGTTTCATATTGCCCACCCCCCAAAACAGTCAGTGAAAAAGATATCAAGAAAATTGTTTACATAGGCTGATCATGATGTGTTTATGTATGGAGTATCCTAAAAAATACAATATTTAAAGACCTCAATTTTGCTGTAGTAATGCACACATTCAAAAACTTTGAAATGGAAAATTCTGTTCAGTATTTGAGCTAGTTTGTCCACTTCTAACAGGAAGTTGCTGTGAAAGCAAGAAGGTAACAAAAATATTTAACTTCTAATCAAGATACAGAATCTTAATTTCTGTAATTTAAAAATAATTTATTGATACTAATATGTTTAATGCCATGCAACAGAGATTACTTTTTTACTCCAGTGACAGGATAGAAATACGTGATTTCCTGTGTGTTACTTCAGACTATATACATATATATATATTTCCTTTGAGCAGAAAGTTAGCAAATAGTAAATGGCTTCATCATTCCGTTTGTGTGATCAGTAGTTTTAACTGATCACTTAAATGAAAATCATTACATTTTAAAATTAAACAGGCAAAACTATATAAGAAATGACAATTTATTCAATGGGATTTTCTCTCCTGTTTTGTTTTTAGTTATCCCATTTCACTAAGCCAAATAACAAATAGCCTCCATTATAGGTGATTTCAATGCGTCACTTACATTTAAATGACCATTTTCAAATTAATGATTTGCAATTAATAACAAATGTAATGACAAGCTTGAAACAAACAAAAAAGTTTCGATATGTGCCTATTAGATTTCTCAATATAAAAAATGTAAATAGTCAGAACTTGAAGTCAATGCACACATTTTGACTAATACCATAACATTCTTGAACACTTTTCTATATCTAATTATTACTTGGAGATAAAAACAGATTATTAAATTATAATGCAATTTTATGTTCTATGAATTTTGCTGTGAGGCAGAGATAGGATCATACATTTTTTGGTTTTGTATAGGAAAGCAAATGCTATGCTGACAGAATTTCCTGTGCTGCGTGTGCTACTCTCCAGCAGCTATTGTTTTTTTTCAATTACGTATAATTCGAGTTCATCAGTATTCTTGGAATACTCATTTGAACAAAGATAAGAAATCTTTGACGAAGTCTTATCCCTTAAAACATTTATCATCAAAATTAATTTAGAGAACAACATCATTTCTATGAGTCGGGCACAAAAGTGGACTTTGGGGCACAGGGGTGAGTTTTGGGACAGAAAAGTTGGGCTTTGGGGCACAAAAGGTGGATTTGGGGTCTGGGGGGTCCCAGGGGGGTCAGGTCTCACGCACCTGGTGGCAGCTGAGGCAGAGCCAGTTCTGGCGGCAGCTCCTGCAGCCCCGCAGTGGGGGGCTCCCGGCCAGCCCGGCCCCCTCGGACAGAGGCTTCACCGCCCAGAGTAAGCCCTGCGGGGAGCAGCACATCAGATCCCCCCTCCCACCCCCTTTTTTGACCCCTCAGCTCCATAACTGCCTCTCTTGCCCCCCAAATACCCCAGACCCCCTTTTTGACCCCCAGCACCCTCTTTTTGACCCCCCCAGCACCCAGAAACTCCCCCTTTTGATCCCCCAGCCCCTATAACCCCAGCCCCTCATTGCTCTCTACAACTACCTGAAAGGACGTTGTAGAGAGGAGGGTGCTGGCCTCTTCTCCCAAGTGACAGGGGACAGGACAAGAGGGAATGGCCTCAAGCTCCGCCAGGGCAGGTTTAGGCTGGACATTAGGAAAAAATTCTTTACAGAAAGGGTCATTGGGCACTGGAACAGGCTGCCCAGGGAGGTGGTTGATTCACCTTCCCTGGAGGTGTTTAAGGCACGGGTGGATGAGGTGCTGAGGGATATGGTTTAGTGTTTGATGGGAACGGTTGGACTCGATGATCCGGTGGGTCTCTTCCAGCCTGGTTATTCTGTGATTCTGTGATTCTGTGATAACCCCTCCCCTGCCCCCAAATACCCTCAGCTCTCCCTTTTCTCCCCAGCAGCCATAAAGTCACCCTTTTTGCCCCCCCCCCCTCAACCCCTCGCCTGCCCCCCAAATACTCCTAGTCCCCCTTCTTTGCCCCCCCAGCACCCTCTTTTTGACACCCCCACCACCCAGAAACTCCCTCTTTTGAACCCCCAGCCCCCATAACCCCTTCCCCTGCCCCTGAAATACCCCCAGTCTCTCCTTTTTGATTCCCCAGCATCCATAAACTCCCCATTTTGGCCGCCCCAGGCCCCATAACCCCCTCCCCTGGCCCCAAATGCCCCCAGTCCCTCCTTTTTGCCCCCCCAGCACCCAAAAAATCCCCCTTTTTGCCACTATAACCCCTTCCCTGCCCCCCAAATACCCCCAGCCCCTCCTTTTTACACCCCCAGCCACCCCTTTCATGCCCCCCAGCAGCCAGAGCCCACTCCCGACTTAGGACTGGCCTCTCCCCCAGAATTAGCCACGCCCATCAGAAGCCACGCCCAGACCCCCTTTTTGCCCCCCCAGCACCCTCTTTTTGACCCCCCCCCAGCACCCAGAAACTCCCCTCTTTCCCCCCCAGCCCCTATAACCCCTCCCCTGCACCCAAATACCCCCGGGGGCAGGCAGCGCGGTGGGGGCTCCCAGCAGCTCCCCAGGCACCGCGACACCCCCTCCGCCGTCATCCCCAGGTTGTAGCCGCCCTAGGGGGAAAAACGGATCAGACAGCCCAAAAAGAATGCACCCGTAGCACCCAGAGAACCTCAGACCCCCCCGAGCATCTTGGCCCCCCCTCGGGCAACCCAATTACCCACCTTGACCCCAATTACCCACCCTGGATCCCCCCAGACCCCAATTAACCGCTTTGGCACCCCCTAACCCCAATTAGCCCTCCTTGACCACCCCAAACCTCCCCTTGGGGATCCCAATTATCCCCCTTGACCCCCCAGTGGGCCCCCAATTACCACCCTTGACCTGCCCCAGACTCCAATTTTCCCCACACGACCCCCTCTGGCAACCCCAATTACCCCCTCGGCCCCCCCTCACCTCGAGCACGAGGACAAGGCGCCCCCCCGCCAGCCCCCCCAACAGGTGGGTCAGCACCCTGAAGGTAGAAGGGACACCAAGCTCCCCTGCAGTGGGTTCCCCTGCCCCGCATCAAACCCTGCCGCCAACAGAATCAGAAAACTGGGGAGAGAGGAGGGATCATGGGGACACAGCACCCCCCAAAACCCCTGAACCCCAACACCCACAGTCGTCCCCCCCAAAACCCCATTTTCTCACCTGAAAACTGCCCTTCCTCCCCCAAACTGCTCCATTCCCTCCCAGGACCCCATTCCTCTCCCCCTTCCCCCCCTCCCCATTTTCCCCCATTACCCTCTGGGACCCCATTTTCCCCCTCATTGCCCCCCATCTTCCCCCCCATTGCCCCCCAACTCCCTTATTTCCCCCCCGACCCCATTTCCCACTCCAGAACCCATTTTACCCCCCATTACCCCTGAATCCCCCCATTTCCCACTCCAGAACCCATTTTACCCCCCATTACCCCTAACTCCACCATTAACCCCCCATTTCTCCCCCCAGGACCCAATTTTCCCATCCAGTGCCCGTAATCTCCCCTCGCATTGCCCTCCAACCCCCTCATTGCCCCACCAAGACCCCACTCCCCCACCTCCACCTTTTGCTCCCCAATTCCCCCTTTTTCCCCCTCAGGACCCATTTCCTACTCCCTGGCCATTACCCTCCCAAACCCATTTTCCCCTCATTCCACCCCTCTTTTGCCCCTCAATTCCCCCATTTCCCACCCATTGCCTCCTAACCCTCCCAGTTCACCCCTCCATTCCCCCACCATTAACTCCCCCAGGACCCATTTTGCCCCATATTTCCCCCCTCTTTTGCCCCCCAACATCTCCATTACTCCCCCAGACCCATTTTACCCCCACTCTCCAACATAACCCCCCTTTTTGCTCCCAACCCCCCCATTTTGCCTCCAAGGACCCCATTTCTCCCCCCTTTTTGACCCCCAATCCCCCTATTTCCCTCTCCCCTGGACCCACTTCCTCCCCCATTCCACCTCTCTTTTGCCCCCACCCCCCCCATCCTGCCCCCAACGACCCCATTTCCCCCTACTCTTTTGCCCCCCCAACCCCTCCATTTCTCCCCCATTACTTCCCCAGACCTATTTTGCCCCCTCCCATTCCTCTCTATTTCCCCTCTTCCACCCCTCACCCCACCATTGCCCCCATATCCCCCCCACCGACCGATTGCCCCCCCATTCCCCCCATGGACTTCTCAGCTGTAGGGTTTGCTTATGGAAGGTACAATGAGGTCCATCCCAACAACTGAAGAGCCGCCCATAGGGAGTGTGAGAGAGAGACAGCTGAAACAGAAATGAGCTTCACGCACCCCCAGACTTTGTTGCTAAGGATGGGACACGTGTGTCTCCTAGGGGGACTAAAGCCCTTGCTAAAAACCTAGCTAAGCTCATAAATCGAGCTTTAAACTAGATGTGAAGGGGGAGAGGGATGAGACCAGGATAGACAGGAACGAGCCTGGACGTGGGGCAATGGTGATTCGGAGAGGGTGTGCTGGTGAGGACCACCAGTACATCACCACACAGAAAGTGGGGGAGAACACACCTGGGGGTGCTAAGGGAGATACAGGCACTCTGGTGCTAGCTACTCCAGTTACCAGGCAATTGGGAATGAACTCTGTTCCCTCTAAGAGGGCTGAAGGCTCGGCAGCTCAGCTGAAGTGCATTTACACCAATGCACACAGCATGGGGAATAAGAAGGAGGAGTTGGAAGCTGTCATAGGGTAAGGAGCCTATGATGTCGTTGCCATCACAGAAACATGGTGGGATGACTCATATAACTGGAGTGCAGCTATGGTGGGGTACAAACTCTTCAGGCGGGACAGGAAGGGTAGGAGAGGAGGCGGGGTAGTCCTTTTTGTAAGGGAGGACTTGGACACTGTTGAGATGGATTATGGTGATGAGGAGATTGAGTGCCTGTGGGTTAAAATCAGAGGAGCCCACCAGAAGGTAGATTTTGTGATGGGAGTCTGCTACAGACCACCCAGCCAAGGAGAAGCAGCTGATGAGCTCTTCTATAAACAGCTGGGGTTAATCTCTGGATCGATGCCTCTCATTTTTGTGGGAGACTTCAATAATCCAGATATCTGCTGGAAGTACAATAGAGCAGAAAGGAAGCAGTCCAGGAGGCTCCTGGAGCGTGTGGAAGACAACGTCCTTGCACAGCTGGTGAATGAACCCACAAGGGAAGGTGCCCTCCTGGACCTGCTGTTTGTGAACAGAGAAGGCCTTGTGGGGGATGTGGCAGTAGGAGGATGCCTAGGACAAAGTGATCATGAGATGATAGGGTTTTCTGTTCTAGGTGAAGTGAAGAGGGTGGTTAGCAGGACAGTAGCATTAAATTTCCAGAAGGCAGACTTTGGACTGTTCAGAAGGCTGGTTGGCAAAGTCTCATGGGAGACAGTCCTTAAGGGCAAGGGAGCCCATGAGGGCTGGGAGCTCTTCAAAAAGGAAATCCTAGCAGCTCAGGAGAAAGCCATCCCCATGTTCCGGAAAAAAAGCCAGCAGGGGAGAAAGCCAGCTTGGTTGAACAGGGAGATCTTGAGTGATATCAAGAAGAAGAGAAACGTTTATGGGCTCTGGAAGAGAGGACAGGCCTCTTGGGTGGACTACAGGAGGGAAGTGAGATTGTGTAGAGAAAAAACCAGAATGGCTAAGGCTCAGCTAGAAAGTAGATTGGCAAAGTCTGTGAAAGATAACAAAAAATCCTTCTATAAATATATAAACAACAAAAGGAGGACTAGGGAGACCATACAGTCCCTATTGGACGCAGAAGGAACAACAGTGACAGGGGATGAGGAAAAGGCTGAGGTACTTAATGCCTTCTTGCCTGACTTGAAGGAGCTGGTGGATGTGCTGGCCAAACCCCTTTCCATCATCTTCCAACAGTCCTGGAAGACTGGGGAAGTCCCACTGGACTGGAGGCTGGCTGATGTTGTGCCCATCTACAAGAAGGGTCGCAGGGAGGACCCAGGAAACTACCGGCCTGTCAGTCTGACCTCAATGCCAGGGAAAGTCATGGAGCAGGTGATCTTGAGTGCTATCATGAAGCACATGCAAGAGAACCAGGTGATCAGGCCCAGTCAACATGGGTTCACAAAAGGCAGGTCTTGACAAACTAACCTGATGGCCTTCTATGACAAAGTGACTCGGCTGCTGGACGAGGGAAAGGCTGTGGATGTGGTCTTCCTGGACTTCAGTAAAGCCTTTGACACAGTTTCTCACAGCATTCTGCTTGAGAAACTGTCAGCCTCTGGCCTGGACAGGCGCACACTCTCCTGGGTGGAAAACTGGTTGGATGGCCGGGCCCAGAGAGTGGTGGTAAATGGTGTGAAATCCAGCTGGAGGCCAGTGACAAGTGGGGTTCCCCAGGGCTCAGTGCTGGGTGCAGCCCTGTTCAATGTCTTTATCAATGACCTGGATGAAGGCATTGAGTGCATCCTTAGCAAGTTTGCGGATGACACTAAGCTGGGTGGAAGTGTTGATCTGCTGGAGGGTAGGGAGGCTCTACAAAGGGATCTGAACAGGCTGGACCGCTGGGCTGAGTCCAATGGCACGAGGTTTAACAAGGCCAAATGCCGGGTCCTGCACTTGGGGCACAACAACCCTATGCAGTGCTACAGACTAGGAGAAGTCTGTCTAGAAAGCTGCCTGGAGGAGAGGGACCTGGGGGTGTTGGTTGACAGTGACTGAACATGAGCCAGCAGTGTGCCCAGGTGGCCAAGAAGGCCAGTGGCATCCTGGCTTGGATCAGAAACAGCATCACCAGCAGGTCCACGGAGGTTATTCTCCCTCTGTACTCGGCACTGGTGAGACTGCTCCTTGAATACTGTGTTCACTTCTGGGCCCCTCACCACAAGGAGGATGTTGAGGCTCCGGAGTGAGTCCAGAGAAGAGCAAC